>NC_135819.1:11900805-12206822 GCF_964213995.1 Mustelus asterias | reverse complement strand
CCTCGACACACTTCGACCGCACTATTGTTCAACGGGACGTTCAATCAGCTGGAGGGCCGCGCCCTCCATTGGTGGACCGGGACGTCATTCAAAGATCGTCGCCTCCGATTGGTCAACCCGTACGTCAATCACAGGCGCTCACCTCCGATTGGTGAAACGGGACGTCAATCATCTGGAGGGCCGCACCGCCTGGTTGATCAATCGGAAGGACAATCAGCTGACGCCAGCGCCATCCATTGGTCAGCCCAGACGTTAATCAGATGACGAAACCGTCGTCCATTGGTGACTCCGGACGTCAGTCACAGCTTCCCGCCACCGATTGGCCAGACAAATGGAAAATCGCACCGCCTCATTTCTGGAGGGGGGACCTGGCAGTTAAACCGGGAGGCCGCTCCGCTGATTGGTCATCTGGGAACGTCACTCAGCTAGAGGCCTGCTGCCAATTGGTTAATCGGGACGGCAATCACAGGTGCTCGCCCCGCCTCTTCCGTTTCCGCCTGCTGCTGCTTCCTTCCGGTGGTGTGATGATGGCAGGGAGAGGAGCTGAGGTTTTATTCCTGGGGCTGGCGCTCCTGGCTGGGGTCGGTGCCCGCTTCCACCGCCTCACACTCAAGGTAGGTGCCCTCAGGGGAGGGGGAGGGGGAGGGGGGAGGGGTGAGTGGAGCTGGAAGCCCGACCGGCCTGCCCCCCCTACTGGCCCGCCCCCCCTACTGGCCCTTGAGCCTTCCTCCCTCTTCCCCCCCCCTCCTCCCCCCTCTCCTTCCCCCCTCCTCCCCCCCTCTCCTTCCCCCCTCCTCCCCCCCCCTCCCCTTCCCCCCTCCTCCCCCCTCTCCTCCCCCCGCGCCTCTCCTCTCCCCCCGCCTCTCCCCTTCCCCCCCTCCCCTCCCCCCCTCCCTCCCCTCCCCCCATCCCTCCCCCCTCCCCTCCCCCCTCCCCTCCCCCCCCCCTCCCCCTCCCCTCCCCCCCCCTCCCCCTCCCCCCCTCCCCCCCCCTCCCCTTCCCCCTGTCCCCCCCCCTTCCCCCTGTCCCCCCCCCCCCTTTCCACCTGTCCCCCCCCCCCCTTTCCACCTGTCCTCCCCCCCCCCCCTCTCTCTTTCCCCCCCCCCCCCCCCCCCCCCCAGTGGTCAGCACTGCTGCCTCACAGCGCCAGGGACCTGGGTTCGATTCCCGGCTTGGGTCACTGTCTGTGTGGAGTCTGCACATTCTCCCCGTGTCTACGTGGGTTTCCTCCGGGTGCTCCAGTTCTCTTCCCCCCCCCCCCCCCCCCCCCACAGTCCGAAGACATGCTGGTTGGGGGAATGGCCATGCTAAGTTGCCCCTTAGTGTCCAAAGATGTGTGGGTTAGGTGCATTGGCCATGCTAAATTACTCTTAGTGTCTTGGGGATTAGCAGGGTAAATATGTGGGGTTATGGGGATAGGGCCTGGGTGGGTTTGTTGTCAGTGCAGGCTCGATGGGCCAAATGGCGGCCTCCTGCACTGAAGGGATTGTGTGAATTCAAAAACTAACACTATATTCTGCACCCTCTCTCCTTTTCTTCTCCCCTATGTACTCTATGAACGGTATGTTCTGTCTATAGTGTGCAAGAAACAATACTTTTCACTGTATCCCAATACATGTGACAATAATAAATCTAATCAAATATTCGTCAAGTGGCAAAACCACCATGTTACTGCAAATGACATACTCTGCATTTGTAATCAGGACTTTGGATAAGTAAATATATAGATTTATGAGTAGTGGTGATCCACCCAAGAACAGAACCTTTTTTTTATTTTTTAGTGTCACCAACAGGCTTACATTAACCCTGCAATGAAGTTAGTGAAAATCCCCCCGTCGCCACACTCCGGTGCCTGTTCGGGTCCACTGAGGGACTATTTGGCATAGCCAATGTACCTAACCAGCACTTCTTTCGAACTGTGGGAGGAAACCCACGCAGACCTGCGGAGAATGTGTAAACTCCACACAGACAGCGACACAAGCCGGGAATCGAACCCGGGTCCCTGGAGCTGTGAGGTAGCAGTGCTGACCATCATGCCACCCCCGTGCTCAGTTCTGCTACCCTCGTGGTCTTGCGATTTTCTTTTTCAATTGCGTCTGGGTTTCATTTTTCAATTTCAAGTTTTCCAACTTCATTCTCTTTCTCAACTCCCTCGGTTCTTGCCCCTCTAATATTCCTTCAGCCGCCTCCATCAGCAAATTCTCGTGCTGTCGAATGTGTCCAATCCAACCATGTTGCCTTTTCTTGGCGAAATGGACGGCACAGTGGTTAGCCACTGCTGCTTCAGCGCCGGGGACCCGGATTCAATTTTGGCCTCATGTCACTGCCTGTGTGGAGTTTGCACGTTCTCCCCGTGTCTGTTTGGGCTCTTCTGGGTGCTCCCGTTTCCTCTCACAGCCCAAACGTGTAGATTGGCCATGCTAATTTGTCCTTTAATGACAGGGGATTAACAGGGTAAATACATGCGAATGCAGGGATAGGGCCCGCGAGTGATTGTGGTCGGTGCAGACTCAATGGGCCGAATCGCCTCCTTCAGCACTGTAGGATTCTATGAATCTGTTCACTCATGGTCTTTCCTCCCCTGCCAACCTGCCACCACCATCGTTGCTCGTGTTTCCCCCTAACTAACCTACTCCATCCTTCAGAGTTAGATTCTGACTTCACAGAGTCATAAAATCCCTACAGTGCAGGAGGAGGCCATTTGGCCCATTGAGTCTGCACTGACCACAATCCCACTCAGGCCCACACACATTTACCCTGACACAAGGGACAATTTAGCCAATCAATCTAACCTGCACATGTTTGGACTGTGGGAGAAACTGGAGCGCACGGGGGGGAACGCGCAAACTCCACACAGACAGAGACGCAAGTCGGGAATTGAACCAGGGTCCCTGTGCTGTGAGGCAGTAGTGCTGACCACTGTGTCACCGTGCTGCCCTGCCCCCCCCATATTCACCTCCCTCAAACATTCCCCCCCTCACCAGGATGTGGCCCGGTCTCGAGGGTGTTGGCTATGAGGAGAGGTGCTATGAGTGCTGGCCACATCTGCCACCACCATGATTTACTGAAATACTAAGAAGTTCGGGCAGTACCTGTGGGGAGAGAAGCGACGTAATGATTTGGGTTGTTGACCTTTGGGCATTCCTGGCATCTTCTGTTCAAAGAACAAAGAACAGCTCTGGTTTCCTCCCACAGTCCAAAGATGTGCAGGTTAGGTGGATTGGCCATGTTAAATTGTCCCTTCGTGTCCAAAGATGTGCCGGTGGTAAATATGTGGGTTACAGGAATAGAAATCATTGAAACCCTACAGTGCAAAAGGAGGCCATTCGGCCCATCGAGTCTGCACCAACAACAATCCCACCCAGGCCCTATCCCCATAACCCCACATATTTGCCCCTCTAACCTACGCATCCCGGGACACGAAGGGGGAATTTAGCATGGCACCTAACCACACACCAGAGTCAGTGCGCACTCAGTGGGCCAAATGGCCTCTTTCTGCACTGTAAGGATTCTATGAACCCTGGCGACTTGAGGCACTTGGGTTACGGGATCTCAGTTTAAAAGGTTATGACCTGTAGTGTGGTATGTCAGTCTGGATTAACCTCTTCTTTTGTCTTAGGGTGACACGCGATCGAGAGTTCACTTGAACACCTTTGGCTTCTACACGAACGGGACTTTGGAGGTGAACCTCACGAGTCTTCGCCTGAAGACAGATCTCGCCTTGGACAAGGTTATGGTGAGTGGTACTTGGGTGGAATGCGTTGTAACTGAGGCAATTGTTTCAACGTTAAGATTGTTTCTTCAGAAGGAACTCTTCAAAACGCAGCGAATGAAAATACAACAAAACTTACTCCAACTTATAAATCCAAGAAAGGGTTTAATAAAGAAACTTCATTACTCCAAACTTGGGGCCTCACCCTGGGCCACTCCCCACAATTCTACATAGTTCCTTATTTATGGTGAGTCAGCTGACTATTACATCACTGTGATTGGTTCCATGGTTTACTGGGTCAGCTGACCCTTGCATCTTGTTCCCATTGGTCACATTACATCCAATACAAAGTTGTCACCGGTTACATTCTGACAATGGTGCCCCAGCTTGCTGCAATGCATACACAGCTTGCTCTGAAATCCTCTCCATACCTATCAAGTCTTTTCCTCTGTCGATGTTACCCATTCTTGAGGGAGATGGGTAACAAATACCAGCCTCTGTATCGATGCCTCATGTCCTGTGAAAACCTTTTTAAAAAAAAATGTCCCAGCTTGGTTTAGCGTCTTCAAGAGGTAGAAAGTTATGCTCCTGTGCTTTCCCCTAAATGTATCCATTTCTAATCCGTGGCCAGGCTAGCACATTCGAGTGGGATGGGATACTGGATTCCTTGATGCTGCTCTTGCTCAACATGATGCACAGAGGTTACCGAACACTTGTGGTTGGAAATGGGAAGTGTAACTTGACATTTCACCAATAGTTGCAGAGTCATCGAGGTTTACAGCATGGAAACAGGCCCTTCAGCCCAACTTGTCCATGTCGCCCTTTTTTTTAAAAACCCCCAAGCTAATCCCAATTGCCTGCATTTGGCCCATATCCCTCTATACCCATCGTACCCATGTAACTATCTAAATGCTTTTTAAAAGATAAAATTGTACCCACCTCTACCACTACCTCTGGCAGCTTGTTCCAGACACTCATCACCCTCTGTGTGAAAAAATTGCCCCTCTGGACACTTTTGTATCTCTCCCCTCTCACCTTAAACCCATGCCCTCGAGTTTTAGACTCCCCTACCTTTGGGAAAAGATATTGACTATCTACCTTGTCTGTGCCCCTCATTATTTTATAGACCTCTATAAGGTCACCCCTCAGCCTCCTACGCTCCAGAGAGAAAAGTCCCAGTCTATTCAGCCTCTCCTTATAACTCAAACCATCAAGTCCCGGTAGCATCCTAGTAAACCTTTCCTGCACTCGTTCTAGTTTAACAGTATCCTTCCTATAATAGGGTGACCAGAATTGCACACAGTACTCCAAGTGTGGCCTTACCAATGTCTTGTACAACTTCAACAAGATGTCCCAACTCCTGTATTCAATGTTCTGACCAATGAAACCAAGCATGCCGAATGCCGCCTTCACCACTCTGTCCACCTGTGACTCCACTTTCAAGGAGCTATGAGCATGTACCCCGAGATCTCTTTGTTCTGTAACTCTCCCCAATGCCCTACCATTAACTGAGTGCTGGGGATTGTCTTGTTCACAGCAAACTGGGAACCAAGTGCAGAGCGCTCCTGACCGGCATGCCCAGGGCTGTAACCGAGAGTGTGTTTATCCCTCCCACCCCTGAGCACGCAACAGAAACCCCTCTTATTTACTTTCTGCTTTGTAAGGCTGATGTACGGCACAGTGGTTAGCACTGTTGCCTCGCAGCGCTGGGTCCAATTCCGGTCTCAGGTGACTGTTTGAGTGGAGTTTGCACGTCCTCCCCATATGGCTTCCCTCCGGGTGCTCCAGTTTCCTCCCACAGTCCAAAGATGTGCGGGTTAGGTTGATTGGCCGTGCCGAATTGACCCGAGTGTCAGGGGGAATGGCAGGGTAAAAATGTGGGGTTACGGGAATTGGGTCTGGGAGGCATGGTGGTCGGTACAGGCTCGATGGACCAAATGGCGGCCTCCTGCACTGTAGGGATTCTGTGGTTCTATGACATTGTTTTACAATGCATAATTCTGAGGCATCAGGTCTGCTGTGTCTGCCCGTGGGAGCTACATTGGGTTTTTGTAGTCCATGCTTTGTAGACTAACTGTTTCTGACTGTTTATAACTTTGCTAAAGTGTGTTTTCTCATTCCTTCTCTCACACGTATGTCGACCAGATTGGGTTCAGCCTTTCAAAAACAAAGACTGATGGTGTGGCTGCCTATACAGTGAGTATGAGTGAAGGAAGAAAGAACTGAGCAAATGTTCTTCATGTGACATTAGCTGAGAATTTGCGCTCGGATGTGAGTGCAATTTGTGTTAGCGATATGTTAATTGAGCATTTAGTTAGGTACTTAGAGCATGTATAGAGAAAGCACGCTGCAACGTTTTGATTAGATAAGTTTCCTTTAAGATTTTGTCCTTTTGTTCCAGTAACTCTTTCAGGGGCTGTCACTAATTGGTTCGATTATCCAAAAAGATTTGGAGACTGCTGGGACGCTGGGTGGGTTGGTAGGAAACAAGACGCGTGCAGTGCTGCACTGTGTGAAGATCAAGCAAAGTATTAGTGTGTTTGCTAGTTCACTGGCTTGGGATTAAAATTACAACTTAAACCAACAGCCTTCTGACTCAGAGGAGCACAATCTTCCCACTAAAGCACAGCTGGCGCCTTGCCAAACTGTTATGGATGGCACAGTGGTTAGCACTGCTGCCTCACAGCGCCAGTGACCCGGGTTCGATTCCCGGCTACGGTCACTGTCTGTGTGCAGTTTGCACGTTCTCACCGTGTCTGCTTGGGTTTCTTCCAGTTTCCTCCCACATTCCGAAAGACGTGCTGGTTAGGCTGCATCGGCCGTGCTAAATTCTCCCTCAGTGTACCCGAACAGGCGTCGGACTGTGGTGACTAGGGGATTTTCACAGTAACTTCATTGCAGTGTTAGTGTAAGCCGACTTGTGACATTAATAAATAAACTTTAAGCTCTGGAATTGTCTCTCTAAACTTCTCAACCTCTCTATAAGACACTCCTTCAAAACCTTTGACCAAGATTTTTGCTCTGATGTTGCATTATTTGCACAGTGTCCAATTTTATCTTAAGCACTGAATAAACTACCAGTGCCACATAAACACAAGTAGTAATTGTAATTTATGGGGCAGTTGTAAATTTAAAAGACACACATATACACACATTTCGTTACGACACACTGTATTCATTCAATATTTGCTCTGCCACTTGGTGCGCTCTGTAGGCTGCTGTTGTTTCAGGTGGGAGTTTCCAGTTCTGACAGAGTCCCCATCTGAAACCGTAAGCTTCCTTGTCGATGCTGAAGAGGTGTTGTGCGGTTATGATGATATGGGGTGGCACAGTGGTTAGCACTGCTGCCGCACGGCACCAGGGACCCGGGTTCGATTCTCGGTTGGGTCACTGTCTGCGCGGAGTCTGCACGCTCTCCCCATGTCTGCGTGGGTTTCCTCCGGGCGCCCCGGTTTCTCCCCTCAGTCCGAAAGACATGCTGGTTAGGTGCATTGGCCGTGCCAAATTCTCCATCGGTGTACCCAAACGGGTGCAGGAGTGTGGCGACTAGGGGATTTTCACAGTAACTTCAGTTCAGTGTTAATCTAAGCCTACTTGTGACACGATAAGATAACTCTGAATAGCTACTCTCTACATTTTGTTTCGAAGCCAGCTAGCAATCAATTCAACCACTTGTCCCCTGACTCCACATTCCCCTAACCCATATCCATTGGTTTATTCTAAGGCAGCTTATTGAAAGCATTGTGAAAATCCATATCAATCTACCACATTACCGACTCTCTCTCTCTTTCTCAATTTAAGGTATGTCAAGGAAAACTTTCCCTTTTGAAATCTACCTTGACTATTCATTTATTAATATTTTTCATTTCTTCTGTTCCCTTCTTGATGAGGGACTTTATTTTTATTTCTATCATCAATGTTGGGGTGGCACAGTGGTTAGCACTGCTGCCTCACAGCGCCAGGGACCCGGGTTCGATTCCCGGCTTGGGTCACTGTCTGTGCGGAGTCTGCACGTTCTCCCCGTGTCTGCGTGGGTTTCCTCCGGTTTCCTCCCACAGTCCGAAAGACGTGTTTAAATTCTCGCTCAGTGTACCCGAACAGGCGCCGGAGTGTGGCGACTGGGGGGATTTTCGCAGTAACTTCATTGTAGTGTTAATGTAAGCCCACTTGTGACACTAATAAATAAATTTTAAACTTAAAAAATTGAAGTTCCCTTGCAACTTGTATCTCCATCTTGAGTAACAACAAGATTTATGTTTCTGATGTAGGTAGATGAGTCCAATACATGTTTGTTGGAGCGATACAACACTTCCTCCGGGGAGTCCCTTACCCTCTTTTACTTTGACCTGAAAAATAATAAGTAAGTACCGCCTTTTGCAGAAAATTGGCTGTGTTCTCTGTGGAGGGGACATTTTCTGTACTCCGGATGCTTCTGTGATCTTGTAACTGTTTTGAGTCGTTCCGGTGTTGATTTTTGGCTCCTTGTGGAAGAAAGGGAGGTCTTGAATGTATTCGAGAGGCGGCTGGATATAGCACTTGGGGCGAATGGGATCAAAGGTTATGGGGAGAAAGCAGGATCAGGCTATTGAGTTGGATGATCTGCCATGATCGTAATGAATGGGGGAACAGGCTCGAGGGGCCAAATGGCGGCCTCCTCCTCTCTTCTATGTTTTGTCTCGGAACTTCCATCTCATCAAACCTAAGCCAACACCAGGTCTGTTAACAGTATCGGAAAGTGTAATGTCGCCTGGATGCCTCATTCTGACCACCAAACCCTTCTGGCATGGAGCAGCTGAGTGGAGGCATCCAGATCTTCGTCTGAAAGGCACTGAGATAAGTGTTGTACTTTTTCAGCCTCACTTCATCATGTGAGATGTGAATTGATGGGGGAAGCTGTGTGAAACCTGAGGAAATACCTCTTTGAGGAAGGAAATTTTTAAGTCCGCAGGTTACATTAGCTGATTTCATTGGAACTTGTACAGTTGGGGCGGCACGGTAGCACAGTGGTTAGCACTGCTGCTTCACAGCTCCAGGGTCCCGGGTTCGATTCCCGGCTCGGGTCACTGTCTGTGTGGAGTTTGCACGTTCTCCTCGTGTCTGCATGGGTTTCCTCCGGGTGCTCCGGTTTCCTCCCACAGTCCAAAGATGTGCGGGTTAGGTTGATTGGCCAGGTTAAAAATTGCCCCTTAGAGTCCTGAGATGCGTAGGTTAGTGGGATTAGCGGGTAAATATGTGGGTGTAGGGCCTGGGTGGGATTGTGGTCGGTGCAGACTCGATGGGCCGAATGGCCTCCTTCTGCACTGTAGGGTTTCTATGGTTTCTATGGTTAGTTCATTGGAGCTTGTAGGTTTTTAAATTTTAGCAATGTGGGTGGCACAGTGGTCAGCACCGCTGCCTCACAGCTCCAGGGACCTGGCTTCGATTCCCAGCTTGGCTCACTGTCTGTGCGGAGTTTGCACGTTCTCCCCGTGTCTGCATGGGTTTCCTCGCACAGTCTGAAAGACGTGCTGGTTCGGTGCATTGGCCGTGCTAAATTCTCCCTCCGTGAACCCAAACAGGTGCCGGCGTGTGGTGACTAGGGGAATTTCACAGTAGCTTCATTGCAGTGTTAATGTAAGCCTTACTTGTGACACTAATGAATAAACTTTTCTTTATTTGTTTGAGCCCCTCGGTTGCTGTTCAGTAAAGGAGACATGCGTTCTGCTTCTTCAAAAGATACCTTTATTTCTTTGACCCATCTACCCCCAGTGCCACCTGTGGCCCCTTTATATATCAGTAACTTCTATTGAATAACTGACATCAAATTAAGACTTAATTGGAATGTTAACCCATTCCTAACAGTATTCACCTACTTTGGGGTTGAGAAAAGTTATTAAGAATGTGTTCCCATTCATCCCCTGCCAGACTTTATTCTTTAGTATGGCTGAAAAAAATGTTGAACCTTTTCATCATCTCGCTGGGCATCCCCTCCCCGTCCTTTAGCGAGAGATTTGTACAGAATGTCTCTCTGAATGCCACACATTTCTGATCTCCAGATAAAATGCCAGATGGCTCGGGTGACCACCAAGATGCAGGTCCAGGGTATGGGCCGGACCCGTGCCATGTACCGAAACTCCGAGCTCTCCTTACCCGATCACCAGCTTCTCACCCGCAGTGAGGAGGGAGCTTCACTCTGCTTGGTTTTGTTTCACCGTGGTTGCCCCAGTTTTCAGCATACTCACCGGCCACTGTGAACCAGATCCCCAGCATCTTTGGGTAGCCTGGCCTGACAGCAAAGGAGGAAAAGGATCAGTTGTCCCCGTTCCCAAAGAACGTGACCTCTCCCTTGTCGCAGGTTACTTTGGCTCCTGAAGTCAGTGCGTACTGAAGCTCACCAGTCTGTGCACGCACAGTAGATCGGAGCAAAAGACACTGATGTCGTCCCTGTATACGGACCCACCTATTCAAAGCCCACCGTGTCTATGAAAAAGGCGGCACAGTGGTTAGCACTGCTGCCTCACATCGCCAGGGACCAGGGTTCAATTCTGGTCTCGGGTCACTGCCAGTCTGTGTGGAGTTTGCACATTTTTCCCGTGTCTGCGTGGGTTTCCTCCGGGTGCTCCGGTTTCCTCCCACACTCCAAAGACGTGCAGGTTAGGTGGATTGGCCGTGCTAAATTGCTCCTTAGTGTCCCAAGGTGTGTAGGTTAGGGCGATTAGCGGGGTAAATACTTGGTTACGGGGAACAGGCCTGGGTGGGATTGCCCCTTAGTGTCGGGGATTACTTTGGGTTACAAGGATAGGGCCTGGGTGGGATTGTTGCCGGTGCAGACCCAATGGGCTGAATGGCCTCCTTCTGCACTGTAGGGATTCTATGACTCTGAAATCATGGACAAAGCATCTCTGTACTAACCTTGTCTCCTTCACCTTTACCCTTCATAGAACATAGAACATTACAGCGCAGAACAGGCCCTTCGGCCCACGATGTTGCACCGACCAGTTAAAAAAAAAAACTGTGACCCTCCAACCTAAACCAATTTCTTTTCGTCCATGAACCTATCTACGGATCTCTTAAACGCCCCCAAACTAGGCGCATTTACAACTGATGCTGGCAGGGCATTCCAATCCCTCACCACCCTCTGGGTAAAGAACCTACCCCTGACATCGGTTCTATAACTACCCCCCCTCAATTTAAAGCCATGCCCCCTCGTGCTGGATTTCTCCATCAGAGGAAAAAGGCTATCACTATCCACCCTATCTAAACCTCTAATCATCTTATATGTTTCAATAAGATCCCCTCTTAGCCGCCGCCTTTCCAGCGAAAACAATCCCAAATCCCTCAGCCTCTCCTCATAGGATCTCCCCTCCATACCAGGCAACATCCTGGTAAACCTCCTCTGCACCCTCTCCAAAGCCTCCACATCCTTCCTGTAATGTGGGGACCAGAACTGCACACAGTACTCCAAGTGCGGCCGCACCAGAGTTGTGTACAGTTGCAACATAACGCTACGACTCCTAAATTCAATCCCCCTACCAATAAACGCCAAGACACCATATGCCTTCTTAACAACCTTATCTACTTGATTCCCAACTTTCAGGGATCTATGCACACATACACCTAGATCCCTCTGCTCCTCCACACTATTCAAAGTCCTCCCGTTAGCCCTATACTCAACACATCTGTTATTCCTACCAAAGTGAATTACCTCACACTTCTCCGCATTAAACTCCATCCGCCACCTCTCGGCCCAACTTTGCAACCTGTCTAAGTCTTCCTGCAAACTACGACACCCTTCCTCACTGTCTACCACACCACCGACTTTGGTGTCATCAGCAAATTTGCTAATCCACCCAACTATACCCTCATCCAGATCATTAATAAATATTACAAACAGCAGTGGCCCCAAAACAGATCCCTGAGGTACACCACTTGTAACCGCACTCCATGATGAATATTTACTATCAACCACCACCCTCTGTTTCCTATCCGCTAGCCAATTCCTGATCCAATTTCCTAGATCACCCCCAATCCCATACATCTGCATTTTCTGCAGAAGCCTACCATGGTGAACCTTATCAAACGCCTTACTAAAATCCATATATACCACGTCCACTGCCTTGCCCCCATCCACCTCCTTGGTCACTTTCTCAAAAAACTCAATAAGGTTAGTAAGGCACGACCTACCTGCCACAAAACCATGCTGACTATCACCTATCAATTCATTACTCTCCAAATAACTATAAATCCTATCCCTTATAATTTTTTCCAACATCTTGCCGACAACAGAAGTGAGACTCACCGGTCTATAATTCCCGGGGAAGTCTCTGTTCCCCTTCTTAAACAATGGGACAACATTCGCTAACCTCCAATCTTCTGGTACTATACCAGAGGCCAACGACGACCTGAAGATCAGAGCCAGAGGCTCTGCAATCACTTCTCTTGCCTCCCAGAGAATCCTTGGATAAATCCCATCCGGACCAGGGGATTTATCTATTTTCAGACCCTCCAGAATATCCTGCACATCCTCCTTATCAACTGTAATACTGTCTATTCTACTCCCCTGCAACCCAGTGTCCTCCTCAGCTATATTCATGTCCCCTTGCGTGAACACCGAAGAGAAATATTGGTTCAATGCTTCACCAATCTCCTCCGGTTCCACACATAACTTCCCTCTGCCATCTATAACTGGCCCTAAACTTGCCCTAACCAACCTTCTGTTCTTGACATACCTATAGAACGCCTTAGGATTCTCTTTAACCCTATCCGCCAAAGTTTTCTCATGTCCCCTTTTAGCCCTTCTAAGCTCGCTCTTCAACTCCCTCTTAGCCAATCTAAAGCTTTCTAGTGCACTACCCGAGTGCTCACGTCTCATCCGGACATAAGCCTCCTTTTTCTTTTTAACCAACAAAGAAACTTTTTTGGTGCACCACGGTTCCCTAGCCCTACCAATTCCTCCTTGCCTGACAGGGACATACCTATCACAGACTCGCTTGACATTAAAGCCTGGTGTCGTGATTTAAAAGAAATACCTCACCGTGATTTACTTATCCAGTGGAAAACTATCTTGTGTGTCAAGGTCGAGGTAAAAATTAAATATTCAAGTCTTATGTCAACAGGGTTTTTATGAAGAAACACGGTCAACAGAAAAAGCTGTCAATATCGGGACCAGATGATCGAAAGAATTCTGAAATCCAAGGTGCAGAAAATGCAAAGAAAGGCGACGCAGACAAGTCTGACGCAAAAAATGCAAAGACAGATGACGCAAAAAAATCCAAAACCCAGGACGCACACGATGCAAAAAAAGGTGACTTTCGGACGAAGAGTTCATTGGATAACTTGATTAGTGGTGCTATAGGTGTACTGGGGAGGCGATGACCTAGAGTATCATCGCTAGACTATCAATCCAGAAACCCAGCTAATGTTCTGGGGACCCGGGTTCGAATCCCGCCACGGTGGAATTTGAATTCAATAAAAAATATCTGGAATTAAGAATCTACTGATGACCGTGAAACCATTGTCGGTTAAACCCATCTGGTTCACTGATGTCCCTTTAGGGAAGGAAATCTGCCGTCCTTACCTGGTCTGGCCTACATGTGACTCCAGATCCACAGCAATGTGGTTGACTCTCAACTACCCTCTGTAAAGGCCGAGCGAGACACTCAATTTAAGGACAACTAGGGATGGGTAATAAATGCTGGCCAGTCAGTGATGCCCATGTCCCATTGATGAATAAAACAAATTATATCAAAGCCGTATCATGTTTTCAGACCATCTCACAGCGATGCACATTCAGTGAACTGCTTTCAATTTGGCACTTTGATTGTGCTAGTGTTGGCTGTTGTTCAGCTGTGATGCCAGATCTCATCCCTTCCTTAAAAACAATCCTTATCTCAGTGCACCATCTAGTTGGGAGGCCATTTGTGGAATATGGGTGTTGCTGCCTGGGCCAGCATTTGCCCATCCCTCGTTGCCCTTGGAGGGCAGTTGAGCGTCAACCACGCGGCTCTGGAGTCACATGTAGGCCAGACCAGGGTAAGGACGGCAGATTTCCTTCAAAGAACAAAGATAATTACAGCACAGGAACAGGCCTTTCGGCCCTAAAGGACCTTAGTGAACCAGATGGGTTTTTTCCGACAATCGACAATGGTTTCATGGTCATCAGTAGATTCCTAATTCCAGATATCCTTTGTTGAATTCAAATTTCACCATCTGGGCGGCACGGTGGTTAGCCCGGCTGCCTCTCAGCGCCAGGGTCCCGGGTTCGATTCCCGGCTCGGGTCACTGTCTGTGTGGGAGTCTGCACGCTCTCTGCGTGGGTTTCCTCCGGGTGCTCCGGTTTCCTCCCACACTCCAAAGATGTGCAAGTGAGGTGGATTGGCCATGCTAAATTGCCCATTAGTGTCGGGGGATTAGCAGGCTTACAGGGATAGGGGCTGGGTGGGATTGTGGCCGGTGTAGGCTCGATGGGCTGAATGGCCTCCTTCTGCACTGTAGGGATTCTGTTCTATTCGGTGGCACAGTGGTTAGCACTGCTGCCTCACGGCACCAGGGACCCGGGTTTGATTCCCAGCTTGGGTCATTGCCTGTGTGGAGTTTGCACGTTCTCCCTGGGTCTGCGTGGGTTTCCTCCGGGTGCCCTGGTTTCCTCCCACAGTCCGAAAGACGTACTGGTTAGGGTGCATTGACCCGAACAGACTTCGGAATGTGGCAACTTGAGGAATTTCACAGGAACTTCATTGCAGTGTTAATGTAAGCCTTACTTGTGACTAATAAATAACCTTTATTCTGTTCTATTAACTCAGTAAAGCGGTGCACCTTCATTTTGCAATTCTGATTTTTGTCAGATGCCAAGACCAGGAAGAAAAGGGAAGAGCCGAAAAGTGACAATAAGGTGACGGCGAAAGTGAAGCCCGTTACTGAGGTTAGTCTGCGCAGTGCGGTCAGTGAGTCAGATGCTCGGGATAAAATTCCACTTCACCATTGAAAATGGTTATCGTGTGATGCAACAAATGACGGGATAGACCAGTTACCGTGGTAGCATTCAGCGAGTGGAAAGTCGCACGACCCCAGCTTGCCTGAGGATCTGCCTCTCCTCTCCCATTGTAATGCGCAGTATAATACTCGGATCCTAGTTTTATTGTATGTCCGATTAATGTCTTCGTGAGGGCCCTGGTCTTGTCCACAATGGTCAGTTGTGTGCAAACTCTAAATGTGTGCCCTGGATGGCTATTTTTTTTTTTAGGAGGGAGAGCCCAGGAGGTGGCAATGAAAGGAAGGAGTTGCTGCTGAGAAAAGTAGACGGTCGCTGTTTGCAAGTGAGAAAGTCTGGCTGTTTGTGCCTCGGGAGTGTAAGAATGATGAGACACGGCATGGGAGGGGTTTGGGGAGACACACATTGCAGGATGACCAAGTCCCATTTCATGGCCTCTGGGCTTCCTAACATTTTGGATGCTCGAGCCTCCTCATGAGGCTGCACAGCTGGGAACCGTCACACCACTATCCAGAGATGTGCGGGTTAGGTGGATTGGCCGTGCTAAATTGCCCCTTAGTGTCAGGGAGACTAGCTAGGGTAAATACATGGGGTTATGGAGATGGGGCCTGGGTGGGATTGTGGTCGGTGCAGACTCGATGGGCTGAGTGGTTTCCTTCTGCACTGTAGGATTCTATGATTCTATCTACCTTGGAGAGTGACTTGAGGGTGCATGAATTGGATGGGCAAATTTCATCTCTCTGGAAGTTTTGAGTTGCAGAAAGTCCTAGAATTGTAGAAATGCCTGGCACGGAAAGAAAGCATTTGGCCCATAACGGGGCCGTGCTCCAACTTGGTCTGTGGTGTGTACGCAGACGGATAATCATTCCGAGATGTGGAGCCCTTTGCTTCTCAGTTGCAGAATTGGGATATTTGAAGAGAGTTGGAGCCAGAACGGAATAGGAAAGTGCCAAAAGGCTGGGCGCAGCAAGGAACCTCTTGTATGGCACTCTACAGCGTAATGCACTGCCACTTAGAAGGGAGCACTGAGTGAAATTGTTTGTGACGGTTATTGTTGAGGAGCTGGCACCAGGTCACTGAAATTACTGGACGGCACGGCGGCACAATGGGATTGTGCTGCCTCACAGCGCCAGAGACCCGGGTTCGATTCCCGGCTTGGGTCACTGTCTGTGTGGCGGTTTGCACGTTCTCCCCGTGTCTGTCTGGGTTTCCTCCGGGTGCCCTGGTTTCCTCCCACAGTCTGAAAGACGTGCTGGTTAGGATGCATTGGCCGTGCTAAATTCTCCCTCAGTGCACCCCGAACAGGTGCCGGAGTGTGGCGACTAGGGGGATTTTCACAGAAACTTCATTGCAGTGTTAATGTAAGCCTACTTGTGACACTAATAAATAAACTTGTGTTAAGCCCTTTTTCTGAGAATGGGTCAAGTGACCCGGGGAACAAACTCTGTCCAGGGTGGAGCTTGGGGGAGTCGGTCCCGGAGTAACCGTGTAACTGTAAAATTGTAAAATAAACTGTTCGTTGTTGGAAGTAACTTCATTGCAGTGTTAATGTAAGCCTTGTGACTAATAAATGAACTTTTAAACTTATACCGACCTACCTTGTGATCTTTTTATAATTAGGCACAAATGTAATAGTGGTCCGACATCCTTTAATTTCCTGATGATATGCTATAGTAGCAGACGTGTGAATGATGCTTTTGTTTGTCTACATGTTCAACTGAGTGTTTTCTAATATCTGATATTGAACTTATTTTCCCAGCCAAAGAAACCTGAAAAGATTGAGGAAGTTTTTGAACTGCAGCGTGTGAATGGCAGCTACATCTTCAATGTAAGAATCTTCCATTCCCCTACGTTTAATTGCCCCTTGCGTTAATCTTTCCGACCATTATTTAACTCCTTTTTTTAATCCTTTCTTTGCAGTTCTTTGTCAAGATTCTGTCTCCAGCAGAGGAAGGGCTTTACACCCTCAGCTTCCACAACTGTCGTAAGGCAGGGCAAGGGAAGAAAAATGCCGTTGCCTTTGATATGACGGTAAGTATTTGCCAAGGGAGAGGGGGGGGGGAAATCATCGAATCCCTACAGTGCAGAAGAAGGCCATTGGGCCCATCGAGTCTGCACCGACCGCAGTCCCACCCAGGCCCCATTCCTGTAACCCCACGTATTTGGGCAGCGTGGTTAGCACTGCTGCGTCACAACGCCAGGGGCCCGGGTTCGATTCCCGGCTTTGTCTTTGTGTGGAGTTTGCACGTTCTCCCCGTGCCTGCATGGGTTTTCTCCAGGTGCTCCGGTTTCCTCCCACATTCTGAAAGACATGCTGGTTAGTGTGCATTGACCCGAACAGGCGCTGGACTCTTGACGACTCGGGGAATTTCACAGTAACTTCATTGCAGTGTTAATGTAAGTCTTACTTGTGACTAATAAATAACAACTTTAAACTTAATCTTTACCTTAGCCAGTCCCTCTGACACTAAGGGGCAATATAGCGTGGCCAATCCACGTAACATCTTTGGCGTGTGGGAGGAAACCGGAGCTCCCGGAGGAAGCCCGCGCAGACACTGGGAGAAGGTGCAGAGTCCGCACAGACAGTGACCCAAGCTGGGAATCGAACCTGGGTCCCTGGTGCTGTGAGGCAGCAGTGCTAACCACTGTGCCGCCTCAATATTCCTCCCCTAATCATCATCAAATTTTTAGCATTCTCAAACTTTTCTCAGAATGAATGTTCAGATCAGCCATGGTCTGAATGAATGGGAGAGAAGGCTTTAGTGGCTGAATAATCACCTTCTGTTCCTATTGCTTTTAGTCTTTATCACCTTCCATGACCACTTCCATCGAGAAGGACATCATGATACATGGGAACACCACCACCTGAAAGTTCCCCTCCAAGCCACTCACCATCCTGACTTGGAAATGCATCTCTGTTCCTTTCCAGTCGCTGGGTCAAAATCTTGGAATTCCTTCCCTACTGATGGGGTGGCACAGCGATTAGCACTGCTGCCTCGCAGCGCCAGGGTTTGATTCCCAGCTCCCGGGTCACTGTCTGTGTGAAACTTGCATTTTCTCCCCGTGTCTGCGTGGGTTTCCTCCGATTTCCCCCTCTCAGTCCAAAGATGTGCGGGTTAGGTGGATTGGCCGTGCTAAATTGCCCCTTAGTGTCAAGGGGGACTAGCGAGGGTAAATGCATGGGGTTATGGGAATGGGGCCTGGGTGGGATTGTGGTCGGCGCTGACCCGATGGGCCGAATGGCCTCCTTCGGCACTGCAGGATTCGCATTGTGGGTCAACCCACAGCACGTGGACTGCAGCGTTTCAAGAAGGTGGCTCACCACCATCATCTCAAGGGCAACTAGGGATGGGCAATAAATGCTGGCCTAGCCAGTGACACCCATGTCCCACAAATGAATTGAAAAAAAATCTCTTCACCTATCCCTACATGGCTTCCTGTTTGGCGCAAGATCACAATTTCCCCATAACCCTGAATGCATTTCTTTCCGATTTAGATATAGTAGCAACGTGTTCATTAAAAAACGACACAATGCATACACCCTGTCTCCGTGACAATCACCAATCTCCGTTTTTATTGGCCATTGCTTAGCATTTAGTTATTGGTATCCACTGTCAGACTCTCAACAAATTCATTTGTTGAAACTCTTATTGTAGATATTTTTCAATATTTGTAGTTTGGCCTTTGCATTCCATCACGATTCCTGGCACACTATAACAAGTTTATTTGGTAGCAAATGCCATTAGCTTTCGGAGCGCTGCTCCCTCGTCGGATGGAGTGGAAATCTGCTCACAAACCAGGCGCGCACAGAGACACAAAATCAAGTTACAGAATACTGATTAGAATGTGAATCTTTACAGCTAATCAAGTCTTAAAGATACAGACAATGTGAGTGGAGGGAGCATTAGGCACAGGCACCTGTGCTTAATGCTCCCTCCACTCACATTGTCTGTATCTTTAAGACTTGATTAACTGTAAAGATTCACATTCTAATCAGTATTCTGTAACTTGATTTTGTGTCTCTGTGCACGCCTGGTTTGTGAGCAGATTTCCACTCCATCCGACGAAGGAGCAGCGCTCCGAAAGCTAATGGCATTTGCTACCAAATAAACCTGTTGGACTTTAACCTGGTGTTGTTAAAACTCTTACTGTGTTCACCCCAGTCCAACGCCGGCATCTTCACATCAACACTATAACAATGCAGTGCATTTAAATAGTATCTACAACAGTAAAATGTCCTAAAGCACTTCACTGGACTGTTGCCAAACAAAGTTTGACATAAGAACAAAGAACAGTACAACACACGAACAGGCCCTTCAGCCGACCAAGCCTCCACCGACACACAAACATAGAAGATAGGAGCAGGAGGAGGCCATTTGGCCCATCGAACCTGCTCCGCCATTCATCACGATCATGGCTGATCGTCCGACTCAATGGCCTAATCCTGCTTTCTCCCCATAACCTTTGATCCCATTCGCCCCAAGTGCTGTATCCCGCCTCCTCTTGAATACATGATGCCTTTCTAAAGACCTTTTGCCTCTTGGCGGTCCGTATCCCTCTATTCCCGGCCTATTCATGTATCTGTCACAATGCTTCTTAAACGTTGCTGTTGTACCTGCTTCTACCACCTCTGGCAGCGCATTCCAAGCACTTACCACCCTCTGTGTTTTAAAAAAAAAACTTGCCCCTCACATCTCCTTTAAAATTTCCCCCTTTTATGTCATTAACACAATTGACATTTCTATCCTGGGAAACGGAGATATTAGGACTTGAAAGGTGACTGAAAATGAGGTGGAAGGCTCTAATTCTAAGTCACTCCCTGTGGGAATCAAACCTGCTCTGCACTTAGTTGATTCCACATAGGGCAGTGCATAAATATACCCAGCTATCTATTGCTAATTACTGTTAGAATAGAATAGAATTCCTACAGTGCTGCCGTTGCCCTCCAAGATGGTCATAGGTTTGGAAGGTGCTGTCTAAGGAGCCTATGTATTAGAATCATAGAATCCCTGCAGTGCAGAAGGAGGCCATTTGGCCCATTGAGTCTGCACCGACCACAATCGCACCCAAGTTCTAACTCCATAACTCCACGTATTTACCCTGCTAATCCCCCTGACACCAAGGGGCAATTTAGCACGGCCAATCCACCTAACCTACACAGCTTTGGAGTGTGTGAGGAAAACATTTACCCTGCTAGCCCCCTAACCCACAAACCTTGGGACGTTATGGGGCAATTTAGCATGGCCAATCCACCTACACTTCTTCTGGATTGTGGGAGGAAGCCAGAGCACCCAGAGGAAACCCACGCAGACACGGGGAGAATGTGCAAACTCCACACACTGACCCAAGCCGGGAATTGAACCTGGGTCCCTGGTGTCGTGAGGCAGCAGTGTCAACCACTGTGCCGCCCGCCCCCATCAGATTACTGTTGTAATTGCTGTTTTCCTATGTCAATGCTCTTTTTAAAAATTTGTATTTTAATTAATTCTTAGGTTGAGATAATGGCGAGAAACCCAAGTAACTTCCTTTCTGCTGGAGAAATGCCGCTGCCGCTGCTGTATCTGGTCATGTCGGGATTTTTCTTTGTGGCAGCCTTGTTCTGGGTTTCCCTACTTCTGAAACACAGGTAAAACTCCTTTAAGTGGCCACTGTTTAAACTGCTTCTGTGGTAAAAGTGCACAAGTTGCCTTGTCAGGTTGTGGAGTGCCAATGGGCTCACATTTAGTAAAACGCACTTGTTCTAAAAGGCCCTGCCCCCATCATGCAGCAAAACAAGTGGTCGAAGGGCGGCTGACGGAAAACTCCCGTGTTGCCAGCACACGCTGAGTAGGCACAGGGCTTCCTTGCCCCCATTATTATGGTGACGGGCAAGGGTGGCCCAGTGGTTGGCACTGCTGCCTCACAGTGCCAGGAACCCAGGTTCGATTCCCGGCTTGAGTCACTGCCTGTGTGGAGGTTGCACATTCTCCCCGTGTCTGCGGGGGTTTTCTCCGGGTGCTCCGGTTTCCTCCCACAGTACAAAGACCCACGCGGGTTAGGTCGATAGGCCATGCTAAATAGACCCTAGTGTCAGGGGGAGTAGCAGGGTAAATATGTGGGATTACGGGGATTGGGCCTGGGTGGGATTGTTGTCGGTGCTGAGTCGAATGGCCTCCTGCACTGATTCTATGAAACAATTTTAGTTTTGGTCGCTCCAGAGGTGTTGGGGAATTTCCCCGTCCCGCCCACCCACAGGAATCATAGTGGGTTGGAAGGGGGCGGACCACAAAAAGGTCTGTTGACCTCGGGTGGGGTTTTCCGCTGAGCACGGCTGGAAAATCCCACCTTTTGATTCTTACGGCGCTCAAAGCTGAACATGAAAGGTCCAGGGGAAACACAAGTTTCCATTAATTAACCAGGCTTCTGGGTGGAACTCTATCTGTAAAACAGTTGTGTGTTTTAGAAGAATGCTTTTATTTGTAATATCTAATGAGCACGCTCTCTTTATGCATGTTTAATTTAAAACTTGTTTCCTTTTATCTTGTTGCCTCTGGAGCAACAATTAATACTGTAGAAACTGAATGTGAGGGGGGGGATAAAATCATAGAATTCTGCGGTGCAGAAGGAGGCCATTGGGCCCATCAAGTCTGCACCAACTCTCGAACAGCACCTTACCCAGACCCACCCTCCTGCCCTATACTCGTAACCCCAATTATTTACCCCACTAATCCCTGTAACCTACATATCTTTGGACACTGGGGCAATTTCGTGTGGCCAATCCACCTAATCCGCACATCTTTGGGCGGCACGGTAGCACAGTGGTTAGCACTGCTGCTTCACAGCTCCAGGGACCTGGCTTCGATTCCCGACTTGGGTCACTGTCTGTGTGGAGTTTGCACATTCTCCTCGTGTCTGCATGGGTTTCCTCCGGGTGCCCCGGTTTCCTCCCACAGTCCAAAGATGTGCGGATTAGGTGGATTGGCCGTGCTAAAATTGCCCCTTAGTGTCCTGAGATGCGTAGGTTAGAGGGATTAGCGGGTTAATATGTAGGGGTATGGGGGTAGGGCCTGGGTGGGATTGTGGTCGGTGCCGACTCGATGGGCCAAATGGCCTCTTTCTGCACTGTCGGGTTGCTATGATCTTTGGATTGAGGGAGGAAACTGGAGCATCCAGAGAAAACCCATGCAGACACGGGGGAGAGCGTGCAAACTAGCCGCACGCACAAACGTGTACTGTCGGGCACCCGCGTGCTCGAACCGGGCACTGGCCATGAGAGCGCCATATCCTAACCCAGTGGTTCCCAAAGGGTGCGGCGCGCCACACTGGTGCGGCGAGAGAGGATGGCAAGTGTGGCGGGAAGATTCAAGAAACAATCAAAGAAACATTTAAACATGGTTTAAACAAGCATTGTTTTATACTTTCTGGATGTCCCATGATATTATAAAGTAGTTGTGTTCTATGTTATGAATCAAGCACTGCTAGGAGTTGTTTTTTTTTGTTTTTGAATGTATTTCTTCTCCATAAAAAAAATTCGGCGAGGCGCGAGCAAATTTTTATTCCGAAAGTGCGGCCCGGTGAAAAAAGTTTGGGAACCGCTGTCCTAACCACGACACCACCAGGGATGGGTTGGGACCGTGGCGTGAGAGTTTTAACGTGTGTTCTCTCATCCATGTTTTAATGCCATGAGATGCAGTTTAGTGCGTCTCGTGCAAGAGCTGGGAAACGCGCTTTGTCTTGCCTCACTCCAAGCTGCAAGCCGCAACTACACACACCGATCTAAAATAATAGTTTCACGAGGAGTGTAGTGAGCACTATCCCACCCGTAAGCACGAAACAGGCCGGTGCAAAGGAGATGAGGGAGTGGTGATGTTCTAAAGGAAGTTTGTGTCCCAGTCGGATTCTCTGGTCAGTGTACATTCAACAAAACTATGGGGCATTATTATGCATTCCTCTCTGTGCCAACTTTACTTTCCTGTGTTCTCTAACTGTTTAAATTTCTGCTGCAAATCACTGCTGCACCCTAATGATATCTGTCTGTCTCTCTCAGGAGCAGTGTGTTTAAGATCCACTGGCTGATGGCTGCATTGGCGTTCACCAAATCCATCTCCATACTGTTCCATGCTGTAAGTATAAGTCTAAGATAACGCTAAATTATAGTGACAATTCTTCTAAATCAACAGCTTGCCTTCTAAAGGTGGCGCAGTGGTTCGCACTGCTGTCTCACAGCACTAGGTATCCGGGTTCGATTCCTGGCTTGGGTCAGTGTCTGTGTGAAGTTTGCACATTCTCCCTGTGTCTGCGTGGGTTTCCTCCAGGTGCTCCGGTTTCCCCTCACAGTCCAACGATTGTGGTCGGTGCAGCTTTGATGGGCCGAATGGCCTCTTTCTGCACTGTAGGATTCTATGATTCTATTCCCATTCAAGGTACTCTGAGCAGCTCTCCCACAAGTTTAAGATAAGTGTACCTGGTGTGATACTGAGGCAGGCGAGTCTGTAATACCCTGTCTGAAAGGGTGTTGGGACGGACTCGTTCATGGCTTTGAGAAGGGAATTGGATAAGCATCTTGGAGGCAATAAAAAATTGCAATACTCTGTGGCACAGTGGTTAGCACTGCTGCCTCACAGCGCCAGAGACCCAGGTTCAGTTCCGGCCTTGGGTCACTGTCTGTGTGGAGTTTACACATTCTCCCTGTCTCTGCATGGGTTTCCTCCCACAGTCCAAAGATGTGCGGGTTAGTCGGATTGGCCATGCTAAATTCTCTCTGTCTACAGGGATGTGTAGATTAGGGGGATCAGAGGGGTAAATATGCGGGGTTACAGGGATAGGGCCTGGGTGGGAATGTTGTCAGTGCAGACTCGATGGGCCGAATGGCGGGGGGGGGGGGGGTTTGGTGGGGTTGAACGGGGGAGGGGGGTGGAGCATGAGGTGGGGGCGGTTGGGGGGGTGAGCAGAGGGTGGGGGCGGTTGGGGGGGTGAGCAGAGGGTGGGGGCGGTTGGGGGGGTGAGCAGAGGGTGGGGGCGGTTGGGGGGGTGAGCAGAGGGTGGGGGCGGTTGGGGGGGTGAGCAGAGGGTGGGGGCGGTTGGGGGGGTGAGCAGAGGGTGGGGGCGGTTGGGGGGGTGAGCAGAGGGTGGGGGCGGTTGGGGGGCTGAGCAGAGGGTGGGGGCGGTTGGGGGGGTGAGCAGAGGGTGGGGGCGGTTGGGGGGGTGAGCAGAGGGTGGGGGCGGTTGGGGGGGTGAGCAGAGGGTGGGGGCGGTTGGGGGGGTGAGCAGAGGGTGGGGGCGGTTGGGGGGGTGAGCAGAGGGTGGGGGCGGTTGGGGGGGTGAGCAGAGGGTGGGGGCGGTTGGGGGGGGTGAGCAGAGGGTGGGGGCGGTTGGGGGGGTGAGCAGAGGGTGGGGGCGGTTGGGGGGGCAGCGAGCGGGGGGCGGTTGGGGGGGGGCAAGCAGGGTGTGGGGGTGGTCGGAGGGGGTGAGCAGGGGGCGGAGCAGGGGTGGTGGTGAGGGGGAGCTGGCTGACTCTGGGACCTGGGCGTGCAGCAGACTGGAGTAAGATGCGAGGATGAACAAAGCAGCTGACAGCAATATTGCTGCGTTGTGCTTTCTGGAGTTGATTCTGTTTTGCGCAGAGGCCTGGCGTGTTCCGATCAATGGTGGAATCAGGTCTGTGACATAATCATCTTGTCCTGCTTCTATTTCACCCAGTTTATTTTTTTTCAAAAGTGGGGCGGGGACAGCATGTTTGGCCCTGTGACTCTTTGACCTCTCCTGGTCCCCTATCTTGGCTTTGTGCAGAACAGTTGGCAACATCTCACACCAGTCAGCGTGACTGGCCTCCTCTTGCACTGTGGGGTTGCGTGAATACAAATCACTTTGCATTTCTGTGCTCACATATCGTGAATCCAGTGGTAATCGAACAACACTGAGGGCAGGTTCTGTTCCTGTATTGTGCCTGATCAACGCACGGACTGATGTGACCGCAATGCCTGCAGATGTTGCTTTAAGGGATTTCTAGTTGGTGTAGTTTTTGCAGTTTTCCGTTTACCTCTGTCCTGAAGCTGGAAACACCAGGAGCCAGCTGAGCACTGTTTACACGGCACTAGATTGATTTAACACATTTCAGAAATGCTTTGGTAAGAGAGGGGGAGAGATCAAAGTGTTGCAGGGACCGTTCTTTAACAGATCATGCTGTCCCCATCCCACTTTTTAAAAATAAAGCTGGATGAATTGGAAGCAGGGGAAGAAGATCGGCACCAAAATGATCGCTCTGGTCCTACTGTTCTATAGGAGTGTGCCCAGTCTGTGTGCGCAGCCATTTAAGCATTCCTGTCGAGAGGGCTAGAATACAAGAGCAGGGATGTACCTCTGAGGCTGTATAAGGCTCTGGTCAGACCCCATTTGGAGTATTGTGAGCAGTTTTGGGCCCCATATCTAAGGAAGGAGGTGCTGGCCTTGGAAAGGGTCCAGAGGGGGTTCACAAGAATGATCCCTGGAATGAAGAGTGGGTCGTATGAGGAACGGTTGAGGACTCTGGGTCTGTACTCATTGGAGTTTAGAAGGATGAGGGGGGGGGAAGATCTTATTGAAACTTACAGGATACTGCGAGGCCTGGATAGAGTGGACGTGGAGAGGATGTTTTCATTAATAGGAAAAACTAGAACCAGAGGGCAACCTCAGACTAAAGGACGATCCTTTAAAACAGAGATGAGGAGGAATTTCTTCAGCCAGAGAGTGGTGAATCTGTGGAACTCTTTGCCGCAGAAGGCTGTGGAGGCCGGGTCATTGAGTGTCTTTGAGACAGAGATAGACAGGTTCTTGATTGATAAGGGGATCAGGGGTTATGGGGAAAAGGCAGGAGAATGGGGATGAGAAAAATATCAGCCATGATTGAATGGCGGAGCAGACTCGATGGGCCGAGTGGCCTAATTCTGCTCCTATGTCTTATGGTCTGAAGTAATATTTGCCTGTCTTATCTCTAGTTCTATCCTTACACGGATTTATTTGTTTCCAGATAAATTACTATTTCATTGCTATTAAGGGAACAGCAATTGAAGGTTGGGCTGTGATGTACTACATTACCCATCTGTAAGTATATATTGGGATGCTTGAAGTGGAGGGTATGGGTGACACTCGTGGCCAGGGCTCCGGTTGCCATTCAGATGGCCTTGGCTGACCATTGAATCCCTGATCTCTGTCCCAATTATTGCTCTAGAGTTAGCTGTGACTCTCTGAATAGCACGTTTGCATCAGAGTCTCAAAGTTCAAGTCTCTCTCCAGGGACTTGAGCTCAAAGGTCCAGGCTGACAATCCAATGCCGCTCTACTGTGCTGCCTTTTGGATAGGATGTCAAACCGGGGCTCTGCCCGCATTCTCAGGTGGACTTTAAAGACCGCTTGAAGCACTGTTCGATGAAGAGCCATGTCTTGAGCAGCATATATCCTCTTGTGGCTACAAGAGCAGGTCAGAGGCTAGGAATACTGCGGAGAGTCACTCACTTCCTGACTCCCCAAAGCCTGTCTACTGTCTACAAGGCACAAGTCAGGAGTGTGATGGAATACTCCCCACTTGCCTGGATGGGTGCGGCTCCAACAACACTCAAGAAGCTCGACACCATCCAGGACAAAGCAGCCCCGCTTGATTGACACCACATCCACAAACATCCACTCCCTCCACCACCGATGCTCAGTAACATCAGTGTGTACCATCTACAAGATGCACTGCAGCAATTCACCAGAGATCCTTGGACAGCACCTGCCAGCCACGATAAAATACTGTGGATGCTGGAATTTAAAACAGCAAATGCTGGAAAATGTCAGCTGGTCTGACAGCATCTGTGGAGAGAGAATAGAGCCAACGTTTCGAGTCTGGATGACCTTTCTCCCCCCCCTGACAAAGGATTATCCAGACTTGAAACATCGGCTCTATTCTCTCAACAGATGCTGTCAGGCCTTCCAAACCCACGACCACTTCCGTCTAGAAGGACAAGGGCAGCAGATACATGGGAACACCACCACCTGCAAGTTGCCCTCCAAGCCACTTATCATCTTGATTTGGAAATGTATCACCATTCCTTCGCAGTCGCTGGGTCAAAATCCTGGTATTCCCTCCCTAACGGCATTGTGGGTCAACCCACAGCACCCGGACTGCGGCATTTCAAGAAGGCAGCTCACCACCACCTTCTCAAGGGGCAACAAGGGATGGGCAACAAATGCTGGTCAGCCAGTGATGCCCATGTCCCACGGGGCGGCACGGTGGCACAGTGGTTAGCACTGCTGCTTCACAGCTCCAGGGACCTGGGTTCGATTCCCGGCTTGGGTCACTGTCTGTGTGGAGTTTGCACATTTTCCTCCTGTCTGCGTGGGTTTCCTCCGGGTGCTCTGGTTTCCTCCCACAGTCCAAAGATGTGTGGGTTAGGTTGATTGGCCATGCTTAAATTGCCCCTTAGTGTCCTGGGATGCGTAGATTAGAGGGATTAGTGGGTAAAATATGTAGGGATATGGGGGTAGGGCCTGGGTGGGATTGTGGTCGGTGCAGACCCGATGGGCCGAATGGCCTCTTTCTGTACTGTAGGGTTTCTGTGATTCTGTGATTGAGTAGAAAAAAGATTTCACAAGGATTCAGGACTTCATTTCATTCACAAAATGTGTTTCTCTGAAGCCACTCCCCACTGTGGAGGTGTTCATTGTCGCTGCGCATCAGTGTGGCCTACATGTGACTCCAGAGCCACAGCAACTGCCCTCCAAGGGCAACTCGGGATGGGCAATAAATGCTGGCCTAGCCAGCAACACCCACGTCCCACGAATGAATAAAAAAGAAATCCTGCAGCTAGCACGACTAAAGCAGATTATCTGGTCATTACTGTCTGTGGCAGCTTGCTGTGCGCTAATTTGGCTGTGATTCCTACACTGTGACAGTAACTACATTTGGGTAAAAATCAGTTTTGAGGTTGCGAAAGAGGCAAGAGTCTTCTCTGGGGGTCAAGCTTGAGCGCATTTAAGATAAAGGACGTTTCTTTGTAAGTGTTTGTAATGATTTAACCTTCTTGTCCGACCTGCAGATTGAAAGGTGCCTTGCTGTTTATTACTTTGGCTCTGATTGGCACAGGATGGGCTTTTGTGAAATACATTCTATCAGACAAAGACAAAAAGATCTTCATGATCGTGATTCCTCTACAGGTAAACCCAGGATTAGAATCCCGGCTCTGGAATTCCTTTCTTTTAATGTGTATTGTTTTGAAGACCGCATGAGTTTTCTAGTGGTACGTGAATGATTTTAAAATTAATTGATTGCCAAATTCTTGAAAGAATTTTGGAGCTCAAACCCTACCTCTTCTACCAAGACCTTGACCAAGATATGGGCAGCAAGGTAGCACAGTGGTTAGCGCTAGGGACCCTGGGTTCGATTCCCGGCTTAGGTCACTGTCTGTGTGGAGTCTGCACGTTCTCCCCGTGTCTGCGTGGGTTTCCCCCGGATGCTCCGGTTTCCTCCCACAGTCCGAAAGACGTGCTGGTTAGGTGGATTGGCCATGCTAAATTCTCCCTCCGTGTACCCGAGTGTGTCAACTAGGGGATTTAGACAGTAACTTCATTGCAGTGTTAATGTAAGCCTACTTATGGCACTTATAAATAAGCTTTAACTTTTAGGTGGACTTTAGGAGTCCCATCACACAAGTGAACTGAAGAGTGGGGAGGTCTTCTGATGTCCCAATCAATGGTCATACAGTAACCACTGACAATAGCTTGGGTTAACTGGCCCACACACCACTGCTGCAGAATGGTTGCCTCATTTGCCTGTGTAAGCATGCTAAGAATGTTGCCTAACTGAAGTATCCTTATGCGCTTTTTTCCAAACACTCACTTTCTCACACATCACTGGCTGAGGTATGATGTGTTAAAATAGTTCATTAAAATAGATGAATGCCAGCTGTCCCCCGGAAGGTGCAGAAAAGTTAAAATTCCTTTTACTGTTGATTTTTGAGGTGTTAGCAAATACAGCCTACATCATTATTGAATCGACTGAGGAGGGGACAAGTGAGTACGCGTTGTGGAAGGAGATTCTGTTCCTCGTGGATCTTATTTGCTGTGGAGCGATCCTGTTCCCCGTTGTTTGGTAAGGATTCTTTACTCTGAAATACATGTAGAAAAAACCGTGTCTTCCGCCTTGAAACCTCCGTTTCCAGGTGACGCCGTTGGCTCTCTTTTTGTATGTACAAGTGTTCCCTAATTTTATTCCCGAAGGATCTGGCTTTATTTTTAGGCTTTTCGTTTTATTCATTCGCGGGACATGGGCATCGTTGGCTGGGCCAGCATTTATTACCCATCCCTAGTTGCTCCTTGAGAAGTTGGCGATGAGCTGCCACCTTGAAATGCCGCAGTGCACGTGCTGCGGGTTGACCCACAATGCTGTTAGGGAGGGAATTCCAGAATTTTGACCCAGCACCTGCAAAGGAACGGTGATGTATTTCCTAGTCAGGATGGTGAGTGGTTTGGAGGGGAACTTGCAGGTGGTGGTGGTGCCCCAGGGCAGCCGAGAGTCAACCACATTGCTGAGACTCAGGAGTCACATGGAGGCGCGACCAGGTAAGGACGGCAGATTTCCTTCCCTAAAGGGCATTAGTGAACCAGACGGGTTTTTCCGACAATGGTTTCACGGCCATCATTAGATTCTTAATTCCAGATATTTTTTATTGAATTCAAATTCCACCACCTGCAGTGGTGGGATTCGAACCCGGGTCCCCGGAACATTAGCTGAATTTCTGGATTAACAGACTAGCGATAATACCACTGGGCGGCACGGTAGCACAGTGGTTAGCACTGCTGCTTCACAGCTCCAGGGACCTGGGTTCGATTCCCGGCTTGGGTCACTGTCTGTGTGGGGTTTGCACATTCTCCCCGTGTCTGCGTGGGTTTCCTCCGGGTGCTCCGGTTTCCTCCCACGGTCCAAAGATGTGCGGATTAGGTTGATTGGCCATGCTAAAATTGCCCCTTAGTGTCCTGGGATGCGTAGATTAGAGGGATTTGTGGGTAAAATATGTAGGGATATGGGGGTAGGGCCTGGGTGGGATTGTGGTCGGTGCAGACTCGATGGGCCGAATGGCCTCTTTCTGTACTGTGGGGGTTTCTATGATTTCTATGAGAGGCCATCACCTCCCCTATGTCCCTTAGTCCTAGACTCCCCAACCGGAAGAAATATTTTCTTTATTTACCCCATTAGACTCCTATAATAACTTGAAAACTTTGATCAAAAAACCCTTCAAACTTCTCTTTTCTAGCCACTAGTGACATCTTGCCAGTTGGATACCCACCTGTTAGCTGTAAAGAAGTGGGTGAAAAGTGGCTATAAAGAAACCGGGTGCCCCGGTTTCCTCCCACCGTCCGAAAGATGTGCCACATTGGGTGCGTTGGCCGTGCTAAATTCTCCCTCAGTTTGCCCGAACAGGAGTGTGGCGACTAGGGGATTTTCACAGTAACTTCACTGCGGTGTTAATGTGAGCCTTACTTGTGACACTAATAAATAGATCTGCTCTTGTTGAAATGAGTGTTGTTTTGCCCTCCCTTCCCATCTCTCCACTTGAGATTTGTTGTTGATGCTCAAATTATCTCTGAAGTTTCTGGAGATAATAACAAAGCAAACATAGTTCTCAGCTTTGAGTGGTGATACAGGTCAACTTTGGCTAGTCGCATGAGTAGTGTTTCTATACGATGAAGTTTCTTTAAAAACAAAGGAACTTCACTGAAGCTTGGTTTCCATTTTCTGTACTTCCCAGGTCGATCAGGCACTTGCAGGAAGCCTCGAGCACAGACGGGAAAGGTAAGCGCGATTGTCTGACAGATAAATGGAAGGTGATAGCAATTTATTCTTGAGTAACTCCATTCCTGTTGGCTCTATTTTAGAAAACGTATCCTGGAGTCAGAGGTTTACAGCATGGAAACAGGCCCTTCGGGCCCAACTTGTCCATGCCGCCCCTTTTTTTTTTAAACCACTAAGCTCGTCCCAACTGCCCGCGTTTGGCCCATATCCCTCTATACCCATCTTACCCATGTAACTGCCTAAACGCTTTTTAATAGACAAAATTGTACCTGCCTCTACTGCTACCTCTGGCAGCTCGTTCCAGACACTCCACCCACTGAAATAATTGCCCCTCTGGACCCTTTAGTATCTCTCCCTTCTCGCCTTAAACCTATGCCCACTAGTTTTAGGTTCCTCTACCTTTTGGAAAAGATGTTGACTATCTAGCTGATCTGCGCCCTTCATTATTTTATAATTATTATTAATGCCCCCCATTATTTCTATAAGATCACCCCTAAGTCTCCTATACTCCAGGGATAAAAGTCCCAGGCTATCCAGCCTCTCCTTATAACTCTAACCATCAAGTCCCGGTAGCATCCTAGTACATCTTTTCTGCACTCTTTCTAGTTTAATAATATCCTTTCTATAATAGGGTGACCAGAACTGTACACAGTATTCCAAGTGTGGCCGTACCAATGTCTTGTACAACTTCAAGTGTAGGTGACACTGTAATATTGCTAATATTGAAAATAGAAGCAGGAGTAGGCCATTCGGCCCTTTGAGCCATGATGTGCCACATGTCTGTGCTAGACTTCAATTTTTCTTTCCTTACCAATTTTCTCTCCTTCCCGCCTTCTTGTGACTCCTTGCTGGGGTTTGGGCATCAGTCACATTCCTGAACGTGAATCCCATGAGGCCGTTCTCATGTGGGCCTCTGTAACGAGTTCCCAGGGGGGTGTGGAACTATCGGGGGAATCATTCCAAGCTGAGCCCAGACTGACCTTATTAGTGGCCACAGATGCGCACCTTCAGCCAGGGGGACATTGCCGATTGTGTGATTAGAACGCTGGTCTTTGCTTCCTTTTAACCAAAGACCCTGAGGCCTTGTGGTTAGCAAGGGGCACGGTGGCACAGTGGTTAGTGATACTGCCTCATAGCGCCGGAGACCCAGGTTCCGTCTGTGTGGAGCTTGCACATTCTCCCAGTGTCTGCGTGGGTTTCCTCCGGGTGCTCCGGTTTCCTCCCACAGTCCAAAGATGTGCGGGTTAGGTGGATTGGCCGTGCTAAATTGCCCCTTAGTGTCGGGGGGGTTAGTAGGGTAATAAGGAATTTGACAAACTTCATTGCAGTGTTAATGTAAACCTTACGTGTGACTAATGAATAAATAAAGTAGGGTTATGGGGATAGAGTCTAGATGGGATTGTGGTTGGTACAGACTCGATGGGCTGAATGGCCTCCTGTACTGTAGGATTCAATGAACTGAGAATTACGGAACTGGGTAATGCAGTATTACTGATCATTGTTAATTTTATTTTTGGTTTTTATCTGCAGCTGCAATGAATCTGGCCAAATTGAAGCTCTTCAGACATTTTTATGTCATGGTAGGTGTATATGCAGTGTAACTGTGCGAAATGCTTGGAGCTTTTGTTTTCTATTCCCTGTATCCTGTTCAGGATCGCAAGAGCGCGTGACTTAATCATTCCTACATGTGGAAATGGCATTTAAATCCCTAGGTGAACCGACTTGGGCTTTATCAAGAGCCAAGAGTGAGGGAAAGGTGTGGCACGGGAGAGTTAATCCAGAGGCACGGTGGCACAGCGGTTAGCACTGCAGCCCCTCAGCGCCAGGGACCTGGGTTCAATTCCGGCCCTGGGTCACTGTCTGTGCGGAGCTTGCACGTTCTCCTTCCCCTCCCACACTCCAGAAGATGTGTAGGTGGATTGGCCATGCTAAATTGCCCCTTAGTGTCCAAGATGTGTAGGTTAGGTGGATTGGCCATGCTAAATTGCCCCTTAGTGTCCAAGATGTGTAGGTTAGGTGGATTGGCCATGCTAAATTGCCCCTTAGTGTCCAAGATGTGTAGGTTAGGTGGATTGGCCATGCTAAATTGCCCCTTGGTGTCCCAAGATTTGCAGGTTAGGTGGATTGGCCATGATAAATAAAAGCAGGGAGGTTGTTTCCACTGGCGGGTGAAACTGGAACTAGGGGGCATGGCCTCAAAATAAGGGGAAGTAAATTTAGGATTGAGTTGAGGAGCTTCTTCACCCAAAGGGTTGTGAATCTGTGGAATTCCCTGCCCAGTGAAGCAGTTGAGGCTACCTCATTGAATGTTTGTAGGGCAAGGATAGATAAATTTTTGAACAGTAAAGGAATTAAGGGTTATGGTGAGCGGGTGGGTAAGTGGAGCTGAGTCCACAAAAAGATCAGCCATGATCTTATTGAATGGCGGAGCAGGCTCGAGGGGCCAGATGGCCTACTCCTGCTCCTAGTTCTTACCTTATGTTCCTGTGCTGTACTGTTCTTTGTTCTTTGAGAGCAGAAGCAAAATACTGCGGCTGCTGGAAATCTGAAATGAAAACAGAAAATGCTGGAAAAACCCAGCAAGTCTGACAGCATCTGTGGCAAGAGAAAGAGTTTACATTTCGAGTCCGTATGACTTTTCAGAAGTTCATTTGATTTATTATTGTCACATTTATAACATGATGTGGAGATTATAACATTTATAACATAGTGAAAAGTATTGTTTCTTACGCGCTATACAAACAAAGCATACCATTTATAGAGAAGGAAAGGAGAGAGTGCAGAATGTAGTGTTACAGTCATAGCTAGGGTGTAGAGAAAGATCGGCTTAATGCAAGCTAGGTCCATTCAAAAGTCTGACAGCAGCAGGGATGAAGCTGTTCTTGAGTCAGTTGGTACGTATCCTCGCATTTTTGTATCTTTTTCCAGTCGGGAGAAGGTGGAAGAGAGAATGTCCGGGGTGCGTGGGGTCCTTGATTATGCTGGCTGCTTTTCCGAGGCAGTGGGAAGTGTAGACAGAGTCAATGGATGGGAGGCTGGTTTGCGTGATGGATTGGGCTACGTTTGCAACCTTTTGTGGTTCCTTGCGGTCTTGGGCAGAGCAGGAGCCCATACCAAGCTGTGATACAACCAGAAATAATGCTTTCTTTGGTGCATCTATTGATAGGTGTTTGGACTGAAGAAAACTAAAAGTTATGGGAATGGCAAAAAAATGAAGCTCAGATACACCTGTACTTAATAACTGAGCAGGCTTAAGGGTCTGTGTGATGTACTCCTGTTCCTATTATGTTTTTACATTGTGTCGGAAATAAAACATAGAAACTAGAAGCTGGATTAAACCATCTGGCCCTTTGAGCCTGCTCCGCCATTCATTATGATCATGGCTGATCATAGAATCCAATATCCCCTCTCCTCCCATATCCCTTGATCCCTTTAGCCCCAAGAGTTACATCTAATTTCCTGAAATCGGACAGTATTTTGGCCTCAGCTACTTTCTGTGGGAGTGAATTCCACACATTCACCACCCTCTGGGTGAAGAAATTTCTCCCCTCAGTTCTAAAAGATTTACCCCTTATCCTCAAACTATGACCCCTAGTTCTGGGCTCCCCCACCATTGGGAACATTCTTTCTGAATCTACCCTGTCTAACCCTGTTAGAATTTTCTATGAGATCCCCTCTCACTCTTCTAAACTCCAGTCGATATAATCCTAAAAGATGGAAGAGTCAATTACTCGGGGGCATAAATGTAAGGTGCGAGGGGAAAGGAGATGTACGAGGCAAGTGGTGGGTGCCTGGAACCCACTGCCGGCGGGGGAGGTAGTGGAAGTGGATACGATAGTGACTTTTAAGGGCGTCTTGACAAATACATGAATAGGATGGGAATAGAAGGATATGGTCCCCGGAAGGGTAGGCTAGGGTTTTAGTTCAGACGGGCAACATGGTCGGTGCAGGCTTGGAGGGCCGAAGGGCCTGTTCCTGTGCTGTAATTTTCTTTGTTCTAAACAACTTCGTCTCTCCTTGTATGACAACAGATACAAGGATGATAAGCTGATGGAACATTGATGGGCAAAGGCTGATTTTACTTATTGTGAATTCCAATCCCTTTTAATGTTTCTAATAATTGTTCATTTTTCTTTTCAGATCGTTTGCTACATATATTTCACCAGGATTATTGCTATTCTTCTCAAATTCACTGTCCCGTTTCAGTGGCAGTGGATGTACAATGTGAGTAAGGACTGACCATCTAATCGTTGGGTTCAGCACTGTTGGCTGTTTAAAATTCATGGTGTGAGATTGGGGAAAGTGGAAAGTAATGGCAGAATGGTGAGACATACCAGTCTTAACCTGCTTGAGATGGAGGAACATTCATAGAATCATAGAAACCCTACAGTGCAGAAGGAGGCCATTGGGCCCATCGAGTCTGCACCGACCACAATCCCACCCAGGCCCCACCCCCATATCCCCACATATTTACTCGCTAATCCCTCTAACCCACACATCCCGGACACTAAGGGGCAATTTTAGCATGGCCAGTCAACCTGGCCTGCACATCTTTGGACTGTGGGAGGAAACCGGAGCACCCGGAGGAAACCCATGCAGACACGAGGAGAATGTGCAAACTCCACACAGACAGTGACCCAAGCCGGGAATCGAACCCAGGTCCCTGGAGCTGTGAAGCAGCAGTGCTAACCACTGTGCTACCGTGCCTCCCAAAGTTTAATTATACCCATAAGTTGGCTTACATTAACACTGCAATGGAGTTACTGTGAAAATCCCCTCGTTGCCACATTCTGGCACCTGTTTTGGCCACACTGAGGGAGAATTTAGCATGGCCAATTCACCTAACCTGCACATCTTTTGGACTGTGGGAGGAAACCCACCTAGACAAAAGGAGAATGTGCAAAATCCGCACAGTGACCCAAGCCAGGAATCGAACCTGGGCCCTTGGCGCTGAGGCAGCAGTGCTAACCACTGTGCTATCATGCCCATTAGTGGGTAAATGTGTAGGGATATGGGGGTAGAGCCTGGGTGGGATTGTGGCCGGTGCAGACTCGATGGGCCGAATGGCCTCTTTCTGTACTGTAGGGTTTCTATGATTTCTATGCCAACATTATCAAAGGGCAGCTTATTTCCCAAAACCTGTGGAAATTGGGACTTTGGGTTTGAGTTGTTCAACTGTCGTAAGCAAGGTTAATGGAATATTGGAGCAGCGCAGTGGTTAGCACTGCTGCCTCACAGCACCAGGGACTCAGTTCAGTTCTGGCTTCGGGTCACTTGTCTGTGTGGAGTCTGCACATTCTCCCCGTGTCTGCGTGGGTTTCCTCCGGGTGCTCCGGTTTCCTCCCACAGTCCAAAGATGTGCGGGTTAGGTTGATTGGCCATGCTAAATTAACGCTAGTGTCAGGGGGATTAGCAGGGTAAATATGAGAGGTTACAAGAATAGGTGGGATTGTGGTCGGCGCAGATTGGATGGGCTGAATGGCCTCCTTCTGCACTAGGGATTCTATGAATATAGATTTGCCCATTTATAAGGCCGAGAGCGGTTGTGTTGGCATGGTGGTATAATCAGAAGCTTAAAACAACTTCAAAAAAATTAAGTGTAACCTTTTAGTGACCTCATAGTAATTTCCTTATTGAGCGTGTTTGCTCATTAAAGAGTCATAATTTTTACTCTTCCGATTATCAATTTGTCACAGAATACTACAGTGCAGAAGAGGCCATTCGGCCCATCGAGTCTGCACTGATGCATGAAAGGCCCTGACCTGCCCACCTAATCCCACTTGCCAGCACTTGGCCCATAGCCCTGAATGTTATGATGTGCCAAGAACTCATCCAAGGTACTTTTTAAAAGGATGTGAGGCATCCCACCTCCACCACCCTCCCAGGTGAAGAAACCTCAATCATCATTGGGATTTGTTCTTTGTTTTGTTAGCACTGTTGCCTCACAGCGCCAGGGACCCGGATTCGATTCCCAGCTTGGGTCACTGTCTGTGTGGAGTTTGCACGTTCTCCCCGTCTCTGCGTGGGTTCCCTCCGGGTGCTCTGGTTTCCTCCCACAGTCCAAAATGTACGGGTTACGTCGATTGGCCATGTTAAGTTGACTCTGGTATCAGAGGATTAGCAGGGTAAATATGTGGGGTTGCGGGAATAGGGCCTGGGTGGGATTGGGGCCGGTGCAGACTCGATGGGCCGAACGGCCTCCTTCTGCACTGTAGGGATTCTATGATGATTCTATGAAACAAGAAAACCTCCTAAGTGCACCCTCATTAAAAGATGCTTAAGGAGAACATGCCTTTTGACTTAGCAACGCATCTTGAAAGGAATGGGTGAAACAAGTGATTAGAAAAAGCAGAGGTTAGAAGGGTATAAAGGATTTTTAAAAAACTTCATTTGAGGGACATGGGCGTCGCTGGCTGGCCAGCGTTTACTGCCCATTCCTCGTTGCCCGAGGGTAGTTGAGAGTCAACCACATTGCTGTGGCCCTGGAGCCACATGTAGGCCAGACCGGGTAAGGACGGCAGATTTGTTTCCCTAAAGGACATTAGTGAACCAGGTGGGTTTTTCCAACAATCGACGATGGTTTCGCGGTCATCAGTAGATTTTTAATTCCACTTTTTAAAAAATTGAATTCAAATTCCACCATCTGCCGTGGTGGGATTCGAACCCGGGTCTGCAGAACATTAGCTGAGTTTCTGGATTCCTAGTCCATCGATAATACCACTAGGCCGTCGCCTCCCCACAGTGCCTAAGAGAAGGAGGAGGCAGCAAGTGGAGGTTCAATGAGGAAATATCAAAAGTGGGATCTAGGTGACCGCAGGAATGACTGCCAGAGTTGATGCAAAAAAGGATGTTTGAAAGGCTGCAATCAGAGGGCTGGAGGAGGCTATATGGAGATGGGTTGGGGGGGGGGGGGGGGGAAAGAGAGGCTGTATAGAGATGGGTCCTTGAGGGGGAGGAGTGGGGGGGATGCTGCTGCACAGAGATGGGTCCAGGGGTGGCTGTAGGTCGATTTTAAAGTCAAGATTAAGGGTAGACCTTTTTTATGTTAAATGATGAGTATCCCGTGGCAAGACAATACCAGAAATACATTTAAATCCAATACCAGAAGAAACTTCACATACAAGAGATGAAAAACTTTGGTTTAATCTGTCACTTCGGGTCGTAAAGATGGGGACTGCTGAGATTGAAAGCCATGCTTTTTGAGATGGATGTTCGATCCAGGTTCCTGATTTATATTATATACACATTACATATTTATTGAACAGCCTTGAATACTGAGCCAGTCGATCAGGCAGCCTAATAGAACGTAATTCATCTTCCTTGCATTCAAAGAATTCCCTAAAATATTTTCAGTGAAAAGTTAGGATAGTTTAATTTGCACAGATTTATCGCAAAAAAACATTTTCAATTTGGGTTTTTCATCTACAGAAAGCAATGGTGAGTAGTTGGTTTCTTGGTCAATGGATTATTCTTTTTAAATACTTACAACATTTTATAACCTCCCTGCCTGTGGTATTCTAATTTTTAAGAAAAAATTAACCTCATATTAAGAGCCGCCTTGAGCAGTGGGAATCATTAAGCTTTTACTTTGATTTGAGAGTTGGAGTTTATTGAACCCGTCTCGGAGGTGACAGAAGCTCGAATCAGCTCTCTGGAACACGGGCTTGACATTCCTCTGTGCCGACCTGCCCCATTTCAGGCAAACCGTGCTGGTAAAACGGCCAGAAATCCTAATCCCTGACCTCTTTGTTATTCTGCACCCCGTAATTTATAATGTGTTTTTTTTTCCCTCTTTTTTTTATCAACTTAGTTTCTAGTGGAGGTGTCGACATTGGTGTTCTTTGTGCTGACTGGGTACAAGTTCCGGCCAGCCTCCAACAACCCCTACCTACAGCTCCCACAGGATGAGGAGGATGTCACGATGGATGAGGTGTAAGTATCTGGATCTCCTTGCGCAGTAGAAATGAGTGAGAAATCATTGCCTGCATCAGTCACAAGAGTTGGACATTTCATTGGGGTGGGCGAGACTTGACATGGATTTTTACACTGTGAATGTTACAGGAACCGTACTGACAATTCTTCATCATAGAATCCCTACAATGCGCAGGCCATTCAACCCATCAAGTCTGCACCAACCACAACCCCACCCAGGCCCTGTCCCCAAACATTTACCCTGCTAATCCCCCAGATGCATAGGGGCAATTTAGCATGACCAATCCACCTAACCTCTTTCAGATTTGAGCATCCGCAGTATTTTGCTTTTATCATGGGCTTTAACCCAACCTGCATGTCATTGGACTGTGGGAGGAAACTGCAGCACCCGGAGGAAAAGTTAGAATTTATTTATTAGCTTACATTAACACTGCAATGAAGCTACTGTGAAATTCCCCTGGCCGCCACAGTCCAGCGCCTATTCTGGTCAATGCACCCTAACCAGCACGTCTTTTGGATTGTGGGAGGGAACCAGAGCACCCAGAGGAAACCCACGCAGACACAGGGAGAACGTGCAGACTCTGCACAGACAGCGACCCAAGCCGGGAATCGAACCTGGGTCCCTGGCGCTGTGCGGCAGCAGTGCTAACCACTGTGCCACCGTGCTGTCCCACGAAACCCCACGCAGACCCGGGAAGAACGTGCAAACTCCGCACAGACAATGACCTGAGGCTGGAATTGAACCAGAGTCCCTGGTGCTGTGAAGCAGGTTAGGTGGATTGGTCACGCTAAATTGCCCCTTAGCGTCCAGGGGAATGGCAGGGTAAATGTTTGGGGTTATGGGGATAGGGCCTGGATGGGATCGTGGTTGGTGCATACTTGATGGGCTGAATGGCCTGCTCCTGCATTGTAAGGATTCTATGATGATTTACATTACGGTTCCTGTAACTCGCATATTTCCAATAATCCTTGGTGAATACCGTATTCTCATCTCTGCACTCCAGCACGTCCCACATTTTAACATCCCCTTTTGGGTAAACTATGAATCCTGACTCAGGGATCTGGAACGGCGCTGCCAGAAGCAGATTCAACATAGCCTTCCGCAGGGAATCCGATAGGTTCGGCTGCGGGGAAGAAGCAGAGGGAGTCGGACTGAGAATGGATACTTGCATTTCTTACCTATGGATTTGGGTATATATATTTTAGGTTTTATAGATAGGTTCCTGATCAATAAGGGGATCAAGGGTTATGCGGAGAATGCAGGAGAATCATGTGTCACAAGTAGACTGAGAATCATATCAGCCATGCTCGAACGGCGGAGCGATTCGATGGGCCGAATGGCCTAATTTTGCTCCTTCATCTTACGGTCTTGTATTTGATTCTTAAATAGTGCCCAGGATGTCAAGTTGTTGCAGATGTGGAAATTAATGAGTAGTAATCGATTACATGGGATACATAGATCTGTTTTTCATTAATCTTATTTTTGTTCTTTGCTTGTGGGTGGATTTTAATATTCGACCATAAGACATAGGAGCAAATTAGGCCACTCGGCCCATCGAGTCTGCTCCGCCATTCAATCATGGCTGATATTTTTCTCATCCCCATTCTCCTGCCTTTTCCCCACAACCCCTGATCCCCTTATTAATTAAGAATCTATCTATCTCTGTCTTAAAGACACTCAATGACCCGGCCCCCACAGCCTTCTGTGGCAAAGAGTTCCACAGATTCACCACTTCTCTGGCTGAAGAAATTCCTCCTCATCTCTGTTTTAAAGAATCGTCCCTTTAGCCTGAGGTTGTGCCCTCTGGTTCTAGTTTTTTCTACTCGTGGAAACATCCTCTCCACGTCCACTATATCCAGGCCTCGCAGTGTCCTGTAAGTTTCAATAAGATCCCCCCCTCATTCTTCTAAACTCCAACGAGTACAGACCAAGAGTCCTCAACCGTTCCTCATACGACAAGCTCTTCATTCCAGGGATCATTCTTGTGACCCTCCTCTGGACCCTTTCCATGGCCAGTTCATCCTTCCTTAGATACGGGGCCCAAAACTGCTCGCATTACTCCAAATGAGGTCTAATGTATTGTTTTGCAAGGTGCTGTGACTTAATTTGTATTCTCAAAAAAAGTGCACACTTGACAATTGGAGGCGATGGCATAGCGGTATTATCGCTAGACTATTAATCCAGAAACTCAGCTCATGTTCTGGGGACCCAGGTTCGAATCCCGCCACAGCAGATGGTGGGATATGAATTCAATAAAAATAAAGTATCTGGAATTAAGAATCTACTGATGACCATGAATCGATTGTTGGAAAAACCCATTTGATTCACTAAGGGAAGGAAATCTGCCATCCTTACCCGGTCTGCCCTACAGGGAGGTGATGGTCTAGTGGTATTATCGCTCGACTATTAATCTGGAAACTTAGTTAATGTTCTGGGGACCCGGGTTCGAATCCTGGCACAACAGATGGTGGAATTTGAATTCAATAAAAAATATCTGGAATTAAGAATTTACTGATGACCATGAAACCATTGTCGATTGTCGGAAAAACCCATCTGGTTCACTGATGTTGGCACACTGCTGCCTCTCAGCGCCAGGGACCCGGGTTTGATTCCGGACTTGGGTCACTGCCTGTGCGCGGAGTCTGCACGTTCTTCCCGTGACTGCGTGGGTTTCCTCCGGGTGCTCCGATTTCCTCCCACAGTCCGAAGATGTGCGGGTTAGGTTAAAGCCTCAGATTAAGGTAAAATACTGCAGGTGCTGGAATCTGAAACAGGGTTATGTTTGGTCATGGCAAATATGGGGAGAACATGCAAATTCCCCACACAGTGATCCGAGGCCGGAATTGAACCAGGGTCCCTGGCGCTGTGAGGCAGCAGTGCTAACCACTGCCACCCCGGTGTGCGAGTTGTATAAACCTTGTGTGTGTGAGAGGTGTTGTCTAAACCTTGTGTGTGTGGGGGGTGTGGTATAAACGCGTGCGTGTAAACCTTGGTGTGTGTGTGTGTAATGCTATTCCGGCAAGACAAGATACCAATAGGTGGTGGACACGCTGGCATCGTTTAAGACTTGCCTGGATAGTCACATGAGCAGTCTGGGAATGGAGGGATACAAACAAAGAACAATACGGCACAGGAACAGGCCCTTCGGCCCTCCAAGCCCGTGCCGCTCCCTGGTCCAAACTAGACCATTCTTTTGTATCCCTCTATTCCCACTCCGTTCATGTGGCTATCTAGATAAGTCTTAAACTTTCCCAGTGTGTCCGCCTCCACCACCTTGCCTGGCAGCGCATTCCAGGCCCCCACCACCCTCTGTAAAATACGTCCTTCTGATATCTGTGTTCAACCTCCAACCCCTCGTGAACGTCACCACCGACCTGGGGAAAAACTTCCCACCGTTCACCCTATCTATGCCTTTCATAATTTTATACACCTCTATTAAGTCTCCCCTCATCCGTCTTTCCAGGGAGAACAACCCCAGTTTACCCAATCTCTCCTCATAACTAAGCCCCTCCATACCAGGCAACATCCTGGTAAACCTCCTCTGTACTCTCTCCAAAGCCTCCACGTCCTTCTGGTAGTGTGGCGACCAGAACTGGACGCAGTATTCCAAATGCGGCCGAACCAACGTTCTATACATCTGCAATATCAGACCCCAACTTTTATACTCTATGCCCCGTCCTATAAAGGCAAGCATGCCATATGCCTTCTTCACCACCTTCTCCACCTGTGACGTCACCTTCAAGGATCTGTGGACTTGCACACCCAGGTCCCTCTGCGTATCTACACCCTTTATGGTTCTGCCATTTATCGTATAGCTCCTCCCTACATTAGTTCTACCAAAATGCATCACTTCGCATTCATCACGATTGAACTCCATCTGCCATTTCTTTGCCCAAATTTCGAGCCTATCTATATCCTTCTGTAGCCTCTGACAATGCTCCTCACTATCTGCAAGTCCTGCCAATTTTGTGTCGTCCGCAAACTTACTGATCACGCCAGTTACACCTTCTTCCAGATCGTTTATATAAATCACAAACAGCAGAGGTCCCAATACAGAGCCCTGCGGAACACCACTAGTCACAGGCCTCCAGCCGGGAAAAGACCCTTCCACTACCACCCTCTGTCTTCTGTGACCAACGAATGGCCCAGTTGGACCAATGAGCGGCACAGGCTTGGAGGGCTGAAGGGCCTGTTTCCTGTGCTGTACTGTCCTTTGTTCAATATGATGCAATCAACTCATCGATATTTATCTTTACCTTAAGAGTGACTGAGTCGGGTTTGCTGGCAAGTGTCACCAGAGTGAAGAAGAGTAACTACGAGAGAGAACAAATCCGCGATTCCTCGGTATGAAACTTGGCAATTTAAGACTGATGGTTACCAAGGAAAAGCGGTCTGCTTAGAATTCCACATGGACATTGGGAGAAGGAACTGGTGCGGGAATTCTAACTTGACGAAACGTGGTGGTAAAATGCTGTTGCAATTCCAGTTATATAACGGTTAAAGAGGGCAAATAAATGTGACTGATTGACTGTAAATATGTAAGACATATAAGATATATCTTTATATAACCCAGTACTTTGGAGTATCTCTTTCTGAATCTTTATGACCAAACTGGTGAAATTAGAAAACAGGGTTTTGCCTCTGTGATGTGACAGATAAACTTTAATTTATTATCTGAAGCGGTTTTCTTTTTAAATTTTGTAGCATCCACTCTCATGGTACTTTAGGTCATTCTGGCAAAAAAGATAGTGTTTTTTTTTTGTAAACCGCTGCCGGTCTCACTCTGTTGTATAGTCCTTTGACAGATGTGCGCCTTATACAGTGGTATAATATCCACTTAGCCTCTCCTGTAAGACCTGTATCTGTTTTGACAATCTGACCCCAGCAAACAAAGGCTGTAAACCTCTCTTGGCCAGTTCAAAATTTCCGTGGACTGCAACCTTTTGTTCTCCAGCTGTTGGTGAGATTCTTGTGTTTTGTTTTTTAAAAAAAAACTTTAAACTACACTGAAACACACCATCACCTCATGTGAACGCACTTAATTTGTGAAACCAAACTCCAGTAGTAGGGATATCCAAACTCAGGGCGGCACGGTGGCACTGCTGCCTCACAGCGCCAGGGACCTGGGTTCGATTCCCGGCTCGGGTCACTGTCTGCGTGAAGTCTGCACGTTCTCCCCGTGTCTGCGTGGGGTTTCCTCCGGGTGCTCCGGTTTCCTCCCACAGTCCAAAGGTGTGCGGGTTAGGTGGATTGGCCGTGCCCAATTGCCCCCTTAGTGTCAGGGGGACTGGCTAGGGTAAATGTGTGGGGTTATGGGGATAAGGCCTGGGGTGGGATTGTTGTCGGTGCAGGCCTGATGGGCCAAACGGCCTCCTGCACTGTAGGGATTCTATGACACGGATCATTTTGTTCCCTGTGGCGACCCTTTTTTATCTTTGTCGATTTTACCACAATTTGTCCCTTTCGTTTGGGAGTGATGGAATGGGAGAAAATGTCAGTGAGAAAAGTGTTAAGTCGCTTAAGGACAGCACGGAGGCACAGTGGTTAGCACTGCTGCCTCACAGCGCCAGGGACCTGGGTTCAATTCCTGGCTTGGGTCCCTGTCTACGTGGAGTCTGCACGTTCTTCCCATCTGTGTGGGTTTCCTCCGGGTGCTCCGGTTTCCTCCCACAGTGCGAAAGACGTGCTGGTTAGGAACGTTGGCCCTGCTAAATTCTCCCTTGGTGTATCCGAACAGGCGCCAGTGTGTGGTGACTCGGGGATTTCCCCATAAGTACATCTATACCATTCACCGCAACCGCTCTCTCTCTCTCTCTCTCTCTGGTAGTGAGTTGCATATTCTCCCCACTCTCTGGCTAAATGCAGTGGCACAAAGGTCAGCACTGCTGCCTCACAGCGCCAGGGACCCGGATTTGATTCCTGGCTTAGATCACAGTCTGTGCCGAATCTGCACGTGTCTGCGTGGGTTAACCCCGGATGCTCCAGTTTCTTCCCACAGTCCAAAAGACCTATTGGTTAAGGTGCATTGGCCGTGCTAAATTCTCCCTCGGTGTACCCGAACAGGCGCTGGAGTGTGGCGACTCGGGGATTTTCACAGTAACTTCATTGCAGTGTTAATGTAAGCTTACTTGTGATACTAATAAAGAAACTTAAGTCCAACTTCCCAATGCAGTTGATGTAAAGGGTGCAGAAATTAGTTTGGGTTTCAGAAGGAGAGAAGAGAGACTTTTTTCCCCCCCCTCGCCCTCTCTTTGGTTGCATATGGAATTCAGGCACATTTTCATTGGACACTGACTTCCTTCTGAAGCCTCGAATTGGTGGCCCTCGCGCAGCTTTATCCGGATTTGTCTGGAGCATTGTCTAAAAATGACCCATTTTCTAATGTATTTATTTTTTCAGTAACCTCAGTGCTGTATTGTGGAGAACTTCTGATTTGCATTTGCTGTTTTAGAGATGGTTTGAACCAGTGTGATGAAGAAATGATAACTTGTATAAAAATTGATGTTTATAAAAAATTGTATGTGGGTATAAATAGTTATATAATTTTCTTACAGCCCTGTGTCGGAGACATATTTAAAAACAAGCTTTTATGCTATTAAATCTGCATTCCCAGTGCTCAAATTATGGGATTCTTGAAGAATTGTTAAGATCAATTTTATTTTCCATTTTCCCTAGCTTTGCTTTTCTTTGTCTCTCTCTCTCTTGTCCCTGTCACTCTCTCTCTCTCTCTCCCCCTGTCTCTTTCCTGTGTGTGCCTCGCTCTCTCTCTCTCCCTCCCTCTGTTTCTCTCTCTCTCTGTCTCTCTCTCTCGCTCTGTGTCTCTCTCTCTCTGTCTGTCTCTGTCTCTCTCTCTGTCTGTCTCTCTCTCGCTGTGTCTGTCTCTCTCTCTCTCTCCTCTGTATGTGTGTGTGTGTGTGTGTGTCTCTCTCTCTCTCGTCTATACGTGTGTCTCTCCTCTGTATGTATGTGTGTCTCTCTCTCTCTCTGTCTCCTGTTGGGTAGCTGGCCCAACCGTGGGGTGGAGGCCATCACCATGGAGCCAGATCCTGATCTCTGTGCATCAACACGAGTGCCTTTTCCAGCAGTTTGTCACTTGTTGACGACGACAGTTGATCTGTGGCTGGCATTTTGTCACGCCTGTGTCTTATACCCATAAGGAGCTGTGATGTCCTTGTGATGCGTTACAGCCAACCCAGATGTGCAGAGACGAGACGAGCAATAATCATTGGCATAGGGTTCGACAGATTCTACCCATTGTACAGAACTTGTTTTAGAACGTCGAAATGAGTTTCAACTTCATTTGCCTTGGAGCTCAGAATTGTGAAACACCTGCTGTATTTATTTTCTCCTTTATAAATAAGTTTATGCTTTGGAATGGTTCACCGTTGCTGTAACCAGGTTTTATTTTTAACAAAAATAAATTCTAAGACACCGGATCTGTTGCTGAATCACTGGAGGTTTAAATAAGTCTGGAGTGAGGAAATGGCTTTGAAGCTATCTCGAGATCCACAGCGATATCCACTGCAGGGAGCCCTTGATCCAAAAATCTATGGTACAGCGATCGAACTGACCTGCAAGTGGTCCCTATTTGCCCTGTCAATAATCCTTTGTAATTTTGGACACCTCAGCTGAACCTCTTCCATTCCACCGTGAAAACAGCCATCCTAACCCTGAAGTCAGTAGTGCCCTTTGGTTGACTTAAAGTTTGTTTATTAGTCACAAGTAAGGCTTACATTAACTCTGCAATCAAGTTACTGTGAAATTCCCCGCGTCGCCACAGTCCGGCGCCTGTTCGGCTCAATGCACCTGAACCACCACGTCTTTCGGACTGTGGGAGGAAACCGGAGGAAACCCACGCAGACACGGCAGGGGTGGGGGGGAGAACGTGCAGACTCCATACAGACAGTGACCCAAGCTGGGAATCGAACCCACTGCTGCCCATATGCGGCTGAGATCAGTAACAGACCGGGAATCGTGTTCTTGGCTCTTGTTCAGTACCTGTTCTGAACCCCTCCCTGTGGCGACTCCTTGAGGATGCTCCTTAAATCCCACCCCTTTCGAATCATAGCACCCCGACTGTGCAGAAGGAGGCCATTTGGCCCATCAAGCCTGCACCAACAACAATCCCACCCAGGCCCTATCCCCGTAACCCCATGCATTTACCCTGATAATCCCCTTGACACTAAGGGGGCAGTTTAGCATAGCCAATCCACTTCACCCGCACAGCAATGGACAGTGGGAGGAAACCGGAGGAAACCCACAGGGACACGCTCCGCACAGCCTGTAGCTTAGTAACCAGATGTCATTACAGGAACAGATAAGGCACCAACAATGGAACCGCCCCTCAGTCAATGAATCATTGTCTTTTGGCTAAACTTGCTCTAATTAGAGCCACTCATTACTACAGAAGCTACAAAACTTTGTACCAATCGATGGCTCACCCTGCACCTGCAGTTCTGCCCAAGGACCCACAACTGAAATGTTGACTTAGAATCATAGAATCTTACAGTGCAGAAGGAGGCCATTTGGCCCATCGAGACTGCATTGACTACAATCCCACCCCTGCCCTATCCCCATAACCCCATGCATTTACCCTGATAATCCCCTTGACACTAAGGGGGCAGTTTAGCATAGCCAGTCCACCTCTCAGCAATGGACTGTAGGAGGAAACCCATGCAGACAAGGGGGAGAATGTGCAGACTCCACACGGAGAGTAACCCGAGGCCGCAATCGAACCTGGGTCCCTGGTCCTGTGAGGCAGCAGCGCTAAGCCACTGTGACCAAAGTCTTTCCCTGATGTCGCCTACCTTAGCTTAGTCTCTGCACTCTGGCGACACTCCATGGGGCATTGCACTAGGCTATATCAATGCAGATTGTTGTGTGACTTGGCGAGCAGCCACTTAGACTTGCTGAGACAATAAGGCAGTGATGGGCAACCTGGGTTAGTGAGTGGGCTGCATGAGTGGCCCCCCCCCTTCATTGCAGTGAGCTGCAAGATTGTTCACTAACCGTGACCCCATGAATAAGGCTCAATACATTTCATACACACCGAATATTTCATAACGGGTTAAAGAAAATGCTTAATCATTTATACATTGATAGAACAGTCAACCTTAAATTGTAGAGTCAAAATAAATATTGACACTGGACACAGCACTGCTCTCTCGGTCAGTGTTGTGAGCAATCAGTATGCATCTCACTTCACTCCCCTTTGCTTTCTGTGCAAATCGCTTCAGCCGTGCCAGTAGGAGAAAAACTATGGGGACAGAAATCCTCGGAAGTTTGAAGTTCAAAAGTTTATTATTGTCACAAGTAGGCTTACATTAACACTGCGATGAAGTTACTGTGAAAATCCCCCTAGCCACCACACTCCGGCACCTGTTCGGGTTACACTGAGGGAGAATTTAGCATAGCCAATGCACCCTAACCAGCACGTCTTTCAGACTGTAGGAGGAAACCGGAGCACCCGGTGGAAACCCACGCAGACACGGGGGAGAACGTGCAGACTCCCCACACAGGCAATGAGCCAAGCTGGGAATCGAATCCAGGTCCCTGGAGCTGTGAGGCTAACCGCTGTGCCCGTGCTGCTAACAAGTGTTAGCAAGTAATTATGCTAACCACTGTGTTGCCCGCAGTGTGGGGTAACAGGGAGGAGTGGGCCTGGGTGGGATGTTCTTTTAGAGAGTCGGTGTAGACTCGATGGGCTAAATGGCCTCTTTCTGCACTGCAGGGATCCTGTGAGACACCCTGCGCGTGGGAAACGGCCAGCAAAATACCTCATAGGCTGCACTCTGAACACAGATGGGCCACAGATTGCCCACCGCTGCTTGAAGGACTGTCTCCTACGATGATGTACTTTATTTTGGGAATCCCTTACTTCCCCTCAGGTGGTGGGGGGGGGGGGGGGGGGGGGGATGATGAGGCAATACCAAACAATCTCCTATCCCCTCGGTTTACTCAAGGCTTGGAGTTGAGTCTAAGTGAGTGTAATGCAGTACCTCCTAGCTTTCCTTCACTTCCAATGGGCATTCGCCTGCGCTCACTCTTAAACCGTACGTTCCAAAAGGAGCAACCCTCCCCGTCGACTTGTGTCTCGTGACTCCACGCTGTCCAATAGGTTTAAATAGTGGAAGAGAAAGGAGATCGCGTGAGCTTTCCACCAAAATTATTCCGCTGCAAGTTCCCTTCCTGTGGGTGGCACAGCGGTTAGCGCTGCTGCCTCACTGCGCCAGGGACTCCGGGTTCGATTCCTGGCTTGGGTCACTGTCTGTGTGGAGTCTGCACGTTCTCCCCGTGGCTGCGTGGGTTTCCTCCGGGTGCTCCAGGTTCCAAAGATGCGCGGGTTAGGTGGATTGGCCATGATAAGTTGCCCCTTGGTGTCAGGGGGATTAGCAGGATAGAGCCTGGGTGGGGTCGTTGTCGGTGCAGACTCGATGGGCCGAATGGCCTCATTCTGCACTGTAGGGATTCTATGATCTCTGTTCACCTCCACAAAGTCTCCTGACCCTATCATCACCTCCCCCCCCCCCCCCCCCCCCCCCCCCAACATTACGGCTATCTATGGAACATTGAAGTTAATCAGGTTTTATTTTTTAGCAGAAGGTCTCTCTTCTGGCTCTGTAATCTGAAGTCTTCAGAAGTTAGTAGACCAACCCGTGGGATCGTTTGGCCGTCACATTCCACAACGTGAAAGTGAAAATTAGGAGAGGCGATGGTCTAGTGGTATTATCGCTAGATTATTAATCCAGAAACTCAGCTAATGTTCTGGGAAGCTGGGTTCGAATCCCACCACAGCAGATGGTGGAATTTGAATTTGATACTAAAAAAATATCTGGAATTAAGAATCTACTGATGACCATGAAACCATTGTCGGAAAAACCCATCTGGTTCACTGATGTCCCTTTAGGGAAGGAAATCTGCTGTCCTTACCTGGTCTGGCCTACATGTGACTCCAGAGCCACAGCAATGCGGTTGACTTTTGATAAAAGCAAAATACTGCGGATGCTGGAATTTGAAACAAAAACAGAAAATGCTGGAAAATCTCAGCAGGCCTGACAGCATCTGTGGGGAGAGAATAGAGCCAACGTTTCGAGTCTGGATGACCCTTCGTCAGCGCAGGGTGTCTCTGAAGGTCATCCAGGCTCGACATTGGTTCTATTCTCTCCCCGCAGATGCTGTCAGATCTGCTGAGGTTTTCCAGCATTTTCTGTTGTGGTTGACTTTTGACTGCCCTCCAAGGGCAACTAGGTATGGATAATAAATGCTGCCCCAGCGAGCGGCGCCCATGTCCCCATGAATGAATAGAAAATGCACATTAAATAACTGGAGAAAAATGCTGGGAACACCCGGAGGTTAGAGATATGCAAGGCAAGTTTTTTTACGCAGAGGGTGGTGGGTGTCTGGAACTCGCTGCCAGGGGAGGTAGTGGAAGCAGATACGATAGTGACTTTTAGGGGTGTCTTGACAAATACGTGAATAGGATGGGAATAGAGGGATATGGTCCCCGGAAGGGTAGGGGGTTTTAGTTCAGTCGGGCAGCATAGTCAGGGAGGCCGAAGGGCCTGTTTCTGTGCTGTAATTTTCTTTGTGAAGCAGAGTCTGTGAGAGCAAGGAAAAGTCAACATTTCAGCTGTGGGTCCTTGGGCAGAACCGCAGGTGCAGGGTGAGCCATCTATTGGTACAAAGTTTTGTAGCTTCTGTTTTAATGAGTGGCTCTAATTAGAGCCGGTTTAGCCAAGAGACAATGATTCATTGACTGAGGGGCGGTTCCATTGTTGGCGCCTTATCTGCTTCTGTAATGACATCTGGTTACTAAGCTACAGACTGTGTGGAGCGTGAGAACATAATTGGCAGCTTTGTTCGCCCGCAAATCCGATTATTTTGTGGGATTTTCTAGACAGCTGAGGCTGCAGTAACACCCTGGCATTTCCGGGCCCTTCGGTCAGAGTGGGTTCACTTTGAGAGGAAGATGGGCACGAAGGTGTGGTACCCAGAGTTATCCAAGCACAGTTTCATCATCACCATTGGTGCCGGGGAGGTCAGGGTTCACTGTCTGCGAGAATCAGAGATTGGTTTCACCTCATTGAGTTCTCTGCTGCATACATTGCCATGAGGTTGAGACGAATTGTACTGATGCATTTCAAGGGAACTTGGATAAAGGCTCTCAGAGAAGTGGGTAGCAGAGTGTGCTGATAGATTTGAGATGAAGTGCTGTGGAAGGAAGCACGTGTGGGGCATAAACACCAGCATTGGTCAGTTGGGAGTTTAGGGGAGGCGATGGCTTAGTGGTATTATCGCTCGAATATTTATCCAGAAACTCAGCTAATGTTCTGGTGACCCGGGTTCGAATCTCGCCACGGACAGATGGTGGAATTAGAATTCAAAAAAACATTATTGGCTCGCTGGGCCGAATGGCCTCCTTCTGCACTGTCAGGATTCTATCCTTCTAGATCGGGTGGCACAGTGGTTAGCGCTGCTGCCTCACAGCACCAGGGATCCAGATTCGATTCCCAGCTTGTCTGAGTGGAGTTTGCACATTCTCCCCGTGTCTGCGTGGGTTTCCCCCGGGTGCTCCGGTTTCCTCCCACAGTCCAAAGATGTGCGGGTTATGTTGATTAGCCAAGCTAAATTGCCTCTTGGTGTCAGGGGGACTAGCTAGGGTAAATACGTGGGGTTATGGGGATAGGGGCTGGGTGGGATTGTGGTCGGTGCAGACTTGATGGGCCGAATGGCCTCCTTCTGCACTGTAGGGATTCTATGATAATATCTGGAAATTAGAATCTACTGACGACCATTGTCGATTGTAGGAAAAACCCATCTGGTTCACTAATGTCCTTTCGGGAAGGAAATCTGCTGTCCTTACCTGGTCTGGCCTACACGTGACTCCAGAGCCACAGCGATGTGCTTGACTCTCTACTGCCTTCAGGCAATGAGGGATGGGTAATAAATGCTGGCCCAGCCAGCGTCGCCCATGTCCCACGAATCAATAAAAAAAATGGCCTGTTTCTGTGCTTTATGTTCTATATGACTCCATAACATGAGTCTGACATTTGATTTATTATTGTCACGGGTGTTGGGAACATACATAGTTGCGCGCTATACAGGCAAATTCGTAGAGTACATAACTAAGAAGGAAAGGAGATGATTCAGAATATAGTGTTGCAGTTACAGGTTGGGTGAAGAGAAAGATCAGCTTAATATATGATAGGGCCATTCAAAAGTCTGATGACAGCGGGGAAGCAAATGAGGTACGCTCAGTTATGTTTTGTCCATTAACCTTTCCACATCCAGGAATATTAATTTTCAATTGAGATGTGTATATTATAATGATGTACATGTGGAAAGCAGTCCATGTGCAAATGCAGCAGGACCTGGACAATAACCAGGCTTGGGCTGACAAGTGGCAAGTAACATTCATACCATGTAAGTGCCAGGCAACGATCACCTCCAACAAGAGAGAATCTAACCATAGCCCTCTTGAAATTCAATGGCATGACCATCGCTGAATCCCCCACTTTCAATATCCTGGGGGTTACCATTGACCAGAAACTGAATTGGGCCAGCCTTATAAACACAGTGGCTACAAGAGCAGGTCATAAGTTAGGAATCCTGCGGCGAATAACTCGCCTCCTGACTCCCCAAAGCCTGTCCACCATCTACAAGGCACAAGTCAGGAGTGTGATGGAATACTCCCCACTTGCCTGGATGGGTGCAGCTCCAACAACACTCAAGAAGCTCGATACCATCCAGGACAAAGCAGCCCCGCTTGATTGGCACCACATAGAACATAGAACAGTACAGCACAGAACAGGCCCTTCGGCTCATGATGTTGTGCCGAGCTTTATCTGAAACCAAGATCAAGCTATCCCACTCCCTATCATCCTGGTGTGCTCCATGTGCCTATCCAATAACCGCTTAAATGTTCCTAAAGTGTCTGACTCCACTATCACTGCAGGCAGTCCATTCCACACCCCAACCACTCTCTGCGTAAAGAACCTACCTCTGATATCCTTCCTATATCTCCCACCATGAACCCTATAGTTATGCCTCCTTGTAATAGCTCCAGCCACCCGAGGAAATAGTCTTTGAACGTTCACTCTATCTATCCCCTTCATCATTTTATAAACCTCTATTAAGTCTCCCCTCAGCCTCCTCCGCTCCAGAGAGAACAGCCCTAGCTCCCTCAACCTTTCCTCATAAGACCTACCCTCCAAACCAGGCAGCATCCTGGTAAATCTCCTCTTCACTCTTTCCAGTGCTTCCACATCCTTCTGTGTGTATACAAGATGCACTGCAGGAATTCACCAAGGCTCCTCAGGCTATAGCTCCTAAACCCATGGCTGCTTCCAACTAGAAGGACAAGGGCAGCAGATACATGGGAACACCACCACCTGGAGGTTCCCCTCCACGCCACTCACCATCCTGACTTGGAAATATATCGGCAGTTCCTTCGCAGTCGCTGGGTCAAAATCCTGGAATTCCCTCCCTCACGGCATTGTGGGTGTAAAGGAACAAAACAAGAGTAAGACTTTTAACCTCAAGTTCTTGAGTATTGAAGTGATGTTTGTCAGCCTCATGATGTAGTGAATGGACCCCTCACTGCTTTTCCCTGTAATGTATTCTATCTTTACACCCTTTTGTTTGGTTCTGGTTGCTCAGAGAGCAAGAGCTTGCGCTCTATCTCTCTAGAGGAAGTGCCAGACTGGCTGTGGAAGGGTAGTGTGTAATTTTCCCATTTGTCTGGCCTCTTGTGCACGGTGCATCCCTACTTCCTGCATTCTACTTTTGGTTATCATGTTGTCGACTCTCCAGACACTCTCGAATGCCCTCTATAAACCTCTCCACCTTTATCTCCTCCTTTAAGACCCTCTTTAAAACCTATATCTGTGACTAGGCTTTTGATCACCTGCCCCTGGATAGGCACATGAACAGGCGGAGTACAGAGGGAGACAGGCGGTTGGTCTAGATAGGACAATGTGATTGGCGCAGGCTTGGTGGGCCGAAGGGCCTGTTCCTGTGCTATGCTGTACTTTGTTCTGACTTTACATTGGCGTCCACTTCTACCTAATCAAGCTCCTGTGAAGCAGCCACAGAAAAATTTCATAGATTTGATGGAGATGCTCAAATTCATGAGGGGACTGGACAGAATATCATAGAATCCCGACAGTGCAGAAAGAGGCTATTCGGCCCATCGAGTCTGTACCGACAACAATCCCACCCAGGCCCTATCCCTGTAGCCTCACATATTTACCTCGTTAACCCCTCTAACCTACATATTCCGGGACACTAAGGGACAATTTAGCATAGCAGTGCCAGAGAGCCGGGTTCGATTCCTGGCTTGGGTCACTGTCTGTGCGGCGTCTGCACATTCTCCCCGTGTCTGCGTGGGTTTCCTCAGGGTTGCTCCGGTTTCCTCCCACAGTCCAAAAGACATGCTGGTTAGGGTGCATTGGCCGTGCTAAGTTCTCCCTCAGTGTACCCGAACAGGAGTGTGGCGACTCGGGGCTTTTCACAGTAACTTCATTGCAGTGTTAATGTAAGCCTACTTGTGACTAATAAATAAAGATACTTTACTTTGCTTAACAAGATAATGTTAACAGTTTACTCATATGTGAATGCAATGACAGAATTAAAATAAATGAGATATGATTTTTAAGTATTAAGTATCTCTATATTGAAATATTAAGTAATGTATTTGAACATATTTATATTTTTAATATATGTAATATATTTGCCTGCCTCAGTTAAATGCGAGCAGTGCAGGGATGATGATAGGAATTCAAAAGTTCAGTAGCTAGAATCCATTAGTCAGCAGACTATACATTATAGTTTCGAATCCCGGGACAGTTATTGAAACATAGTGTACTAAATAAAAAACATCTATTATCCAGACAGGACAAAGTGTTTTTTTCCATGGGTCCAGGAGAGACACTATCAGATTGTTTTGGCAGTATCCCTGTGGGAATGGAATTAGGATAGGGGCGTCCTTAGCAACATAGCAACAAGGAAGTGAGTCTTGCCAAAGGGAAGAAATCTGGTATTAAGACGGACAAATAGAATATCGTTATGTCAAGTAGCGCATCGCAATTGGCTGAGGTAATCTGTCATGTTTTGGACTGACGTGTTAGCATGGAATGAAATTGAATCAAATTAGAAGGAGTATCTTAGAGAGCAGAAGGTATAGAATCATAGACACCTACAGTGCAGAAGGAGGCCATTCAGCCCCATCGAGTCTGCACCGACTACAATCCCACCCAGGCCCTATCCCCATAACCCCATGCATTTACCCTAGCTAGTCCCCCTGACACTAAGGGGCAATTTCACATGGCCAATCCACTTAACCCTCACATCTTTGGACTGGTATAATTGTGTAATTAGGATAATTGTACTGTATTTTGCCTCAGATCTTTGGAGGGGTCTTGTAGTGCTGACCCAGAGCTATTCGACCATCCGTAGGCCTCCCGACGACAATGTTTTGTTTGTCTTGTTTGATTTTTATGTTTCAAAATAAATTTTAGCTACATCTTGAGCAGAGACCTTGCCTTTGCAAGTTTATTTTTAAGTAATTTTTAATTTTTTTTAAGAAGTTAGGCCACTATCAAAGAATTTCCCACACCATATTATTATAAGTTTATTTATTAGTGTCACAAGTTGGCTTACATTAAGACAGAAGGCTGTCCACTGTTGGCGGTTCTGACGGGACTAGGATTCCACAAGGAAGCTCTCTCAGGGCTTTTTCATTTGCTCTTGCAGTTTTTTTTAAAGTTTACTCATTAGTGTCACAAGTAGGCTTACATTAACATCGCAATGAAGTTACTGTGAAAATCTCCTCGTTGCCACACTCTGGAGCCTGTTCGGGTAACACTGAGGGAGAATTTAGCACGGCCAATGCACCCTAACCAGCACGTCTTTCGGACTGTGGGAGGAAACCGGAGCACCCGGAGGAAACCCACGCAGACACGGGGAGAATGTGCAGACTCCACACAGACAGTGACCCAAACCGGGAATCGAACCCGGGGGTCCCCGTCACAAATGTAGACATTGTCTGACCTGGACGGTGCAGATTGAGTGCACGGATATCTGAGTTGATTGTAATCAAGAGTGAGTTCCTCCTGGATTATTTCTGCCTCTCCAACGTAGCAACTTGATCAGGTTCAGACTCGCATTGAATATTCTGTCGTGTTGGAAGACCATCTTGTAGAAAGTGTCAACGTGCAGATTCCCTGTTGGGTCGGCGAATTTCAGCGTGGTGAGCGGCGTGTAGAGTTTGTTGGTCTGGTAACGGAACGGAGGGTTTGCGGAGGTAATCACCTTCACCGTGTGCTGTTAACAAAATCACGGGAAGTTGGTAAGACATTCACAAGCACGGAATTAACCAGCCTACCCCCCCAGCCCCCATCAACGCCTCCCTTTGCCGCTGCCTTACAAATCCAGTCTACTTGATCCAAGGCTATCAATGGTTGGCTCAGGTGAACATCTTACTTGCTTCATGAAATAACTACTTTATGGACTGTCCTTCTGAGCAAGATCAGATCAGTATCTGAGCAGACAAAGTCTACGAGTAAATATGAACAAAGAACAGTACAGCACAGGAACAGGCCTTTCGGCCCACCAAGCCTGTGCCGATCATGTTGTCCTATCTAGACCAGCCGCCTGTATCCCTCTATTCCCCACCTATTCATGTGTCTTTCCAGATAAGTCTTAAATGTCACTAACGTATCTGACTCAACCACCTCACTGGGCAGTGCGTTCCAGGCCCCCACCACCCTCTGTGTAAAAAATTACCCCCGCACATAGGTTTAAGGTGAGAGGGGAGAGATACAAAAGGGTCCAGAGGGGCAATTGTTTCACACAGAGGGTGGTGAGTGTCTGGAACGAGCTGCCAGAGGTAGCAGTAGAGGTGGGTACAATTTTGTCTTTTAAAAAGCATTTAGATAGTTACATGGGTAAGATGGGTATGGAGGGATATGGGCCAAATGCGGGCAATTGGGACTAGCTTAGGGGTTTAGAAAATAGAGCGGCATGGACAAGTTGGGCCGAAGGGCCTGTTTCCATGCTGTAAACCTCTATGACTCTATGACTATTGCTACTGAACCTTTCCCCCCCTTACCTTGAACTTGTGCCCCCTTGTAATTGTCATTTCTGCCCTGGCAAAAAGCTTCCAACTTTTCTATGCCTCTCATAATTTTACAAACTTCTACCAGGTTGCCCTTCAGCCTCCGTCTTTCCAAGGAGAACAATCCCAATTTATTCAATCTCCCAACTCTCTAGCCTAAGTCTGTGAATATTCAGTGCTTTCATGTGATAGCTACTCTAATTTCGTGGCCATTTTTTTGTTCCAATTTCTTCTGTCCCTTTTCTCACTCTCCAGTGTGTTGTCCGAGTGTGAGCCTTGGCCGAGGGTGCTGTCAGACCCCTCACCTGAGCGGGTAAGGCTCACGGACAAACAACCTTTTCCTCACACAATCTCGATACCCATTTCCTTCCTGTAGTCCCTACGGACAGGGAAGTCAGGAGTAAGACACCGCACTGCTGCGGCTTTTGGTTTATCCACCGGCTTTGAAACAGACATGTCTGATTCATCATTTAATTCAAGTTGTGTAAGGGCAAATGTACGGGAGAGGCGGTGGCATAGTGGTATTGTCACTGGGCTAGTAATCGAGGCACCCAGAGGAATGCACTGAGGACCTGGGTTCAAATCCCATCACAGACAGATGGTAAAACTTGAATCCAATAAAAAAAAATTGGAATTAAAAGTCACTTGAATACCAGGGAGAAACTTGTAAAAATGCATTCACGGGCATGGTCAGTGTTGGCAATGCCAACATTTATTGCCCATTCCTAATTCCCCTCACAAAGTTTGTTAATGTTTAAGTTTATTTATTAGTGTCACAAGTAGGCTTACATTACATTCACAGCTCCAGGGACCTGGGTTCGATTCCTGCCTTGGGTCACTGTCCGTGTGGAGTTTGCACATTCTCCTCGTGTCTGCGTGGGTTTCCTCCGGGTGCTCCGGTTTCCTCCCACAGTCCAAAGATGTGCGGGTTAGGTTGATTGGCCATGCTAAAAAATTGCCCCTTAGTGTCCCGGGATGTGTAGGTTAGAGGGATTAGTGGGTAAAATATGTAGGGATATGGGGGAAGGGCCTGGGTGGGATTGTGGTCGGTGCAGACTCGATGGGCCAAATGGCCTCTTTCTGTACTGTAGGGATTCTGTTCTAATCTGTTCTATTAACACTGCAATGAAGTTACTGTGAAAATTCCCTAGTTGCCACACTCCTGTTCGGGTTACACTGAGGGAGAATTTAGCACGGCCAATGCACCCTAACCAGAACGTCTTTCGGACTGTGGGAGGAAACCGGAGCACCTGGAGGAAACCCACGCAGACACGGGGAGAACGTGCAGACTCCACACAGACAGTGACCCAAGCCGGGAATCGAACCCGGGTCCCTGGCGCTGTGAGGCAGCAGTGCTAACCACAATGCCAAGGTGCTGCCCGTATATGTGGGCACTGCTGACTGGGCCAGCATTTATTCCCATCCCTGAGGGCACTCGAGAGTCAACCACATTGCTGTGGCTCTGGAGTCACATGTAGGCCAGACCAGGTAAGGATGGCAGATTTCCTTACCCAAAGGACATTAGTGAACCAGATGGGTTTTTACAACAATTGACAATGGTTTCATGGTCATCAGGAGACTTTTAATTCCAGATTTTTAATGAATTCAAATTTCACCATCTGCCGTGGGGGGATTTGAACCCAGGTCCCCCTGGGTCTCTGGATTACCGACAATACCACTACACCACTGTCTCCCCAAGATATCTGGGAAAGGATTAGAGGGGTAGAAGTGAATTCTTTCATGTAGTGAGTTGTTATGATTCTAGAATGCGCTGCCTGAGAGGGCGATTAAATGGTTTCGATAGTAATCTCAAAAGGGAATTAGACAACTACTTGAAGTGTAGAAAAGTGGGCGGCACGGTGGCACAGTGGTTAGCACTGCTGCCTCACAGCGCCAGGGACCTGGGTTCAATTCCCAACTTGGGTCGCTGTCTGTATGGAGTCTGCACATTCTCCTCGTGTCTGCGTGGGTTTCCTCCGGGTGCTCCGGTTTCCTCCCACAGTCCGAAAGACGTGCTGGTTAGGTGGATTGGCCATGCTAAATTCTTCCTCAGTGTACCCGAACGGGAGCCGGAGCGTAGTGACTAGGGGATTTTCTCAGTCACTTCATTGCAGTGTAAGCCAACTTGTGACATGAATGAATAAACTTTAAACTTAAAAATTTGTAGAGCTATTGGAAGAACAGGGGAGTGGGTCTAATTGCATAATTTGAGTTGGCATGGTTATGATGGGTTGAATGGACTCCACTGCCATAGCATTCTTGGACTGTAAAGTAACAGTCACTAAATGCTGCTTTTCGCAGTACATTGAAATTTCTAAATATACCCTATAGCAACATTAATAAAATACACAATATTGATTTCAAATACAATTGCACAAGTTATTTCAAGAATACCTCAGCCACATCTTCCGCTGTTTGTCCAAGAGCTTGGAAGACCTCTCTCGAGTAAGGAAGATACAGCTGCTGAAACATTTTTGCAGTTTCTACATCCGTACCGGAGAGATCCATTTTCGCAGCATCCTCATACAGCTTGGTTTCAAACTCAGTGAAGACTGGTCCTGGTTGAATGAGGCTGATGCTGTAGGGGGACATACACATGGGGAAGAACTTATCAGCATAACCATCTGATAATGAGTAATGCACGGATATGTCAAAAGAAATAATATTTAAGAATAAAGGTGCAGCAGGCAGTAGAGAAGGCTAATGGTATTTTGGCCTTCACAGCAAGAGGATTTGAGTATAAGAATAGGGATATTTTCCTGCAATTGTACAGGGCCTTGGTGAGGCCACACCTGGAGTATTGTGTGCAGTTTTGGTCTCCTTATCTGAGGAAGGATGTCCTTGCTATAGAGGGAGTTCAGCGAAGGTTTACCAGGCTGATTCCTGGGATGGCAGGTCTGTCATATGAGGAGAGACTAAGCCGGTTAGGATTATATTCATTGGAGTTTAGAAGAGTGAGAGGGGATCTCATAGAAACTTATAAAATTCGAACAGGGTTAGACAGGGTAGATTCAGAAAGAATGTTCCCGATGGTGGGGGAGTCCAGAACTAGGGGTCATAGTTTGAGGATAAGGGGTAAACCTTTTAGGACTGAGGTGAGGAGAAATTTCTTCACCCAGAGGGTGGTGAATGTGTGGAATTCACTCCCACAGAAAGTAGTTAGGCCAAAACGTTGTGTGATTTGAAGAAGAAATTAGATGTAGCCCTTGAGGCTAAAGGGATCAAGGGATATGGGGGGAAGCGGGGAATCAGGATATTGAATTCGATGATCAGCCATGATCAAAATGAATGGCGGATCAGACTCGAAGGGCCGAATGGCCTCCTCCTGCTTCTAGTTTCTATGTTTCTATGTTTAATACACAAACTGTCTTGCATCATTAGATTAGCTCCAGTACTCTCTGTAAAGCAATGAAACTTAATCATTTTGTACTGACTTCTAAGTAACTTCCTTCAGAACTACCAACCACCACAATACTTGGATAACTCTGAGATTTTCCATTTTAAATAATTGCAAGTTAAATAACTGAATAAAATCGGAACCAATAGGAGCAGAGTCATTGGAATTCCCCTGATGACTCAGGAAGTAAATATACAACATTGTGTTTCGAGGCACTGAATTATATTGGGGCAGCACAGTGGTTAGCGCTGCTGCCTCACAGCACCAGGGACCCGGGTTCGATTCCCGGCTTGGGTCACTGTCTGTGCGGAGTCTGCACGTTCTCCCCGTGTCTGCGTGGGTTTCCTCCGGGTGCTCCGGTTTCTTTCCACAGTCCGAAAAGAATTGCTGGTTAGGTGCATTGGCCGTGCTAAATTCTCCCTCAGTGTACCCGAACAGGCTCCGGAGTGTGGCGATTAGGAGATTTTCACGGTAACTTCATTGCAGTGTTAATGTAATGTGATGCTAATAAAATAAACTGTACAGACAAACAATCCCTGGGCTATTTTGAGTTAGTTAATCTAAGGAAAGTTGCACATGTTCAGTTCTACGGGATTTTCACAGTAACTTCATTGCAGTGTTAATGTAAGCCTACTTGCGACACTGATGAATAAAATTCTACAGTTCAGCTAAGGAGATGGGGAAAAGAGAAATATCATTGGCCATGCTAAATTGACACTTAACGTGGGATTTTACCTGCACGCCCACCCGAAGGTCATAATTTCCCGCCCGTGGCCAACGGAGAATGTCGTTGTGCGAGCCTCGCCCGCCCCATTTCCAGTGGGGGCGTGCTGGTAAAATTACAGCCTTAGTGTCAGGGGGAATAGAAGGGTAAATATGTGGGGTTAGGGGGATAAGGCCTGGGTGGGATTGCTGTCAGTGTATGCTCGATGGGCCGAATGGCCTCCACGTGAGCTGCAGGGATTCTATTAGAGACATTGGACACATTGTGTTAAAATGAAGAATTCCGGATTTTGGGGGGAGGAGAAGAATGGAACATTTATTTTCAAATTAAAAAGAAAAACTCTTCATGGCTCTCACTTGATATTGAACTTTAGAGTTTGAATTGCCAAACTCTCGCAGAAACCTTCCACGGCAAACTTTGATGCTGAGTAGATATCATTGAATAGAAGACCTGGGAAGACAAAGGAAGTCAACGTTTGAGTTTGATAACAAAATGTGTTAACGTTCAGCACCTGCATAGGTCATCAGGACATTATTTAATTTGATTTCACCAAATCGCAGAATACTACAGTGCAGAAGAGGTCCTTCGGCCCATCCAGTCTGCACCGATGCATGAAAGGCCCTGACCTGTCCACCTAATCCCACTTGCCAGCACTTGGCCCATAGCCTTGAATGTTATGATGTGCCGAGTACTCATCCAGGTACTTTTTAAAGGATGTGAGGCATCCCACCTCCACCACCCTCCCAGGCAGCGCATTCCAGACCCTCACCACCCTCTGGGTAAAAAGGTTTTTCCTCAAATCCCCCCTAAACCTCCCACCCCACACTTTTAACTTGTGCCCCCTTGTAACTGACCCTTCAACCAAGGGGAACAGCTGCTCCTTATCCACTCTGTCCATGTCCCTCATAATCTTGTACACCTCGATCAGGTCGCCCCGCCTCGGCACCACAGCCCGGGGAAAGGCCGAGCCCTCCGGGTCCGGGGAGCGGCCCCGGGATCCAGTCTGAACCCCCGGGATCCAGTCTGAACCCCCATCCCCTCCGGGATCCAGTCTGAACCCCCTCCCCCACCCCCTCCGGGATCCAGTCTGACCCCCACCCCCTCCGGGATCCAGTCTGACCCCCGCCCCCCTCCGGGATCCAGTCTGACCCCCGCCCCCCTCCGGGATCCAGTCTGAACCCCCCCCCCCCCCCCCCCTCCGGGATCCATCTTCTTGAGTCGGTTGGCACGTGACCTCAGACTTTTGTATCTTTTTCCCGACGGAAGAAGATGGAAGAGAGAATGTCCGGGGTGCGTGGGGTCCTTAATTATGCTGGCTGCTTTTCCGAGGCAGCGGGAAGTGTAGACAGAGTCAATGGATGGGGGGGCTGGTTTGCGTGATGGATTGGGCTTCGTTCACAACTTTTTGTAGTTTCTTGCGGTGTAAGTCAGAGCAGGAGCCCATACCAAGCTGTGATACATCGGGAAAGAATGCTTTCTATGGCGCATCTATAAAAGTTGGTGAGAGTTGTAGCGGACATGGTTGTATATTTTCTTTGAGGGTGACTCAAATTCTGTTATTACTGTTTTGGTAATGAATGTTCCTTCGAACAGCATTTCAGTCGAATCTTCCTTTAATTAAAATGTTACTGATTTAGTTAAAGTTCCTGGTTGGCTAAAATAAAAATAACTTGTTAATTATTCAGTCAGTGCGTGTGTCAGGTCTTTATATTAATGAACTTCTAACCATTAATGTCGAACAGTTAACACATTCCCAAACATTTACCAGATTTACAAAGTGAAGTAAAGGGGGATTAACCTCTGCGTTGTAACAATTAGAAGTCCACCAGTTGCTGGAAGTGCAAAAGGCATCAACTTACCATGGATTCCCATCACACTGCTCATGACAACAATGTGGCCATTTTGACGTCTTTTCATGTCAGGTAGAATTTCCTTCACCAAGCGAGTCAAACTGAAGAAGTTGGTGTCAAACACCGTTTTAATGGTATCTAAGCTCTGGCACTCCACCGGCCCAATGAGCCCCATTCCAGCGTTATTTACTAAAACAGGGAGACAAAATGAAATACAAAATCCCGCGTCTGCTGAAGACGATGTTTTCACTAGAACTGATAAAGCGGGAGATGACAACATTCGTTTTACGGAGAACCTGTAATGACTTCAATCAGGCCATTGAGGTTGGCCTATTGGAATATGAACTCCCTGATTAAGGAGTCAATTGTTGGGCCAATCAGGGAGTCTTTTCCCTTGTATTTAACCGGGAGTGTCAGTTCCTCTGGCGCTCCCGAAGGTAGACTGCTGACTGCGAGCACTCTGTGTACTGGCCTTGGAGGGAGTGCAGAGAAGGTTCACCAGGTTGATACCAGAGATGAGGGGTGTTGATTATGAGGAGAGACTGAGCAGATTGGGTTTGTATTCGTTGGAATTTAGAAGGCTGAGGGGGGATCTTATAGAGACCTATAAGATAATGAAGGGGCTGGATAGGGTAGAGATGGAGAGATTCTTTCCACTTAGAAAGGAAACTAGAACTAGAGGGCACAGCCTCAAAATAAAGGGGGGTCAGTTTAGGACAGAGTTGAGGAGGAACTTCTTCTCTCAGAGGGTGGTGAATCTCTGGAATTCTCTGCCCACTGAAGTGGTGGAGGCTACCTTGTTGAATATGTTTAAATCACGGATAGATGGATTCTTGATCGGTAGCATGAGCAGCCTGGGAATGGAGGGATACAAACGATTGGTCTAGTTGGACCAAGGAGCGGCACAGGCTTGGAGGGCCGAAGGGCCTGTTTCCTGTGCTGTACTCTTCTTTGTTCTTTGTTCTTTGGTAAGGGAATTAGGGGTTATAGGGATCAGGCGGGTAAGTGGAACTGATCCACTTCAGATCAGCCATGATCTTATTGAATGGCGGGGCAGGCTCGAGGGGCTAGATTGCCTACTCCTGCTCCTATTTCTTATGTTCTTACTGCTGTTGGAATTGTAAATAAACGGGAAAGAATCTCTGATTGGCACATCGATTGACTCCTTAATCGGGGAGTTCATATTCCAATAGGCCAACCTCAATGGCCTGATTGAAGTCATTACAGGACCCAAGCTGAAGGGTCACATCCCAAAGTGCAGGATAGATTGAGAGTTAAAAGATCAAGAAATTCAACAAATAATGGTCAACACTTGTTTATAATATATTCAAACATCTTTCATTATACGGTCCCACATTGGTGCATGGCCAACGCACCTATATAAGGTCACTGCCTGTGCGGAGTCTGCACGTTCTCCCCGTGTCTGCATGGGTTTTCTCCGGACGCTCCGGTTTCCTCCCACAGTTCGAAAGACGTGCTGGTTTAGGTACATTGACCATGCTAAATCCTCCCTCAGTGTACCCGAACAGGCGGCGGAGTGTGGCGACAAGGGGATTTTCACAGTAACTTCATTGCAGTGTTAATGTAAGCCTACTTGTGACACTAATAAATAAACTTTAAACAAGGACAACTAGGGATGGGCAGTAAGTGCTGTGAGGTGGAGATGCTGGCGTTGGACTGGGGTAAACACAGTAAGAAGTCTCACAACACCAGGTTAAAGTCCAGCAGGTTTATTTGGTAGCACGAGCTTTCGGAGCACTGCTCCTTCATCAGGTGACTCACCTGATGAAGGAGCAGCGCTCCGAAAGCTAGTGGCTTGTGCTACCAAATAAACCTGTTGGACTTTAACCTGGTGTTGTGAGACTTCTTACAATAAATGCTGGTCAGCCAGCGATGCCCATGTCCCATGAATGAATAAAAGAAAATACTCAGAATGGGACTAAGCAAGTAGGGACTCAGAATTGGTTTTGGTACATTTGTTGGGTTTGGGATTTTGGCTTAACAGTAAAGCTTAGGGTTAGGTTTGTGGGGTCGGGCAGAGAGAGGACATGTCCCTTTTTCTACTTACTCTGCCTCTTTTTGTTCAGCTCACGCTCAACCCTTGTTGCCCCTTGAGATGCCTTGCCCTTATATTGAGGCTTGTCTTCTTGTTCCCTGGGCCTTTTTCCTTTTTTTTGTTACTCATGTTACTTTTATCTTGTGCAGGGCAGTGGATAGGGGGCATATATTTGCGTGGTGGTGAAAAAAAGGGGGGAAGGAACTGGTTGGGACCCTGGAGGAAGAGGGTAGTGGGTGCATGGGTTCTGTTGTATTTTAGGTGGTTGGGAAGAGGTGGTTTGTGTTAGGGAGAGGGGTCTGTTAGGTTGGCATTGGATTTGGTGTCACAAGTAAAGCTTACATTAACACTACAATGAAGTTACTGTGAAAATCGCCTGTTCGGGTACACTTGAGGGAGAATTTAGCATGGCCAATGCATCTAACCAGCACGTCTTTTGGAAGGAAACCAGAGCACCTGGAGGAAACCCACGCAGACATGGGGAGAATGTGCAGACTCCACACAGACAGTAACCCAAGCCGGGAATCGAACCCGGGTCCCTGGCGCTGTGAGGCAGCAGTGCTAACCACTGTGCCACCGTGCCGCCTCATAGAGTCATAGAGGTTTACAGCATGACCCAACTTGTCCATGCCACCCTTTTTTTTAAACCCCTAAGCTAATCCCAATTGCCCGCATTTGGCCCATATCCCTCTATACCCATCGTACCCATGTAACTATCTAAATGCTTTTTAAAAGACAAAATTGTACCCGCCTCTACTACTACCTCTGGCAGCTCGTTCCAGACACTCACCACCCTCTGTGTGAAAAAATTGCCCCTCTGGACACTTTTGTATCTCTCCCCTCTCACCTTAAACCTATGCTCTCTAGTTTTAGACTCCCCTACCTTCGGGAAAAGATATTGACTATCTAGCTGATCTGTGCCCCTCATTATTTTATAGACCTCTATAAGATCACCCCTCAGCCTCCTACGCTCCAGAGAAAAAAGTCCCAGTCTATCCAGCCTCTCCTTATAACTCAAACCATCAAGTCCCAGTAGCATCCTGGTAAATCTTTTCTGCACTCTTTCCAGTTTAATAATATCCTTTCTATAATAGGGTGACCAGAATTGCACACAGTATTCCAAGTGTGGCCTTACCAATGTCTTGTACAACTTCAACAAGACATCCCAACTCCTGTATTCAATGTTCTGACGGATGAAACCAAGCATGCCGAATGCCTTCTTCACCACTCTGTCCACCTGTGACTCCACTTTCAAGGAGCTATGAACATGTACCCCTAGATCTCTTTGTTCTGTAACTCTCCCCAACGCCCTACCATTAACTGAGTAAGTCCTGCCCTGGTTCAATCTACCAAAATGCATCACCTCGCATTTGTCTAAATTAAACTCCATCTGCCATTTGTCAGCCCACTGGCCCAATTGATCAAGATCCCGTTGCAATTGGAGATAACTTTCTTCACTGTCCACTATGCCACCAATCTTGGTGTCATCTGCAAACTTACTAACCATATTCAAGGGTGTCTCAATTTCATGAAAGAAAATATTTATTTCAATGTGGAAACTCTTCAGATGTATTCACCTTGGTTTCTTTCTTTTTATAAACCTTACCTAAAATGTCCACCTTTCGTTCTGGAATACTGTCCAGGCATCTGCATATTGAATCTTCACTGCAAACATCAAGTTCTTTAATTTCCAGTGTCTTATTCAATGTATCGCCCGCCGCATCTTCCAGTCGTTTCCTCTTCTCTAAATCTCGCATTGTTGCGATGACTGCAATAAGATATAGATGGACTGCAGCAGATCATAGAATCATAGCATCCTTCAATGCAGAAGGAGGCCATTTGGCCCATCGAGTCTGCATCAATAACAATCCCACCCAGGCCCTATCCCCGTAACCCCACGTAATCGCCCTGACACTAAGGGACAATCCCAGCCAGACCTGTTCCCCGTAACCCCAAGTATTTACCCTGCTAATCCCCCTAACTTGTACATCTTGGGACACTAAGGGGCAATTTAGCATGGCTAATCCACCTAACCGGCACGGTAGCACAGTGGTTAGCACTGCTGCTTCACAGCTCCGGGGACCTGGGTTCGATTCCCGGCTTGGGTCACTGTCTGTGTGGAGTTTGCACATTCTCCTCGTGTCTGCGTGGGTTTCCTCCGGGTGCTCCGGTTTCCTCCCACAGTCCAAAGATGTGCGGGTTAGGTTGATTGGCCAGGTTAAAAATTGCCCCTTAGAGTCCTGCGATGTCTAGGTTAGAGGGATTAGTGGGTAAATATGTAGGGGTAGGGCCTGGGTGGGATTGCGGTCGGTGCAGACTCGATGGGCCGAATGGCCTCCTTCTGCACTGTAGGGTTTCTATGATTTCTCTGATGATCTTGTGTGGGAGTGTGGGAGGAAACCGGGGCACCCGAGGAAACCCACGCAGACACGGGGAGGATGTGCAAACTCCGCACAGACAGTGACCCAAGCCAGGAATTGAACCCGGGTCTCTGGCACTGTGAGGCAGCAGTGCTAACCACTGTACCACCGTGCCACTGTTGAGTTGCCGTCTACGGGACACAATTCATAAATGTGAGAAACAACTTTAAGTAATATACAGTTAATATTTGGTTTCATTTTTTAACAATCATGAGTTAGAATCAAAGAACCATAGAATCCCTACAGAGCAGAAGGAGGCCATTCAGCCCATCGAGTCTGCATCGACCACAATCCCACCCAGGCCCTATTCCCATAACCTCACATACTTACCCTGCTAATCCCCCTGACACTAGGGTCAATTTAGCATGGCCAATCCACCTAACCTGCACATCTTTGGACACTAAGGGGCAATTTAGCATGGCTAATCCACCTAACCTGCACATCTTTGGACACGAAGGGGCAATTTAGCATGGCCAATCCACTTAACCTGCACATCTTTGGACACTAAGGGGCAATTTAGCATGGCCAATCCACCTAACCTGCACATCTTTGGACACTAAGGGGCAATTTAGCATGGCCAATCTGCTTAACCCGCACATCCTTGGACACTAAGGGGCAATTTAGCATGGCCAATCCACTTAACCTGCACATCTTTGGACTCTAAGGGGCAATTTAGCACGGCCAATCCACCTAACCCGCACATCCTTGGACACTAAGGGGAAATTTAGCACGGCCAATCCACCTAACCCGCACATCCTTGGACACTGAGGGACAATTTAGCATGTCCAATCTACCGAAACTGCACACCTTTCAACACTGTTGGGATTCTATGATCTAGATAAGTTGTATTTAAAGTTTATTTATTAGTCACAAGTAGGCTTACATTAACACTGCAATGAAGTTACTGTGAAAATCCCCTCGTCGCCACTCTCCAGCGCCTGTTCGGGTGCACTGAGGGGGAATTTAGCACGGCCAATGCACCCTAACCAGCACGTCTTTCGGACTATGGGAGGAAACCGGAGCACCCGGGAAGAAACCCACGCAGACACGGGGAGAACGTGCAAACTCTACACAGACAGTGACCTGAGGCTGGAATAGAACCTGGGTCCCTGGCGCTGTGAGGCAGCAGTGCTAACCACTGTGCCGCCGTGCGAATGGATGATCCGTTTTAATTATGTCAATTGGTCAAGGATACCAGGGATAATTCTCCTGCTCGTCCAAGTACTGTCATGGGATGTGAGGAGGACTGAAAGGTTGGCCGTCCAACATCTCACCTGAGAACAGACATCTCCAACAGCGCAGTAAGACATAACCTGCAGCTCAGGTGACTGCTAAGTCTCTTGCATCAATATTAAGAGTTAGACAGTGTGTAATTTAAACTCACGTCCCACCTTTGAATCGTTTCAATTTATCTTTTGCTAATTGCACTGCCAGAGCTCGGCCTATACCAGAGGAACAGCCTGTGATGATAACAGTTCTTGCAGACATTATTGATTTTCCGTCCGTGAGCCACTGCAAGCATAGAAAAATACTTCAGTGTTTGTAAGGTGCTGCTATTCTGTTCTGAACTAAAAAAAAACTAAACACACACAGCTCAATGATGCCCTCAATTTACAGCAAGCTTTAGAAAAAAAAGTTAAAAGTTCATTTACTTTTGTCACAAGTTGGCTTATATTAACACCGCAATGAAGTTACTGTGAAAATCCCCTAGTCGCCACACTCCGGCGCCTGTCCGGGTACACTGAGCGAGAATTTAGCACGGTCAATGCGTCTAACCAGCGCGTCTTTCGGACTGTGGGAGGAAACCGGAGCACCCGGAGGAAACCCACGCAGACATGGGGAGAACGTGCAAACTCCGCACAGACGGTGACCCAAGCCAGGAATCGAACCCGTATCCCTGGCGCTGTGAGGCAGCAGTGTTAACCACTGTGCCACTGAGAAGAAAGACTTGCATTTATTCCTGGGAACTCCTGGAATAAAACAAACACAGGACAAAGACTCTTCACAAATCCACTTTTTAAAAATTCATTCGAGGGATGTGGGCATCATTGGCTGGCTAACATTTATTGATGTGGAGTTGCCGGCGTTGGACTGGGGTAAACACAGTAAGAAGTTTAACAACACCAGGTTAAAGTCCAACAGATTTATTTGGTAGCAAATACCATTAGCTTTCGAAGGAGCTTAAAGCTCCGAAAGCTTGTGGCTTTTGCTACCAAATAAACCTGTTGGACTTTAACCTGGTGTTGTTAAACTTCTTACTAACATTTATTGCCCATCCCTAGTCAACCACATTGCTGTCGCTCTGGAGTTACATGTAGGACAGACCAGGTAAGGACAGCAGATTTCCCTTCCTAAAGGGACATTAGTGAACCAGATGGGTTTTTCCAACAATGGTTTCATGGTCATCAGTAGATTCTTAATTCCAGATTTTTTAAAAATTGAATTCAAATTCCACCATCTGTCGTGGCGGGATTCGAACCCAGGTCCTCAGAACATTAGCTGAGTTTCTGGATTAATAGTCTCGCGATAATACCACTCGGCCACCTTATAAACTCATTCATTATTCTTTGTTCTAAAACTTCAACATTAGTTGGCAGATCTGGGTGAATACTAATGCATCATCCTCTGCATCCAAAACGTAAAGGGGAAAAGTTAAAAGTTTATTTATTAGTGTCACAAGCAGGCTTACATTAACACTGCAATGAAGTTACTGTGAAAATCCCCTAATCGCCCCACTCCAGCGCCTGTTCGGGGACACTGAGGGAGAATTTAGCACGGCCAATGCACCCTAACCAGCACGAATTTCGGACTGTGGGAGGAAACCGGAGCACTCGGAGGAAACGCACACAGGCACAGGGGAGAACGTGCAGACTCCGCACAGACAGTGACCCGAGCCAGGAATCGAAGCCGGGTCCCTGGCGCTGCGAGGCAGCAGTGCGAACCACTGGGAAAGTTCGAAAGGGGAAGAGACTGTGCTGATTTGCACAGTCTCTCATCCTGTTGCAACTCTTGTAGACAAACGGAGAAAACCTGTCGCAATCTCTATATCCGCTGGGGTTTCTTTTTTGCAGAATATATTAAGCAATCGGCCGATGTGGGCCAAAGTCTGGAAACGCGAATATTTTCTCAAAGCCCAGCTGACAGCTCACTTTCAGATGACCCAGTTATTTTGCATTCTGTCGAAAAACGCGATAAGCTTAGATTTACTGTAACGTTTCATTCGCAATGGTTGGGATTGTTTGCAGATTAGTATTATAATTAAGCTAAAAACAGAAATTAGCAATGCACAAAGGCATACAATTTAAAAGAAAATTAGCTTTAATTTGAACGAGGTTGAGTGAGCATTGTTAATTACGATAGAAAAACTGGTTCCCCCTCCGAGTTTTCACCCAACAAAAGCAGCCACATTATTCCATTCATTCCCTGCTCATCTTTCGATTCTGCATTACCGTTGCAATTTCTTTGGTCACATTTCATTTGCAGAAGTTATGAGATCGCGGGGAAAACACAACACGCAGCGGAGCAACTTAAAGATGACAATTATTACATTCAGCCGTTGAGAATGTGACATCCGGTTACCGTACCTTTTAAGTAGTTGCTGTGTGCGCTGCAGTCTCAGAGAGTGAAACTCGGGTCAGAACAGACCTTCTTATCGTAATCCTTAGCAACGAGTCCCTATGCAGCTACGTGTGGGCTCCGCACATTGGGAGCTGCTAGTTAGTTTTTTTCACCATTGTTTATCGTGGATAAAAAGCTGATTGAAGCAGGCACATTTAAGAGGCATCTGGATGGGTGCATGAATAGGCAGGGAATAGAGGGATATGGTCTGAGTAAGGGCAAAAGGTTTTTTTAGTTTAGTTAGGTCATTATGATCAGCACAGGCTTGGAGGGCCGAAGGGCCTGTTCCTGCACTGTACTTTTCTTACGTTCTTTGTTCTGAAACTCCAACACTCTTGGACATATTGTTAGAATAGTGTTCAAAGTTTTAAGTTTATTTATTAGTGTCACAATGCTATCCCTACCGCAGAGAGAAAATCAGAGTACTGCTTCCACTACGCAGCTGAAGAGACGTATTTATGCCCTCTGGACTTACGCCAGGGAGGGGTAAAGGCCTGGTGGTATTAACGCTAGACTATTATTCCAGAAACTCAGCTAATGTTCTGGGGACCCAGATTCTAATCCCGCCACGGCAGATGGTGGAATTTGAATTCAATTTTTAAAAATATCTGAAATTAAGGATCTACTGATGACCATTGCCGATTGTCAGGAAAAACCCATCTGATTGACTAATGTATGGGCGGCACGGTGGTTAGCACTGCTGCCTCACAGCTCCAGGGACCCGGGTTCGGTTCCCAGATTGGGTCACTGTCTGCGTGGAGTCTGCATGTTCTCCCCGTGTCTGCGTGGGTTTCCTCCGGGTGCTCCGGTTTCCTCTCACAGTCCAAAGATGTGCGGGTTAGGTGCATTGGCCGTGCTAAATTGCTCCTTAGTGTCCTGGCTTGCGGAGTTTACACATTCTTCCCGTGTCTACGTGGGTTTCCTCCGGGTGCTCCGGTTTCCTCCCACAGTTCGAAAGATGTGCTGGTTCGGGTGCATTATCATAGAATCATAGAAACCCTACAGTACAGAAAGAGGCCATTCGGCCCATCGAGTCTGCACCGACCACAATCCCACCCAGGCCCTACACCCACATCCCTACATCTTTTACCCACTAATCCCTCTAACCTACGCATCTCAGGACACTAAGGGGCAAATTTAGCATGGCCAATCAACCTAACCCTCACATCTTTGGACTGTGGGAGGAAACCGGAGCACCCGGAGGAAACCCACGCAGACACAGGGGAGAATGTGCAAACTCCACACAGACAGTGACCCAAGCCGGGAATCGAACCCAGGTCACTGGAGCTGTGAAGCAGCAGTGCTAACCACTGTGCTACCGTGCCGCCCAGGACTGGCACAGGAATGTGGCGACAAGGGGAATTTCACAGTAACTTCATTGCAATAACGTAAGCCTCACTTGTGACTAATAAGTAAACTTTTAAAAAAAGGTTAGGGGGATTAATGGGGAAATGGGTGGGGTTGTGGGGATAGGGCCTGGGTGGGATTGTCAGTGCTGACTCGATGGGCCGAATGGCCTCCTTCTGCACTGTCAGGATTCTATGAAACGCTAATGTTTCATCCTCTGCACATATAACATAAAGGGAAAAGTTGCAAGATGTTATTTGCAAAATATAATTTCTACCCAAAACTTATCAAAAAATAAGATGCATGATTCATTCTTTGAATGTTTTCACCTGGAAGCTTGGCAACACTAACGTATTTGTCCTGATTCATTGTGGGAGAGATGGCAGCACGATGACAGATTCTTAATTCCAGATTTTTTAAAAATTGGATTCAAATTCCACCTTCTGCTGTGGTGGGATTCGAACTCAGGTCCCCAGAACATGAGCTGGGATTCTGGATTAAGAGTCGATGAATAATTCCACTAGGCCATCACCTCCCCCGGCAAAGTCCAGAGGGCATAAATAATTCTCTTCAGTTGCGTAGAGGAAGCAACAGTCTGATTTTCTCTCTGCGCTAGGGATAACATGGTGACGCCAATAAATAAATAAACTTCAAAACTTTAAACACTATCCTAACAATATGTCCAAGTTTTGCTTAATTGGGGACTTTGGAATTGTGCACCGTACACCTAAGTCTAGGTAAAATATAGTTCCAGGACTACATTTATGGAACCTATCCTTATGCTTTAACCCTTTTCACTTCAGTGTCAGTGTGACAAATCAGCACTGCACGGTGGCACAATGGTTAGCACTGCTGCTTCACAGCGCCAGGGACCCGGGTTCAATTCCCGGCTTGGGTCACTGTCTGTGCGGAGTTTGCACATTCTCCCCGTGGCTGCGTGGGTTTCCTCGGGTGCTCTGGTTTCCTCCCACAGTCTGAAAGACGTGCTGGTTAAGGTGCATTGGCCGTGTTAAATTCTCCCTCAGTGTAACCCGAACAGGCGCCGGAGTGTGGCGACTAGGGGATTTTCACAGTAACTTCATTGCAGTGTTAATGTAAGCCATACTTGTGACACTAATAAATTAACTTTAAAACTCTATAGCCAACATGTTCAAGACCTTGTCAATCTCAATTTCTATTGACCATGTGGGTGGCACGGTGGCAAAGTGGTTAGCACTGCTGCCTCACAGCGCCAGGGACCCGGAGTTCAATTCCAGCCTCGGGTAATTGTGTGTGGAGTTTGCACATTCTCCTTGTGTCTGCGTGGGTTTCCTCCGGGTGCTCCGGTTTCCTCCCACAGTCCGAAAGACGTGCTGGTTAGGGTGCATTGGCCATGCTAAATTCTCCATCCGTGTACCCGAACAGGCGCCGGAGTGTGGAGACTAGGGGATTTTCACAGTAACTTCATTGCAGTGTTAATGTGACACTAATAAATAAACTTTAACTTCTAAGTCAATAAGCTTTAAAAACTTATACCACGTGCACCTCCTCCCCCAGCCTCTGCAGTTTGTGGGGAAGAGAGATGTCTGCTACCATGTATATGAAGGAGTACTTTCCAATGTCATCCTAGCTTGGACTAGATGGCTTTCTGAAACCTTTGAAAGGTTTGGGCTATTTGCAAATCAGCTGCGCTGAGGGAGCGAGGATTATAGCAAACTGCTCCAGCATTAGACTTCTAATTCCACACAATTTGCCCTGAATTGGTGGAAGAACAAAAAAACCTTATCAACACAACTGATTCTGGTCTTTAAGAGTTTCAGTGAGTTGTATGGTTGAGTTATTTTGTAGGAATGAGTTCTCCTCACCACCTGATAATGAATCCAATCTATATAATTCTCTGGTGACCTGAGGGGTATTACTCATGGTTTTGCAATCATAGAATCCGTAATATGCAGAAGGAGGCCATTCAGCCCATCGTGCCTCCACCAACGACAATCCCACCCAGGCCCTATCCCCGTAACCCCATGTGTCTACCCAGCTCATCCCTCTGACACTAAGGGGCAGTTTAGCATGGTCAATCCACCTAACCCGCACATCTTTGAAGTGTGGGAGGAAACCGGAGCACCCGGAGGAAACCCACGCAGACACAGGGAGAATGTGCAAACTCCACACAGATGCTGACTCAAGGTCAGAATTGAACCTGGGTCCCTGGCGCTGTGAGGCAGCAGTGCTAACCACTGTGCACCGTGCCACCCTGCTAATCTCCCTGGCACTAAGGGGCAATTTAGCATGGCCAGTCAACCTAACTCACACATCTTTGGATTGTGGGAGGAAACCGGAGCACCCGGAGGAAACCCACGCAGACATGGGGAGAATGTGCAAACTCCACACAGACAGTGACCCAAGCCCGGAATTGAACCTGGGTCCCCGGCGCTGTGAGGCAGCAGTGCTAACCACTGTGCCATTGTGCTGCCGTTGTGTAACCACTGTAACACCGTGCCATGTATGTGGGAGTGCCAGGCCAAGAGATTCAATGATTCCAAGAGATTTCTGGGGACCCGGGTTCGAATCCCGCCACGGCAGATGGTGGAATTTGAATTCAATAAAAAATATCTGGAATTAAGAATCTACTGATGACCATGAAACCATTGCGCGGGATTTTACAGCGTTGCTCGGGCAAGACCGGAAATTCCCACCCGTAGTCAATGGAGATTTCCGTTGTCGGACCCTCACTCGTTCCGATTCCATGGCGGGCGAGGTGGTAGAGCTCCGGACATTATCGACTGTCGGAAAAACCCATCTGGTTCACTGATGCCCTTTTAGGGAAGGAACTCTGCCATCCTTACCCGGTCTGGCCTACATGTGACTCCAGAGCCACAGCAGTGTGGTTGACTCTCAACTGACCTCTGAAATGGCCGAGTGAGCTACTCAGATCGAGCGTAAACTGGGGAGGGGCAATAAATGCTGGCCCAGCCATGTCCCAGGAATGAATTTAAAAAAGGTGCTGGAAGTCAGTAGTCTGCTGGAAGGCTTTTCTGGTGTTGGGGTACGGTGTGGAGTGGAGGTGGGGATGTGGGGGGGGCTCTGTGCTTGGAGAAATCAGCAGGCTGGAACAGAAGACACCGGAGAATGTGTATGAATCTCCCAGCTTGCTTCTGGTTGTATTTATGGGTCTGCGAATACTGTTCTGATGTTGCAGTTGCATAATAAAATCCACTTTCCCACCCCCCGCAGTTTTAATGATTCCCGGCTGCCTAACCGTGATTTGAGTTATAAGGAGAGGTTGGATAGACTGGGATTTTTTTCTCTGGAGCGTAGGAGGCTGAGGGGTGATCTTATAGAGGTCTTTAAAATAACGAGGGGCACAGATCAGCTAGATAGTCAATATCTTTTCCCAAAGGTAGGGGAGTCTAAAACTAGAGGGCATAGGTTTAAGGTGAGAGGGGAGAGATACAAAAGGGTCCAGAGGGGCATTTTTTTCACACAGAGTGTCTAGAACAAGCTGCAAGAGGTAGTAGTAGAGGCGGACACAATTTTGTCTTTTAAAAAGCATTTAGGTAGTTACATGGGTAAGATGGGTTTAGAGGGATTTGGGCCAAACGCGGGCAATTGGGACTAGCTTAGGGGTTTAAAGAAAAAGGGCGGCATGGACAAGTTGGGCCGAAGAGCCTGTTTCCATGCTGTAAACCTCTATGACTCTAATGTGTCTTCCGTGCTGCTCAGTAGTGCAGGCTGCTCTGATCCTGTAATGACTTTAATCAGGCAATTGAGGTGGGCCCGTCAGAATATGAACTCCCTAATTAAGGGACAAATTGATGGGCCAATCCGGGAGCCTCTTGCTTTGTATTTAACCAGGCTTGTCAGCCCCTCTGGGAGTCCTAGTGTAGACTGCTGACTGAAAGCACTCTGTACGCTGTAGTCAGACTTGGAAATAAAGGAATTTTGGTGAAGGGACTTTTGCCTCTGTGTTTTTATTCCAGGTCCTTTATACCCAGTTTTATGAAGAGCAAATGTCCAAGTTGTCGAACCACATCAAGTGTCTTTCTTTCCACCAGATCATCACCTCAGTACATTATGTACAGCTATGGAATGAAAGTGATTCCATGGGGACCCATTCTGGGGACTCAGGTTCGAATCCCGCCGCGGCAGATGGTGGAATTTGAATTCAATAAAAAATATCTGGAATTAAGAATCGACTGATGACCATGAAACCATTGTCGGAAAAACCCATCTGGTTCACTAATGTCCCTTAGTGAAGGAAATCTGCCGTCCTTACCCGGTCTGGCCTACATGTGACTCCAGAGCCACAGCAATGTGGTTGACTCTCAACTGCCCTCTGAAATGGCCGAGCGAGACACTCAGTTCAAGGGGCAATTAGAGATGGGTAATAAATACTGGCCCAGCCAGCGTCGCCCATGTCTCACAAATGAATTTTTAAAAAGTAAAATGGTGTAACATTGATGTTCATGTTGTCTAGTTTCTATTTCTTGGCTTGGTGTCTCTGGAAATTTTAAACACAAGCTTCTGCTGTTGTCCTTCTATCAAGTTTAATGTTTAATAAAATTATTTTTAAAAATTCATTTGCAGGACATGGGCGTCACTGGCTGGACCAGCATTTATTCCCCATACCTCGTTGCCCAAGGGCAGTTGAGAGTCAACCACATTGCTGTGGCTCTGGAGTCACATGTAGGCCAGACCGGGTAAGGACGGCAGATTTCCTTCCCTAAAGGACATTAGTGAACCAGATGGGTTTTTCCGACAATGGTCATCAGGAGATTCTTAATTCCAGATATTTTTTATTGAATTCAAATTCCACCATCTGCCGTGGCGGGATTCGAACCCGGGTCCCCAGAACATTAGCTGAGTTTCTGGATTAATAGTCCAGCGATAATACCACTAAGCCATTGCCTATGTCGCATTTATGTAGTATAAATAACACTTAAGCAGTAATAGCGTGTGTTTCAGAATTTATTTGAAGAGAACATTATACAACATTTTGGAACATCCATGTACTTATCCAAATGCTTTTTAAATGTCACTATGGAACCACCTCAACCACTTTCTCTGGCAGCTCATTCCATACACGCACCACCCTCTGTGTGAAGAAGTTGCCCCTCAGATCCCTTTTAAATATTATCCCCTCTCACCTTAAACCTACGCCCTCTAGATTTCTTCAGTACCACCCATAGTCTTTATCCCTACCCTGGGATAAAGACTATGGGTGGTACTTTACTTTACTTTACGTCCTCGCTCGTCCCGAAACTGTAAAATCCCGCCTGAGGTCAACGGACCTTCCCATGGTCCACCCCTAGCCCGCTCCGATTCCCGTGGCGGGCGGGGTGGTAAAATTCCGCCCCATGTGTGTTCGTCCTATCTTTGCTCTGAGGTCACCCCTCATTCTCCTATGCTCCAAGGAATAAAGTCCTAGCCTGGCCAACCTCTCCCTATAACTCAGGCCCACTAGACCTGGCAACATCCTCGTAAATCTTCTTTGCACCCTTTCCAGTTTATCAATCTCTTTCCTACAACAGGATACAAAGATAGGTGGAGGGGCAGGTAGTATTGAGGAGGTGGGGAGGCTGCAGAAAGATTTAGACAGTTTAGGAGAGTGGTCCAAGAAGTGGCTGATGAAATTCAACGTGGGCAAGTGCGAGGTCTTGCACTTTGGAAAAAAGAATAGAGGCATGGACTATTTTCTAAACGGTGACAAAATTCATAATGCTAAAGTGCAAAGGGACTTGGGAGTCCTAGTCCAGGATTCTCTAAAGGTAAACTTGCAGGTTGAGTCCGTAATTAAGAAAGCAAATGTAATGTTGTCATTTATCTCAAGAGGCTTGGAATACAAAAGCAGGGATGTACTTCTGAGGCTTTATAAAGCACTGGTTAGGCCCCATTTGGAGTACTGTGAGCAATTTTGGGCCCCACACCTCAGGAAGGACATACTGGCACTGGAGCGGGTCCAGCGGAGATTCACACGGATGATCCCAGGAATGGTAGGCCTGACATACGATGAACGTCTGAGGATCGTGGGATTATATTCATTGGAGTTTAGGAGGTTGAGGGGAGATCTAATAGAAACTTACAAGATAATGAACGGCTTAGATAGGATGGACGTAGGGAAGTTGTTTCCATTAGCAGGGGAGACTAGGACGCGGGGGCACAGCCTTAGAATAAAAGGGAGTCACTTTAGAACAGAGATGAGGAGAAATTTCTTCAGCCAGAGAGTGGTAGGTCTGTGGAATTCATTGCCACAGAGGGCTGTGGAGGCCGAGACGTTGAGCGTCTTCAAGACAGAAATTGATAAATTCTTGATTTCTCGAGGAATTAAGGGCTATGGGGAGAGAGCGGGTAAATGGAGTTGAAATCAAGCATGATTGAATGGTGGAGTGGACTCGATGGGCCGAATGGCCTTACTTCCGCTCCTATGTCTTATGGTCTTATGGTCTTATGGTGACCAAAACTATACACAAAACTCCAAGTGCAGCCTCACCAATGACTTATACAACCGCAACATAATGTCTCCAACTCCTATGCTCAATGTCCTGACTGATGAAGGCCAGTGTGCTAAGCGCCTTCTTCACCACTCTGTCTACCTGTGACGCCGCTTTCAATGAACTATGTGCATGTACTCCTAGGTCCCTCTGTTCCTCAACACTCCCCAGGGCCCTACCATTCACTGAATAAAGCGTACCCCTCGTTGACTTTCCAAAATGCAACACCTCACACTTATCCATATTGAAATCCACTTGCCAACCTTCAGCCCACTTCCCTAACTAATCAAGATAGCAGTCAATACACACCTTCCCTTTTTGGAAAAAATGACTTTGAACTTGTGTAAATCGCATCGCGAGGAAGCCATTTTGTGGCCTTCTTTAAAAACTCACCAGGAATTTTCTCAGAGACAGAAAACCATCAGGCAGTCATCAGAGCAGCTGCATGTAAACTAAGTAGCCTCAATAATAAAGATACCTTGAATGTGGGAGATGGACCCAGCCTGTTCCAGTGTCAATTCAGCTGAGAACCAACTTCTTGGAAAGCATTATAAGAAGCTTCACAAATTGACAATCCTCTGCTTTACAAGACCTTCACTGCAGCCAAAGCATCAACTCATCTAAGAAACTACAAACCTGCTATTAAAGAGACTGAGACTATAATACATTGTATTTTTTCCCCTCATCTGTATTAAAACTATGTGTGAGTGATAGCTTAGGAGTTTAAATGTTTCAGTAAGATCAGGGAAGGTGGTAAAAGAGGTGTGGCATTGTTAGTCAAGGACAGTATTACGGTGGCAGAAAGGACTTTTGATCAGGACTCGTCTACTGAGGTAGTTTGGGCTGAGATTAGAAACAGGAAAGGAGAGGTCACCCTGTTGGGAGTTTTCTATAGGCCTCTGAAAAGTTCCAGAGATGTAGAGGAAAGGATTGCAAAGATGATTCTGGATAGGAGCGAAAGTAACAGGGTAATTGTTATGGTGGACTTTAACTTTACAAATATTGACTGGAAAAGCTATAGTTCAAGTACTTTAGATGGGTCGGTTTTTGTCCAATATGTGCGGGAGGGTTTCCTGACACAGTATGTAGATACGCCAACAAGAGGCGAGGCCACATTCGATTTGGTACTGGGTAATGAACCAGGCCAGGTGTTAGATTTGGAGGTAGGTGAACACTTTGGTGATAGTGACCACAATTCGGTTATGTTTACTTTAGTGATGGAAAGGGATAGGTATATACCGCAGGGCAAGAGTTATAGCTGGGGGAAAGGAAATTATGATGCGATTAGGCAAGATTTAGGATGCATAGGATGTGGAAGGAAACTGCAGGGGATGGGCACAATTGAAATGTGGAGCTTGTTCAAGGAACAGCTACTGCGTGTCCTTGATAAGTATGTACCTGTCAGGCAGGGAGGAAGTGGTTGAGCGAGGGAACCGTGGTTTACTAAAGAAGTTGAATCTCTTGTGAAGAGGAAGAAGGAGACTTATGTAAAGATGAGACGTGAAGGCTCAGTTAGGGCACTTGAGAGTTACAAATTAGCCAGGAAGAACCTAAAGAGAGAGCTAAGAAGAGCCAGGAGGGGACATGAGAAATATTTGGCAGGTAAAGCTTTCTATAGGTATGTCAGGAATAAAAGAATGACTAGGGTAAGATTAGGGCCAGTCAAGGACAGTAGTGGGAAGTTGTGTGTGGAGTCCGAAGAGATAGGAGAGGCGCTAAATGAATATTTTTCGTCAGTATTCACACAGGAAAAAGACAATGTTGAGATACAATGAGGAGAATATTGAGATACAGGCTATTAGACTAGACGGGATTGAGGTTCATAAGGAGGAGGTGTTAGCAATTCTGGAAAGTGTGAAAATAGATAAGTCCCCTGGGCCGGATGGGATTTATCCTAGGATTCTCTGGGAGGCTAGGGAGGAGATTGCAGAGCCTTTGACTTTGATCTTTATGTCGTCATTGTCTACAGGAATACTGCCAGAAGACTGGAGGATAGCAAATGTTGTCCCCTTGTTCAAGAAGGGGAGTAGGGACAACCCTGGTAATTATAGACCAGTGAGCCTTACTTATGTTGAGGGAAAAGTTTTGGAAAGGATTATAAGAGATAGGATTTATAAGCACCTAGAAAGGAACAATTTGATTAGGGATAGTCAACACGGTTTTGTGAAGGGTAGGTCATGCCTCACAAACCTTATTGAGTTCTTTGAGAAGGTGACCAAAGAGGTGGATAAGGGTAAAGCAGTTGATGTGGTGTATATGGATTTCAGTAAAGCATTTGATAAGGTTCCCCACGGTAAGCTATTGCAGAAGATACGGAGGCATGGGATTGAGGGCGATTTAGCGGTTTGGATCAGAAATTGGCTAGCTGTAAGAAGACAGAGGGTGGTGGTTGATGGGAAATGTTCATCCTGGAGTTCAGTTACTAGTGGTGTACCGCAAGGATCTGTTTTGGGGCCACTACTGTTTGTCATTTTTATAAATGACCTGGATGAGGGTGTAGAAGGATGGGTTAGTAAATTTGCGGATGACACTCAAGTTGGTGGAGTTGTGGACAGTGTGGAAGGATGTTGCAGGTTACAGAGGGACATAGATAAGCTCCAGAGCTGGGCTGAGATGTGGCAAATGGAGTTTAATGCGGAAAAGTGTGAGGTGCTTCACTTCGGAAGGAGTAGCAGGAATACAGAGTACTGGGCTAATGATAAGATACTTGGTAGTGTGGATGAGCAGAGAGATCTCAGTGTCCATGTGCATAGATCCCTGAAACTTGGCACCCAGGTTGATACGGTTAAGAAGGCGTACAGTGTGTTAGCTTTTATTGGTAGAGGGATTGAATTTCGGAGCCATGAGGTCATGTTGCAGCTGTACAAAACTCTGGTGCGGCCGCACTTGGAGTATTGCATACAGTTCTGGTCGCCGCATTATAGGAAGGATGTGGAAGCATTGGAAAGGGTGCAGAGGAGATTTACCAGGATGCTGGGAAGGTCTTATGAGGAAAGGCTGAGGGACTTGAGGCTGTTTTCGTCAGAGAGAAGAAGGTTGAGAGGTGACTTAATAGAGGCATATAAGATGATCAGAAGATTAGATAGGGTGGACAGTGAGAGCCTTTTTCTTCAGATGGTGATGGCTAGCATGAGGGGACATAGCTTTAAATTGAAGGGCGATAGATATAGGACAGATGTTAGAGGTAGGTTCTTCACTCAGAGAGTAGTAAGGACGTGGAATGCCCTGCCTGCAGCAGTAGTGGACTCGTCAACATTAAGGGCATTTAAATGGTAATTGGATAAACATATGGATGATATTGGAATAGTGTAGGTTAGATGGGCTTTAGATTGGTTTCACTGGTCGGCGCAACATCGAGGGCCGAAGGGCCTGTACTGCGCTGTAATGTTCTGTGTTCTATGTGATTCGAATGAGATGTTGGGTGGGAATTTCTGGCTGCGATGGTTGGGTCAGTGGACCTTCGCACGGTCCGACCCCCCCCCCCCACCCCCCCCCACCCCCCCCACCCCCCCCCCCCCACCCCCCCCCCACCCCCCCCCCCACCCCCCCCCCCCCCCCACCCCCCCCCCCCCCCCCCACCCCCCCCCCCCCCCCCACCCCCCCACCCACCCCCCCCCCATGACTGAAGCATCTAGGCCTATGACATTTTCACAGTTTGGACGTAGTTCTTTGGTCTTGGCTACCCTCTATATTTTAGCACATCTATTACGTAGATTCCAATCAGAAACAAAATCCGGCGGCTTAAACACTTTGCAAAGGGCTACATTGGTCATAAGTAACAGTTTGTTGACTACAGACTATTCATGTTCAGGATCAGTTGGGTGAGACTGAACGGGAGCGGAAGCAGTTGCAGGTTATAACCCTGATGCAATTCAAACATATCTTAAAGAGAGTTCCATGGTTAAAGAGTAGATTGTAGAACATTCGAATAGACAGACTCCCTGTATCGTCTGCATACTTCATTGTTGTTAGCGGTGTATAGAGCATGTTGGTTTGGTAGCGAAATACTGGCTGTTCCATTTTTATCACTTTGATGGTTTCCTTGGAAGAATAAAATTACAATCGGTTAAAGGTCAATCATTTACACCAGCAATCATTGAATAGAATCCCTACAGTGCAGGAGGAGGCCCATCGAGCCTGCACCGACCACAATCCCACCCTGGCCCTAACCCCAGACACCCCACATATTTACATAGAACAGTACAGCACAGAACAGGCCCTTCGGCCCACGATGTTGTGCCGAGCTTTATCTGAAACCAAGATCAAGCTATCCCACTCCCTATCATCCTGGTGTGCTCCATGTGCCTATCCAATAACCACTTAACCGCTTATTTACCCCGCTAGTCCCCCTAACACTAAGGAGCAACTTAGCATGGCCAATCCACCTAACCCGCACATTTTTGGGAGGAAACCGGAGCACCCGGAGGAAACCCCCACGCAGACAATGTGCAGACTCCGCACAGACAGTGACCCAAGCCGGGAATCGAACCCATGTCCCTGGCGCTGTGAGGCAGCAGTGCTAACCACTGTGCCACCGTGCCGCCCTGGTTTGCACGATTCTTCATGTAAGGGACTTCCTTAAGTTAGCCATCATTCTTGGCATGCGCTACAAGTTGCTGAAACCACAAACCAGTAAGACTTGTTTATTAGTTAATAAGAACATCTTATTTTTACATGCATCCTTCAACATAATTAAATCTCCCAAGGCTCTACATGGGAATGCTACAAAGCAAAATTTGACACTGAGCCACATAAGGTGGATAACCAAAAACTTGGTCAAAAGAGGTAAACATAGAAACTAGAAGCAGGAGGAAGCCATTTGGCCCTTCGAGCCTGCTCCACCTTTCATTTTTATCATGGCTGATCATCGAATTCAATATCCTGATTCCCCCCTTCCCCCCATATCCCTTGATCCCCAAGAGCTATATCTAATTTCTTCTTGAAATCACACAACGTTTTGGCCTCAACTACTTCCAGTGGGAGTGAATTCCACACATTCACCACCCTCTGGGTGAAGAAATTTCTCCTCACCTCAGTCCTAAAAGGTTTAAAGTTTATTTATTTGTCACAAGTAGGCTTACATTAACACTGCAATGAAGCTACTGTGGAAATCCCCTAGTCGCCACACTCCAGGTACACTGAGGGAGAATTTAGCATGGCCAATCCACATAACTAACATATCTTTGGACTGTGGGAGGAAACTGGAGCACCCGGAGGAAACCCACGTAGACACAAGGAGAACGTTCAAACTCCACACAGACAGTGACCCAAGCCGGGAACCAAACCCAGGTCCCTGGTGCTGTGAGACAGCAGTGCTAACCACTGTGCCGCCCATACGCATACAGCTGGAGTGTGACCACCAGCTCAATATCATGCACGACTGAGCAAGTTATCCTGGGAACGTGCACGATGCCCACATCCTGGCAAACCGGGAGTTACCTGGCTTCTTCGAGGGGAACCCTCGGCTTAGGAGTTGGCTAGTGGGGGCAAGGATTACCTGCTGAGTTCGTGGCTAATGACGCCTGTGCGGAGGCCACGGACCGAGGCAGAGGGCAGTTACAATGAGGTCCACTCTGCCACAGGAATGTTATCGAGTGGTGCATAGGCCTTCTGAAGATACAGTTCGGATGTCTGGACCAGTCTGGTGGGGCTCTGCAGTATAGCCCAGGCGTGGTCGCAAAGATTGTGGTTGCTTGCTGTGTGCCCCACAATTCCAGACGGCAGTGGGGCAACATGGTGGAGGAGGAGGAGGCAGAGGTGGGGAAGGTGGCCCCTGAGGAGGGGGCTGAGGAGGAGGAGCTCGTGAAGGACCCGGAGGACATTGGACATGTGGCGGGCCAGGGTGCCACAGGGCCGCAGAACCGGGGAGGCTCCCATTGCCTCCAGATTTGCCACCTGAACAGAGCCATGTCTGGCAGTTCAATCCCCGCCACCCCATATCCTCAGACCTATCATAGTCTCCTTCTCTGAGGAAGGATGTTCTTGCTCTGGAGGGAGTGCAGCGAAGGTTTACCAGGTTGATTCCGGGGATGGCTGGACTGATGTATGAGGAGAGATTGACAAGGTTAGGATTGCTTTCGCTGGAGTTCAGACGAATGAAGGGGGGATCTCATAGAGACTTATAAAATTCTAACATGCAAATTTAGGCAAATCGTTAATTCATAGCTTTGTATGTTATCAATATTTGCAAGTGAATGCTTAAAACCTTTATGTACTAGACCTCTAACTGTGATGTGACTAGAGAATTATTTGATACAAATTGGTTAATGCCAGCAATGACATAATCAACAAAAGAATATTGTAAGAATACATGAAACAATTATTTGCTAATTTTGTGATTCGGAACTTCTGCACAATTACATTTTGAGCTTATGGTTGTCCAGGTATTTCTGGCTGAATTAATTACCTTAGCAACTGTATCTGGAGTCTGTCCCATTGTCATAAAAATGTCGTGAGAAGCAGGTACGTAGGTATCTTTAAAATATTGGACTGTTTCTGGGTCAGTTCCTGGAAATTCTGAGCGAGACACTTCTTCCATGAGTTTCATTTCGAATTCTGTGTTAACTGGACCAGGTTCTATCATTGAAATACTTAGAGAAAAGCAAAATCTGCTGTTAATATCAAACTTGGATGTTCTGAAATTGGTTTTGTGTTTAGAGGGTTTAGGGAAGCAGGGGACTAGCGAGGGCAAATACATGGGGTCATGGGGATAGACTCTGGGTGGGGTTGTGGCCTTCTTCTGCACTGTAGGATTCTATGATTCTAAGCAGTTCCAGAGAGTAGGATTAAGGCAGTGGTGGAATGAGGTCGTGTGTCAGGGTTGGAAGATATACCCTATGTGAGAGTCAGAAGGGGGGGTTGGGGGTTTTGGAAATGCAGGGCTGAATGAGGTATGTAATATAATCCATAGGACCCCTGCAGTGCAGAAGAAGGCCATTCAGCCCACTGGGGCTGAACCATCTCTCTGACAGAGCACCTTGTCCAGGCCCACCCATTTTCCTATCCCCACGCATATATATCTATATATATATATATACTCCACTCACCTGATGAAGGAGCAACGCTCCGAAATCTCATGCTACCAAATAAACCTGTTGGACTTTAACCTGGTGTTGTGAGACTTCTCACTGTGCCCACCCCAGTCCAATGCCAGCATCTCCACCTCATATATAGATATATATAATAGAGGGACTCTACATTCTGCACCCTCTCCTTTCCTTCTCCCCTATGTACTCTATGAACAGTATGCTTTGTTGTATAGCGTGCAAGAAAGAATACTTTTCACTGTACGCTAATACATGTGACAATAATAAATCAAATCAAAGACTGTAACACTACATTCTGCACCCTCTCCTTTCCTTCTCCCCTGTGTACTCTATGAATGGTATGCTTTGTCTGTATAGCGCAAAAGAAACAATACTTTTCACTGTATCCCAATAAATGTGACAATAATAAATCAAACCAAAGGCTGTAACACTACATTCTGCACTCTCTCCTTTCCTTCTCCCCTATGTACTCTATGAACGGTATGCTTTATAAGATCATAAGAAATAGGAGCAGGAGTAGGCCATCTAGCCCCTCGAGCCTGCCCCGCCATTCAACAAAATCATGGCTGATCTGAAGCGAATCAGTTCCACCTGCTCCCCATGTCCCTTAATTCCCTCATCGATCAGAAATCTATCTACCCGTGATTTAAACATATTCAACGAGGAAGCCTCCACCACTTCAATGGGCAGAGAATTCCAGAGATTCACTGCCCTCTGAGAGAAGAAGGTCCCCCTCAACTCTGTTCTGAACCGGCCCCCACTTATTTTGAGGCTGTGCCCTCCAGTTCTGGTTTCCCTTCTAAGTGGAAAGAATCTCTCCACCTCTACCCTATCCAGCCCCTTCATTATCTTATATGTCTCTATAAGATCACCCCTCAGCCTTCTAAACTCCAACGAGTACAGACCCAATCTGTTCAATCTCTCCTCATAAGCTACACCCCTCATCTCCGGTATCAACCTGGTGAACTTGTATAGCGTGCAAGAAACAATACTTTTCATGGTATCCCAATACATGTGAGAAGGATAAATCAAATCAAAGACTGCAATACTATATTCTGCACCCTCCCCTTTCCTTCTCCCCTATGTACTCTATGAACGGTATGCTTTATCTGTATAGCGCGCAGGAAACAATACTTTTCATGGTATCCCAATACATATGAGAATAATAAATCAAATCAAAGCAAATCAAATCAAATCAAATCTATCCAAAGAATAGAATCCACTTCATGAACTTGATTAGGAAATAGTTTATTCTAAAGTTCATTGACTTATTCTTCTGAATTGGACTGACTTTTGTAACTTCTATTTGTATGGTACTGTGGTACTTTTCTGTTACTGTGCTTTTAAAGTCTCTTTTTGGGACAATAGATTAGTGTTTAGCCATGACTCTGGGGAAGTTAATATTCTTAATTTAAAATGAGGGCCTTTATATCAGGAGTTCTAGAACATAAAGAACATAAGAACATAAGAACTAGGAGCAGGAGTAGACCATCTGGCCCCTCGAGCCTGCTCCGCCATTCAATAAGATCATGGCTGATCTTTTCGTGGACTCAGCTCCACTTACCCGCCCGCTCACCATAACACTTAATTCCTTTACTTTCAAAAATTTATCTATCCTTGCCTTAAAAACATTCAATGAGGTAGCCTCAACTGCTTCAGTGGGCAGGGAATTCCACAGATTCACAACCCTTTGTGTGAAGAAGTTCCTCATCAACTTGGTCCTAAATCTGCTCCCCCTTATTTTGAGGCCATGCCCCCTAGTTCTAGTTTCATCTGCCAGTGGAAACAACCTTCCTGCTTCTATCTTATCTATTCCCTTCATAATCTTATAAGATCTATAAGATCTCCCCTCATTCTTCTGAATTCCAATGAGTAGTCCCAGTCTACTCAGTCTCTCCTCATAAGCCAACCCACTCAACTCCGGAATCAACCTAGTGAATCTCCTCTGCACCCCCTCCAGTGCCAGTATACTACCTGCCATCACCCTGTAAACCCACATCCAGTGTATTCCATCTCCTCAATGCCAGTGCCAATATGAATTGCAAATCTACATGATGGCCAGAAATTAAAGCCTGATCCCAACCCAGCATGCTTGGGACTGACTCTTGGGCTGAAGATTTACCATCCTGCCTGCCACAGGAATCGGAGCAGGCGAGGGGCGGACCATGGGAAGGTCCATTGACCTTGGGTGGGACTTTACGGTTTGGGGACGAACTGTAAAATCCCGCCCCTGATATGGCTCTGTCCTCCCTGGAACATCTAAAAAGAAACAGCAGCAATGGACAAAGCCAGAAACAGCCTACTAACCAAAGTTGCTGGATTTACATGGGGTGGGGTCGTTTATCAGGATGAGGTTGTTTCGGGAGATCCACTCTTGGAGTTGTTCACCATCACTGTGTGGTGCTGGGTAACCCCTGTCAGTGCAGTGGCTGTTGTAGCATCACGCTGGATCTCAGCACTTGCCCTGTCATTCTCCACAACAGAGTACCTGTCTGGCAAGATTAGAGGGTTTTAGTTCAGTCGGGCAGCACGGTCGGTGCAGGCTTGGAGGGCCGAAGGGCCTGTCCCTGTGCTGTAATTTTCTTTGTTCTTTGTTCTATACGAACTACCAGATGCTTTGGAACACAGAATGGGAAACATGGGAAGTCTCTAACAACTTCCGTGTGACGAACGTGGGCTTGGCACAGTGGTTAGTACTGCTGCCTCAGAGTGCTAGGGACCTGGGTTCGATTCCTGGCTTGGGTCCCTATCTGTGCAGAGTCTGCATGTTGTCTGCGTGGGTCCCCTCCGGGTGCTCTGGTTTCCTCCCACAGTCCGAAAGACATGCGCATTGACCATGCTAAATTCTCCCTCAGTGTTACCCGAACAGGCGCCAGAGTGTGGCGACTAGGGGATTTTCACACTAACTTCATTGCAGTGTTAATGTAAGCTCATACTTGTGACACTAATAAATAAATTTTTAAATCTCATCTGTTGAATGGCAGATTTCAGTTCTTGCTGAGCAAGTTCTGGACAAATCTGAGCTCCTGCACATCCAGCCTACAACGCTGGGTTCTCAGTTCAAACCCTTGTGCAGATTAATCACCATAAACTCAACAAATGAATGCGCTATCGCTTGGCTTCGGGGATTTGCATTTGCTAAGGAACTAAATAAATTCCCTTTCATCTCTTATATCTGGCTTGATGACCGGAGCTGAAAGGGATGGGTCCACCCTGCTCACAGGATACTGTTAATGCTCTTGTATCCAGCCAAGGGGAGGCGATGGCCTAGAGGTATTATCGCCAGACTATTAACCCAGGAAACTCAGCTAATGTTCTGGTGGACCTGGGTTCGAATCCCGGCACAGCAGCTGGTGGAATTTGAATTCAATAAAATAAAAATTTGGAATTAAGAATCTACTGATGACCATGAAACCATTGTCGATTGTTGTAAAAACCCATCTGGTTCACTCATGCCCTTTAGGGAAGGAAATCTGCCGTCCTTACCCGGTCTGGCCTACATGTGACTCCAGAGCCACAGCAATGTGGTTAATGGGCAATAAATACTGGGTAGCCAGTGTCACCCATGTCCCACTAATGAATGGAAAAAATGGCAAGAGGTGGTACAAACTCAGTTGTGCTTTTCTCTGTGCACCATGTGGCTCAGATTTGGGAAGTTAAATACAAGAACAGGAGCAAAGTTTTTAAAGTTTATTTATTAGTCACAAGTAAGGCTTATATTAACAGTGCAATGAAATTACTATGAAATTTCCCTAGTCGCTACACTCCGGTGCCTGTTCGGGTCAATGCACCCTAACCAGCACATCTTTCAGAATGTCGGAGGAAACCGGAGCACCCGAGGGAAACCCCCGCAGACACGGGGAGAATGTGCAAACTCCACACAGACAGCGACCCAAGCCAGGAATTGAACCTGGGTCCCTTGCGCTGTGTGAGGCAGCAGTGCTAACCACTGTGCCACCGTGCCACCCACAAAAGCCTCTTTGGCCCTCCAAGCCTGCACCAACCACGCTGTCCATCTGAACTAACACCCCCTTTCTTTCCAGGGACCATAATCCCTCTATTCCCACCCTATTCATGTATTTGCTGGTGGGGGGGGGGGGGGGGGGGACCTTTCCCGTCCTGGCGCCACGGGAATCGGAGCGGGCGAGGGGTGGACTATGGAATGGTCCGTTGACCTCGGGCGGGATTTTCCGGTTCCCGGGCGAACGTGGCTGGAAAACCCTGCCCGCTGTGTGTGCAGAGATTCATCTGTGTAATTTCTTTTGAAGAAAGGAGTGCACAGACTCATCCTCACCCTGATCCCTCTCGCTTGGTGTGAACCAGAACATGCCTGCAATTGTCCTTGTTTGGTGGTGCATCCAAATAAGTTTATTTACTCACTATATATTGAACTTCAGAAGTTGGACTGCAAGACTTTCACAAAATCCTTCCATGGCAAACTTCGAGGCAGCGTAGACATCGTTAAAAATGACTCCTGTACAAAAGGAAAAATAGTGTTTAAATATTTGCTTTTGGAAGCTTTGGCTTCATGTATTTTCTGACATCCGTGATTAAACTTTACAGTGCTCTTTATCCCTTGTTGACATTTTTAAAAGTTAAAGTTTATTTATTAGTATCACAAGTAAGGCTTACATTAACACTGCAATGAAGTTACTGTGAAATTCCCCTAGTCGGAGCCTGTTTGGGTCAATGCACCCTAACCAGCACGTCTTTCGGAATGTGGGAGGAAACCGGAGGAAACCCATGCAGCCACGGGGAGAACGTACAAACTCTGTACAGACAGTGACCTGAGCTGGGAATTGAACCCAGGTCCCTGGGGCTGTGAGGCAGCAATGCTAACCACTGTGCCGCCCCGCCGCCCCGCCGGTGACTGAACATAATGGGTGGGACTTTTCGGCCACGCTCACCTTAAATTCGGAAAATCCCGCCCAAGGTCAAGGGACCAGCGCGTGATCCGTCCCGTCTGCCCGCCCCCCGCCCCCCAGCTACCATTCCCCTGGCGGGCAGGACGGGAAAATTCCAGTCAATTAGTTTTTGTGGTGAAAGGGAGTTGGTATTTCAGCGAGTTTGGAAAACTATTTGGAGCAATTACTTTGATTAGATGGGACCACATTGGATACATGGCACCCAACCCAGTGTTTATGCTCCATTTGAGCCTCCTCCCATCCTTCCTTGGCCAAATTCTATCAGTGTAACCCTCTATTCCCGCCTCACTCATGTTTGTCTAATTTCCTGTCAAAACCACCTGTACCAATTGCTTCAACCACTTTGATTTGACTTGATTTTGGTTTGATTTATTATTGTCACATGTATTAACATACAATGTAAAGTATTGTCTCCTACGCGCTATACAGACAAAGCATACCGTTCATAGAGAAGGAAAGGAGAGGGTGCAGAATGTAGTTACAGTCATAGCTAGGGTGTAGAGAAAGATCAACTTAATGCAAGGTAGGTGCATTCAAAAGTCTGATGGCAGCAGGGAAGAAGCTGTTCTTGAGTCGATTGGTACGTGACCTCAGACTTTTGTATCTTTTTCCCGACGGAAGAAGGTGGAAGAGAGAATGCCCGGGGTGCGTGGGGTCCTTAATTATGCTGGCTGCTTTGCTGAGGCAGCGGGAAGTGTAGACAGAGTCAATGGATGGGAGGTTGGTTTGCGTGATGGACTGGGCTTTGTTCATGACCTTTTGTAGTTCCTTGCGGTCTTGGGCAGAGCAGGAGCCATACCAAGCTGTGATACGACCAGAAAGAATGCTTTCTATGGTGCATAGGGACTTTTTTCTCTGGAGCGTAGAAGGCTGAGGGGTGGTTTTATAGAGGTCTATGAAGTAATGAGGGGGCACAGATTAGCTCAATAGTCAACATCTTTTCCCAAAGGTAGGAGAGTCTAAAACTAGAAGGCATAGGTTTAAGGTGAGAGGGGAGAGATACAAAAGGGTCCAGAGGGGCAATTTTTTCACACAGAGGGTGGTGAGTGTCTGGAATAAGCTGCCAGAGATAGTAGTAGAGGTGGGTAAAATTTTGTCTTTTAAAAAGCATTTAGACAGTTACATGGGTAGGATGGGTATAGAGGGATATGGGCCAAATGTGGGCAATTGGGACGAGCTTAGAGGTTTATGAAAAAAGGGGCGGCATGGACAAGTTGGGCCGAAGGGCCTGTTTCCATGCTGTAAACCTCTATGACTCTTTTGAATCTGAAACTAAAGACGGTGCATATATTCCCTATCTGCTTCAGAACATTCAGTATACTTATTGAGAGATTATTTATCGATTGAATTGAAGAGGTTCTGGTACCGTGAAGCCCCATCACACTGCTCATCATGACAATGTGTCCACTCTTTCTTCTCTTCATATCCGGCAGAACAGCTTTCACCATCCGAACTGCTCCAAAGAAGTTTGTGTCAAATATACTCTTCATTTCCTCGATGCTGAGACTTTCGATTGGCCCAATCTTTCCAACACCGGCATTGTTCACTGGGCAAATGGATAAAACAGACAATATTCTTCTGTAATAATCGTAAATGACAGCCTGAACATCTACTTGTGAGAACAGCCAAGTCCTCGAGTTAAAGTCTCGCCCCCAAAAGCGACATTTCCAATAGTGCAAGCATCCCTCCGCTCCGTATGGAGACCGTCATTCAAGATTGTTGTACTGAGGTTCTGGAGTGAACAAGAACAGAACAGTACAGCACAGGAACAGGCCCTTCGGCCCTCCAAGCCTGCACCGATCACATTGTCCTATCTAGACCAACCGCCTGTATCCCTCTATTCCCCGTCTGTTCATGTGCCTTTCCAGATAATTGAATCCTGAATCATATCAAGACTAGTTCTGCAATTGAAATGCAAGGTGACAAATAAGGGGACATCCTGAGGGAGTTGGCAGCTGGAGTTTAAAGCAATGATCCTTTCTTGCTTTCCCAGGAGACGGAGGTTTAATTCTGCCTCCTATTGTGCAAGCAAGCAATTTTTCCGATGTAAAGACCTCTTTAGCTTATGCTTTCAGTTTTAAAGTTTGTTTATTAGTGTCGCAAATAGGTTAACATTAACACTGCAATGAAGTTACAGTGGAAACCCCCTAGTCGCCTCACTTCAACGCAGGGACCCGGGTTGGGTCACTGTCCATGTGGAGTCTGCACATTCTCCCCGTGTCTGCATGAGTTTCCTCCAGGTGTTCTGGTTTCCTCCCACAGTCCGAAAGATGAGCTGGTTAGGGTGCATTGGCTGTGCTAAACTCTCCCTCAGTGTTACCCGAACAGGCGCTGGAGTGTGGCGACTAAAGGATTTTTACAGTAAGTTCATTGCAGTGTTAAAGTAAGCCTACTTGTGATATAGAAACTAAAAGCAGGAGTAGGCCATTCGGCCCTTCGAGCCTGCTCCGCCATTCCTTTTGATCCCCCCATATCCTTTGATACCTTTAGCCCCAAGAGCTATATCTAATTTCTTCTTGAATTGAATTCCACACATTCGCCACCCTCTGGGTGAAAAAGATTCTTCTCACCTCAGTTCTAAAAGGTTTACCTCTTATCCTCAAACTATGACCCCTAGTTCTGGACTCCCCCACCATTGGGAACATTCTTTCTGAATCTACCCTGTCTAATCCTGTTAGAATTTTATAAGTTTCTATGAGATCCCCTCTCACTCTTCTGAACTCCAGTGAATATGTTCCTAACGACTTAGTATCTCCTCATATGACAGACCTGCCATCCCAGGAATCAGCCTGGTAAACCTTTGCTGTACTCCCTCTATAGCAAGGACACCCTTCCTCAGAATGTCCACTCACCTGATGAAGGAGCAGCGCTCTGAAAGCTCGTGATTCCAAATAAACCTGTTGGTCTTTAACCTGGTGTTGTGAGAATTCCTACTGTGCCCACTCCAGTCCAACGCTGGCATCTCCACATCCTGCCTCAGATAAGAACACCAAAACTGCACACAATAAACCATAAGACCATAGGACAAGAAGACATAGGAGCAGAATTAGGCCACTCAGCCCATCGAGTCTGCTCCACCATTCAATCATGGCTGATATTTTTCTCATCCCCATTCTCCTGCCTTTTCCCCATAACCCCTGATCCCCTTATTAATCAAGAACCTATCTATCTCTGTCTTAAAGACACTCAGTGACCCGGCCTCCACAGCCTTCTGCGGCAAAATGTTCCACAAATTCACCACTCTCTGGCTGAGGAAATTCCTCCTCATCTCTGTTTTAAAGGATCGTCTCTTTAACCTGAGGTTGTGCCCTCTGGTTCTAGTTTTTCCAACTAGTGGAAACATCCTCTCCATGTCCACTCTATCCAGGCCTCCCAGTATCCTGTAAGTTTCAATAAGATCTCCCCTCATCCTTCTAAACTCCAACAGAGGGTGGTGGGGGCCTGGAATGCGCTGCCGGGCAAGGTGGTGGAGGCGGACACACTGGGAACGTTTAAGACTTATTTAGATAGCCACATGAACGGAGTGGGAATGGAGGGATACAAAAGAATGGTCCAGTTTGGACCAGGGAGCGGCGCGGGCTTGGAGGGCCGAAGGGCCTGTTCCTGTGCTGTATTGTTCTTTGTTCTTTTGTTCTTTGAGTACAGACCCAGAGTCCTCAACTGTTCCTTATAGGACAAGCTCTTCATTCCAAAGATCATTCTTAAGCACTAATAAATAAACGTCTAAACTGAAAGCATGATCTAAAGAGGTCTTTACAGTAGAAAAGTTGCTTGCTTGCACAATAGGAGGCAGAATGAAACTTCTGTCTCCTGGAAAAGCAGAAAAGAATAGTCGCTATATGAACTTAGAAATGACCCTGAATCTGAAGAAGGCGGCTTGTTTCCTGATGGAAGTCTGGACAGAAACTTGGACATTAAAAAGCAAGCTGATGTGGAAGAAAATGGGAATGAGGAGAACCTGAGCACAATGGTTCAGGGTGTTCAGTTTACAGTAGGTATTCCAAAATAGGATTCTGCAGAACCCAGGGTTCCACAAGTGGCCTCCAGGCGTTCCGTTGAATCTCTGGCAGCCACGTGACACAATGGCGGTTTCTTTTAGAAGCCCCCCCCCAAAGAAAAGTGTTTATCTAAGATGCAGACGTAAGCCAGTTGAAGGAGCAAAGATTCGAGAAAGAACAACAGTCGCAAATTAAAAAGAGACAACTGAAGCCGCCCTCCCGGAGACATTGGCCGGGATTTTATGACCTCACTCAGGCGAGGCTCGTACAATCCCGCCTGAGGCCAACGGAGAATTCCGTTCTGCGAGCCGTTAAAATTCCGGACAATGGGTGGGATTTTCCAGCCGTGCTCGCCGCGAAACTGGAAAGCCCCGCCCGAGGTCAACAGACCATTCCATGGTCTGCCTCTCGCCCGCTACGATTCCGCGGGCAGGTCGCTAAAATTCGTGCCCTTAGTTTCTGATATCGGTAACCAATACTCAGACAGGTTGGGCTCTGAACGGCCAGTCTGATTTCTTTGTTTATTTTCTGTTGCTAGGTGATTGAGCGAGAGAAGGAGCAGCCTAGGAGACAACAAGGTGAGTGGTGTTCGAGGAGTACAGTGGCGGGCAAAGTTTTTATTTATTCATTCATGGGACATAGACGTCGCTGGCTGGGTCAGCATTTATTGCCCATCCCGAGTTGCCTGGGGTTAGTTGAGAGTCAACCACATTGCTGTGGCTCTGGAATCACATGTAGGCCAGACCGGGTAAGGATGGCAGATTTCCTTCCCTAAAGGACATTAGTGAACCAGATGAGTTTTTACGACAATCGACAATGGTTTCATGGTCATCAGTAGATTCTTAATTCCAGATAAGTCATGCTTCATTTCCTTACCCAGTATGTCAATTCTTCTGTCTTGGATACCATTGAGGCATTCTGTCACTGATTCGTCACTGCAGACATCAAGTTGGCTGATGTGTAACGTCTTGTTAAGAGCGTCTCCGGCAGCCTCTTCCAGCTGTCCTTTCCTGCTTAGGTTTCTCATGGTAGCAATAACTGTGTTGAAAAGAACATCCTTTAAACATGTGTATCAGATATTGTGACCATTTACTTGCATTTCCCGACCTGCACTTCCTCTGTCATGCACATTCTCCCCATGTCTGCGTGGGTTTCCTCCGGTGCTCTGGTTTCCTCCCACAGTTCAAAGATGTGCAGGTTAGGCGCATTGGCCATGCTAAAATTGCCCCTCAGTGTCTTCGGATGCGTAGTTTAGAGGGATTAGTGAGTAAATATTTGGGTTACGGGAATAGGGCCTGGGTGGGATTGTGGCCGGTGCAGATTCGGTGGGCCACATGGCCTCCTTCTGCACTGTAAGGATTCATTGATTCTACAAACATAAAGATTTGTATTTCTACAGGACCTATCATGGCCAACTCACATAGTTCAAACTCTTCTTGGAGACTCAGGGTGAGATTTTCCGGTTGTCCTCGTCTCCAAGGTTGGAAAATCTCGCCTGAAGTCAATGGACCTTTGCATGGTCCATGTCCCGCCCGCCCTGATTCCCGTGACGGGCAGGACGGTAAAATTTGCCTCTCTGGGGGGAATTTTCCTGTCCCGCCTGCCACGGGAATCGTAGCCGACGGGACATGGGCCACGCAAATGTCCCTTGACCTCGGGTAGGAGTTTCTGACCTTGGGGGCGAGTGCAGCTGGAAAATTGTGCCCTCTGCCTCCCAGCGCTGCCAACCAATCATACTGGCAGTGGTGTTTCAGTCCCAATAGTGCCAAAAGGAGCGTTGGCCACTGCTGGGACTTGATATGGTTCTTGGCCATGTACATAGCTGGAGGATGGAGCTCAAGGTAAGGGGAACGGCCTCTCTGGGGTCGGTCAGCCTACTGTGGACGATGGGCAGAGATGGAGCTAATGAAGCCTGGAGGACCCTTTCTGCAGGCTCAGCATTCTGCCTCCAAGCCCACATGTCTTGGTGGAATCACCATGCGGTGTGGACCCATCCAATGCTGGTCACACATAGCAGCAGCATGAGGAGAGCCATTCATTTGGGCAGCACGGTGGCACAGTGGTTAGCACTGCAGCCCCACAGCACCAGGGACCCCGGTTCAATTCCGGCCTCGGGTCACTGTCTGTGTGGAGTTTGCACATTCTCTTCGTGCCTGCGTGGGTTTCCTCCGGGTGCTCCGGTTTCCTCCCACAGTCCAAAGATGTGCGGGTTAGCTGGATTGGCCGTGCTAAATTGACCCTTAGTGTCACAGGGATTAGCAGAGTATGTGGGGTTACAGGAATGGGGCCTGGGTGGGATTGTGGTCGGTGCAGACTCAATGGGCCCAATGGCCTCCTTCTGCACTGTAGGATTCTATGATTCTATTCTAATTAGGCCATTTAAGGGTCTCAATTGGCTCACGTCTGTTGGGCTACTGGACTGGTACCTTGGTGCTAGTAAAATACCACTGGGATAAGTAGGCAATGGGTTTAGATCCAGGCCAGAAACACCAAGGTGTTCTATGCAATTAGCATAGACCCTAAGTTTTACATTTGATTTTGACATTAGGGTGAGCATAAGGTGTTTCACACCAAGTATGATTCAAGTTTTTAAAAATTCATTCCTGGGACATGGGGGTCGCTGGCTGGGCCAGCATTTATTGCCCATCTCTAGTTGCCCGAGGGCAGTTGAGAGTCAACCACATTGCTGTGGTTCTGGAGTCACATGTAGACCAGACCGGGTAAGGGTGGCAGATTTTGATTTGATTTGATTTATTATTGTCACATGTATTAACATACAGTGAAAAGTATTGTTTCTTGCGCGCTATACAGACAAAGCATACCGTTCATGGAGAAGGAAAGGAGAGAGTGCAGAATGTAGTGTTACAGTCATAGCTAAGGTGTAGAGAAAGATCAACTTGGTGCAAGGTAGGTCCATTCAAACGTCTGATGGCAGCAGGGAAGAAGCTGTTCTTGAGTCGATTGGTACTTTCCCTAAACTTCTTTCCCTGAAGGACATTAGTGAACAAAATGGGCTTTTCTGACAATGGTTTCATTTAAGAATTAAGAATCAATAGATTCTTAATTCCAGATATTTTTTTATTGGATTCAAATTCTACCATCTGCTGTGGTGTGATTCGAACCCGGGTCCCCATTCGTCAAGATTCTAGATTCATTGTCTAGCGATAATACCACAATGCCATCACCTCCCCCTGGTCAAGTGTGGCTGTCCAGAAATCCCTCCCACTCTTACCTCCAGCCATTGGCGTGTTTGGAAGGATGTTTGGCCGCGTTATGCACGCTCGTTCCTTGGCCGCCAAGTCCTGAGGTGGGACTCGAACCCAGAGCTTCTGGCTCAGAGGCAGAGAGGCTAACCCCACTGCGCCACAAGACGAAAAATGCAAAATGCTGCATTTTAATCAGCTGTAATCTGCGATGTTAATGTACCTTTATGAGTTTTTTTTATCAATTCATGCTGACAGCGTTCGGGCGATGACATTGTAGGGTGGAGAAAAAAATCTGCGGGCAGGTCAGGTGACAGGGATTCATTTTCAGTTTCAGTTTAGAGCTGCAGGTTTTGGGTTTTTGCTTTTTAGAAGGGACATCAAGCTAAAAAGAAGTGTTTTCCCTCTCTCCCTGCTTTTTTTCTTTGGAAATTCTCTTGTTTTCCTGAAGGGTGAAAATGTGTTGTTGTTGGGGGCTGGGCCAGAGTCTCTCTGGTGCTTTGAAATCATAGAAGAAATCATAGAAACCCTACAGTACAGAAAGAGGCCATTCGGCCCATCGAGTCTGCACCGACCACAATCCCACCCAGGCCCTACCCCCATATCCCACCCACTAATCCCTCTAACCTACACATCTCAGGACACTAAGGGGCAACTTAAGCATGGCTAATCAACCTAACCCGCACATCTTTGGAATGTGGGAGGAAACTGGAGCACCCGGAGGAAACCCACGCAGACACGGGGAGAATGTGCAAACTCCACACAGACAGTAACCTAAGCCGGGAATCGAACCCAGGTCCCTGGAGCTGTGAAGCAGCAGTGCTAACCACTGTGCTACCATGCCGCCCTGGACTTTGGGAAGCTGCCTTGTCCTCAAACTGTTTGGAGTGAATCCAGAGAGCTGCAGACTTCATCCAAAGGTCCGAAGTCCAGTATCACGTGAGCATTAGTCTATGCTGTGTTAAATCTGTGAAAAGGGTCTTTTATTTATGGGATTGGCTTGATTGGAATATTGTAGATATCTTTGTATCCTTGGGTCCTGCCCAAGACCGTAAGAAACTACAAGAGGTCGTGAGTGTAGCCCAATCCATCACGCAAACCAGCCTCCCATCCATTGACTCTGTCTACACTTCCCGCTGCCTCGGCAAAGCAGCCAGCATAATTAAGGACCCCACGCACCCCGGACATTCTCTCTTCCACCTTCTTCCGTCGGGAAAAAGATACAAAAGTCTGAGGTCACGTACCAACCGACTCAAGAACAGCTTCTTCCCTGCTGCCATCAGACTTTTGAATGGACCGACCTCGCATTATGTTGATCTTTCTCCACATCCTAGCTATGACTGTAACACTACATTCAGCACTCTTTCATTTCCTTCTCTATGGACGGCATGTTTTGTCTGTATAGCCGGCAAGAAACAATACTTTTCACTGTATGCTAATACATGTGACAATAATAAATCAAATCAAAATCAAATACATTATCATGGTTGTTTATTTCTTGTTTGGGATTGATAAAGGTTCTTGCCAATTTTCTTATTGTACATGCCAACTATATTCATAAATAAATTTTGTGTGATAAATGCTCCCTAGTGGGTCATTTGAATCATACCTGAGGTGAAACATCTCAGGCTTATCCTAACCAAATTCAAACTTCAGGCGGGCTTCATAAAACACTTTGGAGTTTCTGACCTGAACCATAAGAAACCCGATAAAAACAATAAGGACTTGCTATCCAGCCAGCAGATACAACCAACAGATACTCAAACCCCCTGTGGTGGATGGAAGGATTGTTCTATCTTGAAATGTGCCTGACCCCTTTAATCTCCATGTTGATAAGTGTCAGCCCTTTCTCAATGGTATAGCACTCTCACCTCTGAGGTCAGAAGGTTGTCAGTTCAGGTCCCTCTCCAGAGACTTGAGCACATAATCAAGGCAGAGGGAGTGCTGCATTGTCAGAGGTGCTGCCTTTCAGAAGAGGGGGAGGATTTTCCAGCCCCACTCGCCCCCAAAGCTGGAAAACCCCACCCGACGTCAACGGATCTTCGTGTGATCTCTGTCCCGCCCGCTACAATTCCCGTGGTGGGCGGGATGGTACAATTCCGGCCCTGATTTACCTGTGATGTTTGGAGAAATGTAGTTTGTTTTTGGGTGTTTGCCCCACATCGGAAAATATCTTTATTGACCAACTCAAATTGCGCTTGAGAAGGTGGTGATGACTTGCCTTCTTGAACTCAGCTGGTAGGCACGCAAGGCCATCTCAGAGGGCAATTAAGGGTCAATCACATTGCTGTGAGTCCAAAGTCTAGAGTCCCCGCTTGGGTCACTGTCCGTGTGGAGTTTGCACATTCTCCCCGTGTCTGCGTGGGTTTCCTCCGGGTGCTCCGGTTTCCTCACACAGTCCAAAGATGTGCAGGTTAGGTTGGATTGGCCGTGCTAAATTGCCCCTTAGTGTCAGGGGGACTGGCTAGAGTTATGGGGATAGAGCCTGGGTGGGATTGTGGTTGATGCAGACTCGATGGGCCAAATGTCTTCCTTCTGCACAGTAGAGTCATAGAGGTTTACAGCATGGAAACAGGCCCTTTGGCCCAACTTGTCCTTGCCGCCCCTTTTTTAACCACTAAGCTAGTCCCAATTGTCCGCATTTGGCCCATATCCCTCAATACCCATCTTACCCATGTAACTGTCTAAACGCTTCTTAAAAGACAAAATCGTACCCGCCTCTACTACTACCTCTGACAGCTCGTTGCAGACCCTCACCACCCTATGTGTGAAAAAATTGCCCCTCTGGACCCTTTTGTATCTCTCCCCTCTCACCCTAAACGTTTACCCTCAAGTTCTAGACCCTCTCTACCTTTGGGAAAAGATATTGACTATCTAGCTGATCTATTTCGGCACAGACAAGAAGGGCCAAAAGGCCTGTTTCTGAGCTGTAATTTTCTATGGTTCTATGGTTCTATGCCCCTCATTATTTTATAGACCTCTATAAGGTCCCCCTAAGTCTCCTATGTGCCAGGGGAAGAAGTCCCAGTCTATCCAGCCTCTCCTTATAACTCAAACCATCAAGTCCCGGTAGCATCCTCGTAAATCTTTTCTGCACTTAACATGTTTTCTCTTTTCATACACTGACAGACCTGTTTGTATACACCTTTGTGGTTAGACGTAAAACTTCCACCTCTTGCATTTTCTTAAAATCTCAAAAAACAACTTCATAGTTCTATTATTACATTCTATGATTCTATATCAGCCTAACCTGGTAAAAGTGCTAACTTTCCTTTCCTAAAATCTCAAGAATGAACCAGATGGGCTTTAAAACAATCTGGTAGTTTTATGATTATGATTACTGACCCTAGTTTTTATTTAACTGATTATATTCGAGTCCCTCAGATGCTGTGATGGGATTTGAATTTGTGTCTCGATCATTCGTCCGGGCCTTTGGATTGTTAATCTGGTAACGTTTTTGATTTGATTTATTATTGTCACCTGTATTAGGATACAGACAAAGCATACCATTCATAGAGAAGGAAAGGAGAGAGTGCAGAATGTAGTGTTACAGTCATAGCTCGGGTGTAGAGAAAGATCAACTTAGTGCGAGGTAGGTCCATTCAGAAGCTTTGACAAAGGGTCATCTGGACTCGAAACATGATCTCTTTTCTCTCCTTACAGATGCTGCCAGACCTGCTGAGATTTTCCAGCATTTTCTCTTTTGGTTTCAGATTCCAGCATCCGCAGTAATTTGCTCTTATCCATTCAAAAGTCTGATGGCAGCAGGGAAGAAGTTGTTCTTGAGTCGGTTGGTACGTGACCTCAGACTTTTGTATCTTTTTCCCGACGGAAGAAGGTGGAAGAGAGAATGTCTGGGGTGAATGGGGTCTTTAATTATGCTGGCTGCTTTGCCGAGGCTGCGGGAAGTGTAGACAGAGTCAGTGGATGGGAGGCTGGTTTGTGTGATGGATTGGGCTTCATTCACGACGCTTTGTAGTTTTTTGCGGTGTTGGGCAGAGCAGGAGCCATACCAAGCTGTGATACAACCAGAACAAGTGGCAGGGTGGAACAGTGGTTTGCAGTTCTGCCTCACAGCACCAGGTACCCGTGTTCGATTCCTGGCTTTGGTCACCATCTGTGCAGAGTCTGCATGTTCTCCCCGTGTCTGTGAGGGTTTCCTCCGGTTTCATAGAATTCCTACAGTGTAGAAGGAGGCCATTCGACCCATCGGGTCTACACCGACCACAATCCTATCCTTGTCACCCCATTTACCCTACTAAACCCCCTGACACTAAGGAGCAATTTAGCATGGCCAATCAACCCGCACATGTTTGGACTGTGGGAGGAAACCAGAGCACCCGGAGGAAACCCACGCAGACACGAGGAGAATGTGCAAACTCCACACAGAGAGTTACCCAAGCTGGGAATCGAATCCGGGTTCCTGGCGCTGTGAGGCAGCAGTGCTGACCACAGTCCGAAAGACGTGCTGGTTAGGGTGCCTTGGCCATGCTAAATTCTCCCTCAGTGTACCCAAACAGGCACTGGAGTGTGGCGACTCGGAGATTTTTACAGTAATTTCATTGCAGTGTTAATGTAAGCCTACTTGTGACACTAATAAATAAACTTTAAAATTATGTAATAATTAATTCTTTTGGAACATCAATGTGGAAAAAAGTTACAAAAAGATCTGTTCGAAGGGTTGGCACGGTGGTTAGCACTGCTGCCTCACAGCACCAGGGACCTGGGTTCGATTCCCAGGTTGGGTCACTGTCTGTGTGGAGTTTGCACGTTCTTCCCGTGTCTGCGTGGGATTCCTCCGGGTGCTCCAGATTTCCTCCCACAGTCCAAAGATGTGCAGGTTATGTACATTGGCCATGTTAAATTGCCCTTTATTGTCCTGGGATGCATAGGTTAGAGGGACTAGCAGGGTAAATATGTGGGGGTTACGAGTATAGGGCCTGGGTGGGATTGTTGTTGGTGTGGACTCCATGGGCCGAATGGCCTCCTTCTGCACTGTAGGGATTCTATGATTCTATAAAAAAATAGAGATGTAATTCTTATATCTTTTCTCGGCAAATAGCAATCTTCATTTAATGCATTACAAAGTAATATGATAAAATTTCTGTACAATTAGGATCATAGAATCATAGAATCCCTACTGTGCAGAATGAGGCCATTCAGCCCATCGGATCAGCACCGACCATAATCCCACCCAGGCCCTATCCCCGTAACCACACATATTTACCCTGCTAATCCCCCTGACACTAAGCGGCAATTTAGCATAGCCCATCCACCTAACCCGCACATCTTTGGACTGTGGGAGGAAACTAGAGCACCCGGAGGAAACCCACGCAGACACGGGGAGAACGTGCAAACTCCACACAGACAGTGACCCGAGGCCGGAATCGAATCCGGGTCGTTGGAGCTGTGAGGCAGCAGTGTGCCACTTCTAACAGATCTGTTCATATCTTTTTTCCACATTGATTTCCCAAAAATTTAACTATTATGTAAGTTTAAAGTTTATTTATTAGTGTCACAAGTAGGCTTACATTAACGCTGCAATGAGATTACTGTGAAAATCCCCTAGTCGTCACACTCCGGCACGTATTCGGGTTCATTGAGGGAGAATTTAGCAGGGCCAGTGCACCTAAAGTTAAAGTTTATTTATTATTGTCACAAGTAGGCTTATGTTAACGCTGCAATGAAGTTACTGTGAAAATCCCCTAGTCGCCACACTCCGGCGCCTGTTCGGGAACACTGAGGGAGAATTTAGCACGGCCAATGCACCGAAAGCTAATGTTTATTTATTTGTGTCGCAAGTAGGCTTGCATTAACACTGCAATGAAGTTAGTGAAAATTTCCTAGTCGCCACACTCCGGCGCCTGTTCGGGTACACTGGGGTGTGAGCAAAGGCCAGCATTTGTTGCTCTTCCCAAACCTTCGAGAAGATTCTCACCCATACCCCTGCAAAACTGATCATTTTCCGTTGAGCTAGCATCCAGTTAACAAGACACTTACCGTAAAATTGCTTCTGGGCGTCGTTGGCAAGATGTGCAGCAAGCTTTAAACCGATGCCAGAGGAGCATCCAGTGATCAGGACCACCTTTTGCCCTTTGTTTGCCATCTCTTCTTCGACTGGAGAGCCGGAGAGAGAACTGCGAAGGATTACGACTTGGATAAAGCAGATCAGTCACATGGTTAGGTCAGTGAGCTTTCACTAAACCTGTAGACCTTGTGTAACCTTGTACACCAATTGTTGGACGTGCGTCCCGATAGTTTCAGCTTCAGGGTCACTGGAATGTTTTTGCCTGATTCTGGTTTGGTTTATAAAGTGTGAGAGAAAGTTTTTAACCTAATTCTCGTGAAAATCTGTGATGTATAAAGTGCTGAAATATTCATCAGCATTTGTCTAATCCTATTGCTCAAGCTAGTGGTCAGGAATCTTACCCTTCTGTTTGTCCGTGTATGAATCATAGAATCCCTACAGTGCAGAAGGAGGCCATTCAGCCCATCAAGCCTGCACCGACCACAATCCCACCCAGGTTCCATCCCAGTAACCCCACATATTTACTCTGCTAGTGTCCCCCCCCCCCCGACACTAATGGGCAATTTGGCACAGCCAATCAACCGAACCCGCACATCTTTCGGACTGCGGGAGGAAACCGGAGCACTCGGAGGAAACCCATGCAGACACGGGGAGAACGTGCAAACTCCACACAGACAGCGACCCAAGGCCGGAATCGAACCCAGGTCCCTGGCGCCGTGAGGCAGCCGTGCTAACCACTGGGCCACCGTGCCGCCACACATGAATAAGTATAAAATGTCCATAATAGATGTTATATTTAAATTCAAAAGTGTTCCCTCTCAATTTTTGTGATAGGACAATTTCAAATGTAAATGTGGATCTAGAAATTTTTAATGAAATTCTAAAAGTAAGGATAAATGAATCTTAGACCTACCACCATATTAGCCAAAGGATAATGTTGCAACTGATATTCACATTGCAGTTCCTGTTACATGAATATTTTACCATAGTTTTTCCTGAAAATGATGACCCTTTAACATTTAAAGGCATTAGCGCACACTATTTATGTTGGAAGACACTGATCGTAGATTACAGGGTCATGTTATCTAGTTCACTATCAGATAAACATGCTCTGTTGGATATTTTTTGATGTAATTTGTTTTTGGCAGATAGGGCGAAGGTTACAATTTCGTTCAGTGTTGACATATGTTGTAATATTGAATCACTGTTTGCGAGATTGAGAACCTTCCATAAGCAGTCTTTAATTTGCAAGTTAATTCATTTTGTCATCCTGTTCCTGACTTAAGGTCTTTCGTTACAAATCACCAGATCCCAACAGTGCAGAAGCAGGCTGTTCGGCCCATCGAGCCTGCACTGGCTCTCTCTGACAGAGTACCTTACCCAGGCCCTCTCCCCCACCCTATCCCCCACGTTTACCATGGTCAATCCACTTAACCTACACATTTCGGGACACTAAGGAACAATTTAGCATGGCCAATCCACCTAACTTACACATCTTTGGATGCTAAGGGACAATTTAGCATGGCCAATCCACCTAACCTGCATATCTTTGGATGCTAAAGGACAATTTAGCATGGCTATTCCACCTAACCTACACATCTTTGGATGCTAAGGGACAATTTAGCATGGCCAATCCACCTAACCTACACATCTTTGGACACTAAGGGTCAATTTAGCATGGCCAATCCACCTAACCTGCACATCTTTGGACGCTAAGGGACAATTTAGCATTGCCAATCCACCTAACCTGCTCATCTTTGGACTGTGGGAAGAAACCGGAGCACCCGGAGGGAACCCACGCAGACACGGGGAGAACGTGCAAACTCCACCCAGACAGTGACCCAAGCCGGGAATCGAACCCGGGTCCCTGGCGCTGTGAGGCAGCGGTGCTAACCACTGTGCCACCGTTCTGGTGACAACAGATCTTGATTAAGTGGCAGCTAAATCCCACCCTGCTATGGTTAATTGATTTACTGTTACTGAATTGGACACCATTCTTCTTGGACGTCCCAAATAATTGTACGTTCTATTTTAATTTCAATAAGGAATTATACTTTGCAGTCTGGTTGATGTTAGATTCAAGCCTTAGTTTGCTCTATTTTGACTGAAGTGTCAATGTTTTTAACATTTTGATTGCTTAACAGTTGAACTCTGAACTTCAAAGAAAAACAAAAGCTACGCAAACTTACTGGGCGGATGTTTACGGCCTCCCTCGTCCCAAAACCGTAAAATCCCGTCCGATGTCAGCAGACCTTCCCTTGGTCCGCCTTTTGCCCGGTCCAATACCCGGGGCAGGCAGAACAGCAAAATTCTAGCCACGATCTCTTTTCATAAAATCATAGAAACCCTACAGTGCAGAAAGAGGCCATTTGGCCCATCGAGTCTGCACCAACCACAATCCCACCCTGGCCCTACCTCCATATCCCTAGATATTTACCCACTAATCTACACATCTCAGGACATGAAGGGGCAATTTTAGCATAGCCAATCAACCAAACCTACACATCTTTGGACTGTGGGAGGAAACCAGAGCACCCGGAGGAAACCCACGCAGACATGAGAAGAATGAGCAGACTCCACACAGACAGTGACCCAAGCCGGGAATCGAACCCAGGAGCTGTGAAGCAGCAGCGCTAACTGCTGTGCTATCGTGCCGCCCATTCTTTTGCCTACCTTTTGAAAGAATGGAATAGAAACTCGAAGGTAGCACTTTCAAGAATTTGCCAAGGAAATGTTGGGGAAGGCTATATTCTTTCTGATCACCGGGCGGGCGGGTGTACCTAAAAGTTTTAAAGTTTATTTATTGGTGTCACAAGTAGGTTTACATTAACACTGCAACAAAGTTACTGTGAAAATCCCCTAGTCGTCACATTCCGGCGTCTGTTCGGGTACACTGAGGGAGAATTTAAGTTTAAGTTTATTTATTAGTGTCACAAGTAGGCTTACATTCACACTGCAATGAAGTTACTGTGAAAATCCCCCAGTCGCCACACTCCGGCACCTGTTTGGGCACTGTTGTGCCTGCCACACAATCTGTTTTAACCCTTATACGGTGGACAAATAACTACGAGTAGACGTCTGGTTAGTTCAATCAATATTTATTTAAGACACACAATTAATAATCACCCACCCAACCAACAATAAGTTATCTTTACAGAAAATACGAGAGTTCAAGTCCAATGCAAGACCCTGACTTAACTTTGCGTGACTGGCAAGTACCCGGGCAGATATTGGCCTTTATCTGTGCGCTGGTCTCGGTCGTCCTCTGTGTAGTCTGGTCCTTTGGTCTGGTCTGGCACTCTGGCTCTGGTCTTCCTTCCTTCTCGGGTGTGGTGGCTCTCCTCGTGCTGGTCGTCGCCGGCGATGGTCACCGGGGTTGTAGCCCGTTCATGGGGTCAGAGACAGAGAGAGAGATTCTTGGCTGCGCAGCACCCTTTATACCCTGTTGGGTTTCGCGCCCCTTTTGGCCATTGCCAATCAATCGATCAGGACTTGATCACCCTGATCAATAAAGTCCAATCGGGTGCTGCCACACCAATCTCTGGGTGTGTCCCCAACGGCCATGTCTGTAGGTGCTGGGGGCACATAGGTCACATACCTCCCTCCCAAATAAGGGGTCAGGGTGCCCTTATGTCTGGTAAACAACCCAGTTTGACCAGAAAGTCTCTTTGATCCTGGAGATGACCCATATCCTGTGGATTCATACGTCAGGGTTGCAGCCTATTTGTCTCGGTCTTTTAAACAGCAGCCTAGCGTTTTGGTTCTTGCCCAATTGTCCCAGAGTGCTTTACAAATCGCCATTTTAGATGGCCCGTTTGGCCACAGTACACTGAGGGAGAATTTAGCATGGCCAATGCGCCCTAACCAGCACATCTTTTGGACTGTGGGAGGAAACAGCAGCCGGAGGAAACCCACGCAGACACGGGGGAAAACGTGCAGACTCCACACAGACAGTGACCCAAGCCGGGAATTGAAACCGGGTCCCTGGCGCTGTGAGGCAGCAGGAAAACCATCGTGCCACCTGGCCCTTGAGAGGGAACTCATGGTGGGTGAGTCCTTCCTGTCGGCGGACCCTCTTGAGGTCATTGTGCAGTGAATCATCATCTCCAATGTTCTGCCTTCTATCTGGGGTTTGCCCCTGTGAAAACTTTGATTTGTTTGAACTAAGATTTATGGGGTTCACTTCTTTGCAATCACTCCCAATCGTAACTCACACCAGGTTCTAGCGACTTAACCAAATGGCAGAAAGAACTCTTTAAATGGCGGATTCAGAAAGTTTATTCACCATGAAAAAGGTCACAAGTTAGAAAGTTAAAACGCAAAGTGTCAATTAACAGTAATTGGCAGGAATTCACTGTAAGAGGAGAAAGCTTAACCTTAATAATGGAACAGACTTCTCTCTAACCTTCTCAAGCCCATGACTTGAAGTGAAGGCTCCGGAAACATGGATAACATGTAAGGCCCAAGCCCCTCAACATCTGAGTGATGGTACTGTACCTTTAAAAGGTGTACTTTGACCATGTCTCTCTGCAGGCTGTGTGGGTTAGGTGAATTGGCCATGCTAAATTGACCCTAGTGTCAGGGGATTAACAGGGTAAACATGTGGGGTTTCGGGGATAGGGCCTGGGTGGGATTGTGATCGGTGCAGACTCGATGGGCCGAATGGCCTCCTTCTGCATTGTAGGGATTCTATGATTCTATTCTATGATGCTAGGATGTTTCTTGCAGGCCCCGATTTTAAGGGATTGGTAAACATTAGGTCTAGTTTTAAGTAAGTTTAATTTAATGTTTCTATGCCTGGAAGGTTAAAACCTAGAGTTAGATTCAAAGAACAAAGAGAAGTACAACACAGGATGGGCCCTTCGGCCCCCCAAGCCTGTGCCGATCATGATGCCCTAACTAAACTAAAAAAAAAACCTTCTGCCCTTTCTTGGACCGCATCCCCCTATTCCCTCCCGATTCATGTACCCATCCAGATGCCTCTTAAATGTTGCTAATGTGCCTGCTTCCACCACCTCCTCTGGCAGCGCGTTCCAGGCACCCACCACTCTCTGCGTGAAAAACTTCCCCTGCCTTATACTTTTCCCCCTCTCACCTTGAACCTGTGCCCCCCTTGTAATCGACACTTCCACCCTGGGAAAAAGCCTCTGACTATTCCACCTGTCTATGTCTCTCATCATTTTGTAGACCTCTATCAGGTCTCCCTTCAACCTTCGTCTTTCCAGTGAAAACAATCCTAGTTTATTCAACCTCTCCTCATAGCCAACAGCCTCGAGACCAGTTAACATCCTGGTGAACCTGCTTTGCACTCTCTCCAAAGCTTCCACATCCTTCTGGTAGTGTGGTGGCCAGAACTGCATGCAATACTCCAAATGCTGCCTAACCAAGGTTTTATATGACGGTAAGATTCATGTTGGACAAAATTGCTTAGGTGTGTGGGGGTTGGCTTTTGTTCCAGCTGAGATTCTATTGTGCTTGGAGTGGGCTGCGGCATGAAGGGTAAATAAGCCAGTAGTGGTTGCTTAGCAACTGGGGCCTTATAAGGATAAAAAGAATTTAATCTTAACTGGATGCCAGAACAGTTGGAGATAGGTCACTAAGGAGTGAACAGCTCTCAATATTGCCAGGCGAAGCGCAGGACAAGGGAGTTGCGAAAATATAAGCTTCCTAAGGAAGGAGATACAGTCCAGATAAACAGGGAGCTGGGGCAGAAAGACTGTTACCCAAAACGACTGGAGTTATGTGAACAGAGACCAAGGTACTGTACTTTCGAATTCAAGGAAGAGTTAAAGAGACAATTTGCATAACTAGATTTCAAGTGGGACAGCAGACATCAGAGGTGAATGAAATACTTTATGTCTGGAAACTGGGAGTTGAAGCAGTTGCAAATCATTTGGACAGCGGTCAAGGCAAAGGAAACCTAAAAGAACAAAGAACAAAGACAATTACAGCACAGGAACAGGCCCTTCGGCCCTCCAAGCCTGCACCGACCATGCTGCCCGTCTGAACTAAAATGCCCTACTCTTCTGGGGACCATATCCCTCCATTCACATCCTATTCATGTATTTGTCCAGACGCCCCTTAAAAGTCACTACCGTATCTGCTTCCACCACCTCTCCCCGCAGCGAGTTCCAGGCACCCACCACCCTCTGTGTAAAAAAGAATTGCCTCGTACATCTCCTTTAAACCTAAAAGGAAAGGTGTAATTCCTGGACTGGATTTGCTGCGAAAGGCGGAGCTAAAGCTTTGGTTAGAAGTGTCATTTAAAACTCCTGGACTGGATTTCGGAATGCAAACCGCCGAGGGAAAGCATTATTAGAAGAGAAGATTTTAAAGCATGTTCCTGTGTGAGGTTAGTGTACAGTCAGGAGATTTTAAAAAAAAAATAATGTTCTCTGTAGCTCTCATTGTGGCACCGGATTGTCCAATAGGAGCCCTTTCATTGCTCCTTCAGTGGTTTAAATGGGGGTGTTCATTTTTACTTTGGGAATTAATTTGCATTGTCAGGAGGCAAAATGGTCGGCAGGTCAGGTGACAGGAGCTCTTTGATGTTCAGTTCTGAGCTGCAGGTTATAGTTTTTAGAAGGGACATCAAGCTGGAAAGAAGTTTCTCTCTCTCTCTCTTCTTGGTTTTGGGAAATTATGCTGTTTAGCTGAAAGCCTTCCTGGAATAGAAAATCTGCTGCTGGTGGCTGGACCCGAGTCTCTCCCTGGTGGACTGAGAAGCTGTTCTGACTTCAAACTGTTCTGAGTGCATCAGGAGAGCTGCTGCATTCAGCCAAAGGACTCAGCTCCAGCATCACGTGAGCATTAGTCTTTGCTGTGTTAAACCTGTGGAAAGGGTTTTGTCTGAAGGAAGTTTTTGTTTCATTGGAACATCTTAGATATATTTGTTAAGGGTTATACATTATTCTGGTTGTTTCGTTTTTGTTTGTCATTGATAAAAGTTATTGCTAATTTTCTTTCTACACATGTTAACTATATTCTTAGATCTAAGGAAGGATGTGCTGGCCTCCAGAGGAGGTTCACAAGAATGATCCCTGGAAGGAAGAGCTTGTCGTATGAGGAACAGTTGGGGACTCTGGGTCTGTACTCATTGGAGTTTAGAAGGATGAGGGGGGGATCTTATTGAAACTTACAGGATACTGTGAGGCCTGGATAGAGTGGACGTGGAGAGGATGTTTCCAGGAGTAGGAAAAACTAGAACCAGAGGGCACAACCTTAGGCTAAAGGGACAATCCTTTAAAACAGAGATGAGGAGGAATTTCATCAGCCAGTGAGTGGTAGATCTGTGGAACTCTTTGTCGCAGAAGGCTGTGGAGGCCAGGTCATTGAGTGTCTTTAAGACAGAGATAGATATGTTCTTGATTAATAAGGGGAACAGGGGTTATGGGGAAAAGGCAGGAGAATGGGGATGAGAAAAAAAAATCAGCCATGATTGAATGGTGGAGCAGACTCGATGGGCCGAGTGGCCTAATTCTGCTCCTATGTCTTATGGTCTTATGGTCTTAAATAAACTTTGTTTGATAAAAGCCCCCTGGTGGGTCATTTGAATCACACCTGAGATGAAGCATATCATGCTTATCCGAGCCATATTCAAGACGCAAAACTTGTGATCTAGCCGGGCTCCATAAAACCCTTTGGAGTTTCTGACCTGAACTTGGGAGTGGAATTTGGAAACTCTCCTGTGCCAATCACCTGGGGGAATTCTGAGGAGAAATCCACAGACACTAACTTGGGTTCAGCGCAGAGTGTATTTGACCAGACTCATCTTGTGTGCTTAAAAGGGACTTTGTGTGTTAATGAGACCATTGTAACTTCAGATGTACTTTGCAATCCTTAGGGGAGGCAATGACCTAGTGGTATTATTGCGAGACTATTAACCCATACATTTACCCTAGCTAGTCCCCCTGACACTAAGGGGCAATTTAGCATGGCCAATCCACCTAACCCGCACATCTTTGGACTGTGGAAGGAAACCAGAGCACCCGGAGGAAAAACCGCACAGATACGGGGAGAATGTGCAGACTCCACACAGACAGTGACCCAAGCCGGGAATCGAACCCGGGTCCCCGGAGCTGTGAGGCAGCAGCGCTAATCACTGTGCCACCGTGCCGCCCCTTTTTAAATCCTAGACTGACATTCCAGTGCAGCACCGAAGGGGGTGCCGCACTGTCAGAGGTGCTTGCTTTTGGATGCAATGTTAAACTGAGGTCCCCGTGTCTGCAGATGGCACCATTTCGGACAGGTGTGGTGGGAGGGGGAGTTCTCCCCTGCGTCCTGGCGAATATTTATCCCTCAATCAACAGAGAATCATAGAATCCCTACAGTACAGAAGGAAGCCATTCGGCCCATCGAGCCTGCACCGACAACAATCCCACCCAGACCTTATCCCTGTAACCCACATCTTTACCCTGCTAGTCCCCTTGAAACTAGGTCAATTAAGCATGGCCAATCCACCTAACCTGCACACCTTCACCAAATATGACGCAAAATAACGAGTTTAACTGCAGTTGATCTTGTGATCATTGCCTCACTGCCTCACTGAAATCACGCTGATGTTCAGTGCGACGACCATTTAAGTTCACATCCTGAAGATTTGGGAACAAGCGTTTTATACAGTGTTTGTACTTCTTATCTTCGGTTGCCAAGGTTGAACTCTGGAACCCAGGCAGAACACCATCAAATGTCCGGAAATGTCTGCTGTTCCCGGTTTTCACCAGACCACTGGGTTTAAATTAACTCTTAATTAAACAGTATGGAGGGGGGCGGACTGTTTGGATACCTTTTCAGAGCAAACAGAAGTATAAATTTCCCAATTGTTAAAAATTAATAGATCTGTGCCGGAATCTTATATAAGATGATAAAATTATTTGGAACAGTTTGTCCCGGTGAAGCAGTCTGTCATCATGAGAAGGGGGAGGACCTCTCTGTTACTTGCTGTGTTGGCCATTATCCCCATACTTTCCCAATGTTCTCCACTGTAAGTATGAGGGAATGTTTTCTATTTAAATATGTACATATACAGGGTGGCACGGTGGCACAGTGGCGGGCACTGCTCCCTCACAGTGCCAGGGACCCGGAACCAAAAGAGAAAATGCTGGAAAATCCCAACAGGACTGGCGGCATCCGTATGGAGAGAAAAGAGCTGACGTTTCGAGTCCAGATGAGCCTTTGTCAAAGCCAGGGGCCTGGGTTCGATTCCCGGCTTGTCTGCACGTTCTCCTCGTGTCTGCGTGGGTTTCCTCCGGGTGCTCTGGTTTCCTCCGAAAGACATGCTGGTTAGCTGCGTTGGCCGTGTTAAATTCTCCCTCAGTGTACCCGAACAGGGGCTGGAGTGTGGCGACTAGGGGATTTTCACAGTAACTTCATTGCAGTGTTAATGTAAGCCTACTTGTGACACGAATAAACTCAAAGCTTACTGTTTTTTAAACTATTGAATGTTTTACATGAGGCAGCTTCCTGACGCGATCTCGAAAATAAAGTGAGGGCTTTTTCCCTGTTTCTGATGATTCACCTACATTTGAATTAGGTTCTAAAGTTAGAGTTTATTTATTAGTCACAAGTAAGGCTTACATTAACGCTGCAATGAAGTTATTGTGAGATCCCAGGGCATCCCGAAACCGTAAAATCCCACCCAAAGTTAACGAACCTTTCCATGGTCCACCCTCGCCCGCTCCGATTCCCGTGGCGGTCAGGACGGTAAAATTCTGACCCCACTATTTGTCGGACACTTTTTCAGAGCACATCGTGTTTCCCTGAAAGGAGAGGATATCAAATACTGGGAGAGTGTGTACAAAGGATATCTGGCACAGATTAGGTTAGGTGGATTGGCCGTGCTAAATTGCCCCTTCGTGTCAAGGGGGACTAGCTAGAGTAAATGCATGGGGTTATGGGGATAGGGCTTGTGTGGGATTGTGGTCATTGCAGATTCGATGGGCTGAATGGCCTCCTTTCGCACCGTAGGGATTCTATGAAGAAGCAGGCCATTCGGTCCAACTAGTTTATCTAATGTTTGTGCTCCACTTCTTGCAGTAGTGAATCCCAGGTTCTTACCACCCTTTGGATAAAAACATTTCTTCTCAATTCCCGATTGGATTTCTAAGTGACTGTCTTATAGTGATGGTCTCTAGTTACGCTCTTCCTCACAGCAGGAAACATTCTTTCTCTATGCAATCTAAAGTAAAGTAGAGTTTGTTTATTAGTGTCACAAGTAGGCTCACATTAACACTGCAATGAAGTTACTGCGAAAATCCCCTAGTCGCCACACTCCGGTGCCTGTTCGGGTTACACTGAGGGAGAATTTAGCACGGCCAATGCACCCTAAACAGCACGTCTTTTGGACTGTGGGGGGAAACTGGAGCACCCGGAGGAAACCCACGCAGGCACAGGCAGCAGACTCGACACAGACAGTGCCCCAAGGCCGGGGATCGAACCCGGGTCCCTAGCGCTGGGAGGCAGCAGTGCTAACCACTGTGCCGCCATGCCTCTAAATCCTTTCATTAATTTAATGATCTCTAATAGTTCACCCTTCTGCCTTATTTTTCAAGAAAAAGTTGCCTGATGTATATACCCATGTGTGTCTTATACCATCCTTATATATAATCTTCTTTGCATCCTCTCCGGTGCGTCGATATCCTCCTTTGTAGTTTAGTTACCAGAACTGTACTCAGTACTCTAAGGGTGGTTTAACCAAAGTTTGATGCAGGTTTAAAGTTAAAATTTACTTATTAGTCACAAATAGGCTTACATTAATACTGCAAAGTTACTGTGAAAATCCCCTAAGTCGCCACACTCTGGCGCCTGTTCGGGTAACACTGAGGGAGAATTTAGCACGGCCAATGCACCCTAACCAGCACGTCTTTCGGACTGTGGGAGGAAACTGGAGCACCTGGAGGGAACCCACGCAGACACAGGGAGAACTCCACACAGACAATGACCAAGGTCGGGAATCGAACCTGGGTCCCTGGCACTGTGAGGCAGCAGTGCTAACCACTGTGCCACCATGCCGCCCATAGGTTCAAGGTAAGGGGTTCAGTAGAGATGTGGTGGGGGCCTAGAATGCACTGCCAAGTGCCACCGTGCCGCCCCATAGCATAATTGTCTTCCTTTCCAGTTCTATCCCTCTGGAAATAAAGGCTAGTGTTTGATTTGCATTTAACTCTGAGCTTGCTGACCTGTGGCATGACTTTTACTAACTGAGGTATTTGTATCCCAAGATCTCTTTGTTCTTCTTCTCCACGTAGACTTGCTCCTTCCAAGTAATAAGAGGGATCTAGGCGTGCAGGTCCGCAGTTCCCTAATTGTAGCAACACAAGTGGCCAAGGGGATTAAGAAGGCATATAGCCTGCTTGCTGTCATCAACCGGGGCATTGAGTACAAGAGTTGGCAAATCCTGTTGCAGCTATATGTAACCTCATTTAGGCAGCATTTGGAGTATTGCGTGCAGTTCTGGTCACCACACCACCAGAAGGATGTGGAAGCTTTGGGGAGAGTGCAAAGAAGGTTCACCAGGATGTTGCCTGGTCTCGAGGGTGTTGGCTATGAGGAGAGGTTGAATAAACTAGGATTGTTTTCACTGGAAAGACAGAGGCTGAGGGGAGACCTGATAGAAGTCTGAAAAATGATGAGAGGCACAGACTGGGTGGATAGTCAGAGGCTTTTTCCCAGGGTGGAAGTGTCAATTACAAGGGGAGCACAGGTTCAAGGTGAGAGGGAGAAAGTTTAAGGGAGATGTGCGGGGGAAGTTTTTCACGCGGAGAGTGGTGGGTGCCTGGAACGCGCTGCCAGAGGAGGTGGTGGAAACAGGCACATTGGCAACATTTAAGAGGCATCTGGCTGGAGACATGAATAGGGAGGGAATCGAGGGATACGGACTGGGTAAGGGCAGAAGGTTTTTTTTGTAGTTTAGTTCAGGCCTCATGATCGGCATGGGTTTGGAGGGCCGAAGGGCCTGTTCCTGTGCTGTACTTTTCCTTGTTCTTTGTCCTTTAATCTTCCAACCAAAATGTTCTCACTCTTATCAGTCTGTGCTAAACTTCATTTGCCATTATTTACTGGAATCTAACCAGGAACGAAAGACTCCAAGTTACGTAGAGGGACGGGAGGAATTGAGGTTGTTTTCAGAGCAGAGAAAGTTAAGGGGAAATTAGATGGAAGTGTATAAAATCATGAAGGGTTTTAATAGGATAAAGTAAGGAAAGACTTTCCATTCGTAGAAGGTATCTGAGGATACAATTGTAATTGTCAAACCAATCAGAGACACAAGGAGGAGACCTGTTTGCAAATGCATTTTAACCATCGAATCACAGATTTATACAGCACAGAAGAGGCCCTTCGGCCCATCAAGTCTGCACCGACTCATTAGAAACACCTGAACTCCCACCTAGGGGAGGCAATGGTCTAGTGGTATTATCACTAGACTTTGACTCTAAAATCTCAGCTAATGTTCTGGGGATCTTGATTCAAATCCCGCCACAGCAGATGATGGAATTTGAATTCAATAAAACATATATCTGGAATTAAAGTTTATTTATGAGTCACATGTAGGCTTACATTAGCGCTGCAATGAAGTTACTGTGAAAATCCCCAAGTTGCCACACTCCAGTGCCTGTTCGGGTACATTGAGGGAGAATTTATCATGGCCAATGCACCCTAACCAGCACGTCTTTTGGACTGTGGGAGGAAACCGGAGCACCCGGAGGAAACCCACGCAGACACGGGAGAACGAACAAAGACCATACAGACAGCGAGCTAAGCCAGGAATCGAACCCCGGTCCCTGGTGCTGTGAGACAGCAGTGCTGACCACTCTACCATCTATTGATCAGCATGAAACCATTGTCGATTGTCACAAAAACACATCTGGTTCACTAATGAACCATATCTGGGTGGCACGGTAGCACAGTGGTTAGCACTGCTGCTTCACAGCTCCAGGGACCCGGGTTCGATTCCCGGCTTGGGGTCACTGTCTGTGTGGAGTTTGCACGTTCTCCCCATGTCTGCGTGGGTTTCCTCCGGGTGCTCTGGTTTCCACCCACAGTCCAAAGATGTGCAGGTTAGGTTGATTGGCCATGCTAAAAAAATTGCCCTTACTGTCCTGAGATGCTTAGGTTAGGGGGATTAGTGGGTAAAATATGTAGGGATCTGGGGGTCGGGCCTGGGTGGGATTGTGGTTGGTGCAGACTCGATGGGCCAAATGGCCTCTATCTGTACTGTAGGGCTTCTATGATCAATGTCCCTTCAGGGAAGGAAATCTGCCGTCCTTACCTGGTCTGGCCTACATGTGACTCCAGAGCCACAGCAATGTGGTTGATCCTCAGTTAGGGATGGGTAATAAATGCTGGTCAGCCAATGACGCCCATGTCCCATAGCCCTGAATGTTACGATGTGCCAAGTGCTCATCCAGGTACTTTTTAAAGGATGTGAGGCATCCCGCCTCCACCACCCCTCCAGGCAGTGAATTCCAGACCGTCACCACCCTCTGGGTAAAAATGCTTTTCCTCACATCCCCCCCTTGAACCTCCTGCCCCTCACCTTGAACCCATGTCCCCTCGTGACTGACCCTTCAACTGAGGGGCACAGCTGCTCCTTATCCACCCCTGGCCATGCCCCTCATGTGCTGGAATGCTGGCTGGAATTTTACCGCCCCGTCCGCCACGGGAATCGGAGCGGGCGAGGGACGGACAATGGGAAGGTCTGTTGACCTCGGGCGGGATTTTACAGTTTCCGGAATCCCGCCCACTCTCTGAACGAGCGGTGAAAGTCGATTCAATAGTAATTTTAAAAAGAGAATTAAATACTGCAAGAGAGAAGCGCACAGGGAGTGGGACTAGCTGGATAGCCCTTTCACAGAGCTGGCACAGGTAGAGTGGCTACTTGGTTTCCTTCTGTGCTATATTATTATTGGATGGTGTCCTTTGAATTTAGTCACCAGACACAAACAGGACTCGTTTCCCTGTTAACAGTGATTGTATTTGCTGAACGTAGAACAACTTTAAATTAGGAAAGTGACCTCTGGATGACACCCAGAAGTAGTCATTTCTCCATTGGCGTTTTTCTCAGAGACTCGAGAACGATTGTCTTATCAAATTAAGGTCAATATTCAATTCAAAGAACAAAGAACAGTACAGCACAGGAACAGGCCCTTCGGCCCTCCAAGCCTGCGCCAATCACATTGTCCTATCAAGGCCAACCACTTATATCCCTCCATTCCCCGACTGTTCATGTGTCTATCCAAATAAGTCTTAAATGTCGCTAACGTATCTGCCTCAACCACCTCACTTGGCAGCGCATTCCAGGCCCCCACCACCCTCTGTGTAAAAAACTGCCCCCGCACATCTCCACTGATCCCCTTACCTTGACCCTATGGGCGGCACGGTGGCACAGTGGTTAGCACGGCTGCCTCACAGCGCCAGGGACCTGGGTTTGATTCCCTTGGGTCACTGTCTGTGCGGAGTTTGCACGTTCTCCCCGTGTCTGCGTGGGTTTCCTCTGGGTGCTCCGGTTTCCTCCCACAATCTGAAAGATGTGCTGGCTAGGGTGCATTGACCCGAACAGGCGTCGGAGTGTGGCCGACTAGGGGAATTTCACAGTAACTTCATTGCAGTGTTAATGTAAGCCTTACTTGTGACTAATAAATCAACTTTACTTTAACTTGTGCCCCCTTGTAATTGTCATTTCTGCCCTGGGAAAAAGCTTCCAACTGTTCACCCTATCTGTACCCCTCATAATTTTATAAACTTCTATCAGGTCGCCCCTCAGCCTCCGTCTTTCCAGGGAGAACAATCCCAGTTTATTCAATCTCCCCTCATAGCTAATGCCCTCCATACCTGGCAACATCCTGGTAAACCTTTTCTGTACTCCCTCCAAAGCCTCCGTGTCCTTCTGGTAGTGTGGTGACCAGAATTGAACACTGTATTCCAAATAATTCATTATTTTGTCCAAAGTTAAATATTAAGGGATTTTCACAGTAACTTTATTGCAGTGTTAATGTAAGTCTTACTTGTGACACTAATAAATAAACTTAAACCTGAAAAACTTAAATAAACGTTGCCACTGTCTCATGGCAATACCTCCTGGCACTTTTCCCTGACACTACCTGGGTACAGCCCCCTGGTACTGCCCAGGTAGTGCCAGTGGGCAATGCCAGGGTGGTATTGTGTGGGATAAGGGGGGGGGTGATATTCTATTTTTACTTTTGTGTCCCATGGCAACTTTTAAAAATGGCATTTCTATCTTTGCAAAACAAAGTCAACCGGAGTTTTGAACGTGGAGGGATATGAACAACATAGGAACGTAGGAATATAGGAGCAAAAGTGGGCAAATTCAGCCGTTCGATCCTGCTCTGCCATTCAATCAGATCATGGCTGATCTCTCCCTGGTCTCAAATCCACCTCCCCACCTGTTCCCCATCTCCCTTTTTTATTAGAAATATATCCATCTCCCTCTTGAAACCATTCAATGATTCAGACTCCACCGCGCGATGGGGCAGCGAGTTCCACAAATTCACCACCCTCTGCGAGAAGTAGTTCCTCCTCATCTCAGTTTTAAATCTACCGCCTCTCAACCTATACCTGTGACCTCTTGTTCTAGATTGCCCCATAAGGGGAAACATTTGGTCTGCATTTACTTTATCAATCCCTTTAAAAATTTTATATACCTCGATCAGATCCCCTCTCGTCCTTCTAAACTCCAGCGAGTACAAGCCCAAACTGTTTAATCTCTCCTCATACGTCAACCCTTTCATCCCCGGAATCAATCTGGTGAACCTCCTCTGAACTGCCTCCGATGCCGCAACATCCTTCCTCAAATAAGGAGACCAAAACTGGACACGATACTCCAGATGTGGTCTCACCAACACCCTGTACAATTGCAACAACACTTCTCTACTTTTATACTCCAATCCTTTTGCAATAAATGCCAACATCCCATTTGCCTTTTGAATTACGTGCTGTATCTGCATACCGATGTTTTGCAATTCATGGACATAGACACCCAGATCCCTCTGCCCAGATGTATTTTGAATCTGCTTTCCATTTAGGCAATAATTTGCCTTTCTATTTTTGCTGCCAAAATGGATAACCTCACACTTAACCACATTAAACTCCATCTGCCAAATTTTGGCCCATTCTCCGAGCCTATCAATGTCCGTCTGTAGAATCTTTATATTCTCTTCACTGCCTGCTTTCCCACCTATTTTAGTATCACCTGTAAAAAGTACCCTCTTAACGGCCAAACTGCCTCTTGTGCTGTTCCAATGGCTGCCCCATAGTGGTGGGCGGCTTGTTGTGAGGAAGAATCCTACAGAGTCCTTTCATTTGTACGGAATTAAATTTGTTAGTTGCCTGGGTTCTAATGGTGATGGAATGAAAGATGATATTCGTGACCTACTGGGACACTGCTGATGGGAGGTTGATGCTGGCCAGAATATTCACTGGCATTGCAAATTCTACTGAAAGGAAAACAGCTAGACACAGAACAAGTTGTTTATTCTGCACACAATCCCACACTGACGGTGACGCCTCAAGCCCACCCTGGAGTGAAGCATGATCAGGATTGCTTCGAGATCCAAGCATGTATTGGGTGAACTGAATGTTTCGAAACTGAGATCCATTAACATTTGTCGGCTCAGGGTACCAAGGGTATGGAAAACATTTGGGTAAATGGTAGTTTAAGGTTGATTTATTAGTGTTGCAAATAGGCTTACATTCACACCGCAATGAAGTTACTGTGAAAATCCCCTAGTCGCCCCACTCTGGCGCCTGCTCGGGTACACTGAAGGAAAACTTAGCACGGCCAATGCATCCAATGGCCCGAGTGTGGCACAGTGGCACTGCTGCCTCACAGCACCAGGGACCCGGCTTCGATTCCCAGCTTGGGGCACTGTATGTTCTCCCCTGCTGGAATTTTACTGCTCCGCCGGCCCAAGAATCGGTGCGGGCAAGAACGGCGTCTCCGTTGGCCTCAGGCTGGCAAGGCGGGAAAATTTCTGGCACCTGTGTTTGCGTGGGTATCCTCTGGGTGCTCCGGTTTCCTCCCACAGTCTGAAAGACGTGCTGGTTAGGGTGCATTGGCCGTGCTAAATTCTCCCTCAGTGTACCCGAACAGGCGCCGGAGTGTGGCGACTAGTGGATTTTCACAGTAACTTCATTGCAGTGTTAATGTAAGCCTACTTGTGACACTGATAAATAAACTTTAGCCAGCACATCTTTCCGTCTGTGAGAGGAAACCGGAGCAGCCGGAGGAAACCCACGCAGACACGGGGAGAAGGTGCAGTCTCCGCACAGACAGTGACCCAAGCCGGGAATCGAGCCCAGGTCCCTGGCGCTGTGAGGCAGCAGCGCCAACCAGTGTGTCAGGTATTGAGGTAAAGGTCACCCATGATCTAAATTAAAACAGAACAGGGTCAAGAGACTCAACCAGTTCCTATTTCACATACTAACCCAACCCTTGCACATGGCTTTAAGAGCAAAGCATTTTCACTGAGGGAGGGAATCCTGTTACTTGGAGCTTGCTCCCTCAGTGAACCGGAACAAGCACATTGTTCCATTTTAACAAATTTGTTTACATCTGGCTAATGGACATCATGATTTCTTTTTCATAATCGTTAGAAGACCAATCAGATTTAGAAATCATAGAAATCATAGAATCCCGACAGAGCAGAAGGAGGCCATTCGGTTCATTGAGTCCACATCGACAACAGACCCACCCTGGCCTTATTCCCGTAACCCCACATATTAAACCCACTAATCCCTCTAACCAATGCATCCCGGGACACTAAGAGGCAATTTAGCATGGCCAATCCACCTGATCTACACATCTTTGGACACTAAGGGGCAATTTAGCATGGCCAATCCACCTAACCTGTACCTCTTTGGATTTGAGTTTGGGAAATACAGCTTTAGCTGATCTGTCCATTAAATTGATCTTAAAATCAATGGTGTATATTGTTACTGGAGCACCTTAATCATTGCTGTTGACCCAACGGTATTTGTTTGCTTTGTCTGACAGATACATACTGACGGCTCCAAGCGTTTTACAGGTTGAACACATGGAAAATGTAATCGTGGAAGCCCATGATATCAACGCAGACATTAACGTTGACATTCACTTACAATTCTTCCCTAAAACCAACAACATGATATTTTCGGCTCAAGGCGTTTTAACAGTCGCAAATGGATACGTGTCTGTGGCTGTTCAGGTAAGTGAATTGAAAAATGATAAGTAGTTTGCATTATTATTTAACAGCTCACCAAAGTAGCAGGCTTCATTTAGAACTACCTGGGATATCATAGAAACCCCACAGTGCAGAAAGAGGCCACTCAGCCCCTTGAGCCTGCACCGGCAACAATCCCACCCAGGCCCTATCCCCGTATCCCTACATATTTACCCACTTATCTACGCATCCTGGGACACTAAGGGGCGATTTAGCTTGGCCAATCAACCTAACCCGCACATCTTTGGACTGCGGGAGGAAACCAGAGCACCCGGAGGAAACCCACGCAGACACGGGGAAGAATGTGCAAACTCCACACAGACAGTGACCCAAGCTGGGAATGGAACACAGGTCCCTGGAGCTGTGAAGCAGCAGTGCTAACCACCATGCCGCCCAAAGGTCAGGATGCCATTCTGCAACCCTCTCCCGCCGCGATTCCCGGGAGGGCTAGGCAGTAAAACTCCAGCAGGGGAGAATGTGCAGACTCCGCACAGACAGTGACCCCAATACTGATCTGGATTTTGTTGCCAACATAAAGTCCTCTGGAAATCCTCAATGGCCTGATGGGTTGAAGTTCCAGCATTCTTTAGCACCCAGGCCAGAGCACTGTGCTTGATTCATGCCCCAATACCATGGATTGTGGTTGCAGTATAACCTGCCCGCACCATAGCAGCTTGGCAAAGAGCGACATTGCCACTCTCACCCATCCCATATCCAACAAAGAACAACAGGAGCTGTAACGTCAGAGGACCATAACTGAGAAACATATGCCAGAATTTTACTGCCCCGTCCACCACGGGAATGGGAGCCGGGCGGGGAGGGGCGGACAATGGGAAGGTCCGTTGACCTCGGGTGGGATTTTACGGTTTCGGGACGAGTGAGGCCGTAAAATCCCGCCCATTGTCCAGGGAATGACCCCCGTGCCGGAGTGAGAGACCGGAGGACTATATGAAATCAGGGGAGGTGATGGCCTAGTGGTATTATCACTAGACTCTTAATCCAGAAACTCAGCTAATGTTCTGGGGACCCGGGTTCGAATCCCACCACGGCAGATGGTGGAATTTGAACTAAAAAAAAAGAAATCTGGAATTAAGAATCTACTGAAACCATTGTCGGAAAAACGCATCTGGTTCACTAATGTCCTTTCGGGAAGGAAAGCTGCTGTCCTTACCTGGTCTGGCCGACATGTGACTCCAGAGCCACAGCAATGTGGTTGACTATCAACTGCCCTTGGGCAACTAGGGATGGGCAATAAATGCTGGCCCAGCCAGCGACGCCCATGTCCCAGGAATGCATTAACAAAGGTTTCATTAGATTCAATACTAACAGTTCACTGCTGAAGACGTGTGTGCCAACTTATGTTCTCTGTTGAACTCGTCCGCCCCAGGCCAGCAGAGATTGCCGATTTGCGAGCCTTGCCCTCCCCGATTCTGGGGCAGGCGTGCCGGTAAACTTCCGGCCATGGAATTTCTGGGGCCAGCAAGGGGATGTTAAAGAGATTGCTGGGAACACAATGTCCAGTTGCATAGTAACTGTACTTATTTTAATATGTATTTCTTGATACGTTTCTTTTCAGATACCCAGGGATAGAATTCCAAAAGATACAACATTACCTGAGTATGTAGTGGTGGAAGCATCATCACCAGCGTTTACCTTGGAGAGAACTATCCTTATTTCATATCGACTTGGACACATATTTATCCAGACTGATAAACCAATCTACACACCAACTCAAACCGGTAACTATAGCTGCACGTCTTCTAATGGGGCGGCACGGTGGCACAGTGGTTAGCACCGCTGCCTCACAGCGCCAGGGACCCGGGTTCGATTCCAGCCTCGGGTCACTGCCGTGTGGAGTTTGCACGTTCTCCTCGTGTCGGCGTGGGTTTCCTCCGAGTGCTCTGGCTTCCTCCCACAGCCCAAAGATGTGCGGGTTAGGTGGATTGGCCACGCTAAATTGCCCCTTAGCGTCAGCTAAGGTAAATATATGTGGTCATGGGGATAGGGCCTGCGTGGGATTGTGGTCGGTGCAGACTCGATGGGCCGAATGGCCTCCTTCTGCACTGGAGGGATTCTATGATTGTGTGAGAATGTAACTCTAACCCACAAATGGAGAAAGGGGTGTTGGCGAGGACATAGCTTATCAAAGTGAGGGATGTTGGGGATGGCCAGTAGAACTCTCCTCAGTTCAGGGATTACACCGTCTGCATTAAACGCACTGACTCCATGGGTGGGATTTTCCGGCCAGGCTGGCCCCAAAACCGGAAAATCCCGCCCGAGGTCAGAGGACCTTTGCGTGGTCTGCCTCTCCCCTGCCCGCTACGGTTCCCATGGCAGCACGGGATGGGAAAACTCTGCCCCTCCTGCCCCCGCACGTCCCCCCCTCTCCCCCGCATGTACTGAAACACTCCTTCATGCAAAAAGTGGTGAGGGTTTTCCACAAATAACAATGATTAAATTTACATTTGGGATCGGTAGAATTTTGCTAACTAAAGCGATAAACACGGGAGCATCAGAAACATTGTCCAATCTGCTCTGCTATTCAATAGAATGGTGACTGATCTTGGGCCCAAACTCCAGTTTCCTGCCCTCCCCCCATTCCCCCTGATTCTCGGGAGGCCGAGGCCAGGATTTTACCATCGCGCCCCGACCATCGATGGGTGGAGTGAGCCGGTAAGATCGCGCGAGAGCCGAGAAATCAGGTTTGCGCCCGAATTCTCGCCTCTCGCAATCTTACCGTCACCGGATATCCGGCGCATTCAGCCACCCGCCCATTTCCGGCGAGAATAATTTATTTAAATTTATTCAAATTGTCATGAACATTGTTTAGCAAGCCCAGCACTCAATTGTCCGGGCTTGCTTACCTGGAGGTTCTTTCCAGCGAGGAAAACACCTGCTCCCCATGAATGGCGAACAGTCGTGTTGGCCTCGCCGGTAGAACCGGGGTCCATTGAGGCCCCCCCCCGGGGAGGTCGAGGGCAAAGAGGGGGTTGCCCGTTGCACCGTCCCAGCCTGGCACTGCCAGCCTGGTACCTCGGCACTGCCCACTGTGCACCTTGACGCAGCCTAAGCAGCGCCAGGGGGCGGCGCCTGAAGAGGGCAGGGTGTGAAGGGGCGGGGCTGGAAGGGGTGGGGCCTGAAGGGACAGGGTTGCAAAGGGCGGGGCCTGGAGGGGCTGGGCCAGGTCAGGGTAGGAAGGAGGAGCCACTGCTGCTCTTCAACTGCGACTGGTGGAGGAGAGGGGGGCCTGCTGCCACTCTGCGGGAGATTTATGGGGGGGGGGGTGGTGGTGGTGGGAGCGCGATCAATCTGGGTGGTGGGGATGGGGGGCTGATATTTCTGGGTGGTGAGGAGCTCGCAATTGTCTGCAAAAGCCTGGGGTGAGGGGGAGGGGCGTTTGTTGAGGCAAGCTCTGCCAGAGGAGGTGGTGGAAGCAGGGACATTAGCAACATTTAAGAGGCATCTGGATGGGTACATGAATAGGGAGGGAATAGAGGGATGTGGACCGAGTAAGGGCAGAAGGTTTGTTTTAGCTTAGGTACGGCATTATGATCGGCACAGGCTTGGAGGGCCGAAGGGCCTCTTCCTGTGCTGTAACTTTCTTTATTCTTTGTTCTTTCTAAGGTAGATTAATTGTTGCTCCTTTCTTTTTCTAGTTCTTTACCGATTGCTCACTGTAAACAACGAAATGAAACCCACCAAACGAACAATTGTTGTTGATTTTGTGGTAACGTATCCGTTTATAATTTTTACATTTTCATTCTACTTCAACCAAAATAAGATATTCTTGGATCATGCATAATCCAATACATTTGGAGCTTCCAAGTATCTCCCTTTAGGGGAGACGATGGCCTAGTGGTATTATCGCTAGACCATTAATCCAGAAACTCAGCTAATGTTCTGGGGACCCGGGTTCGAATCTCGTCATGGCAGAATTTGAATTCAATAAAAAAATATCTGGAATTAAGAATATTTGATTTATTATCGTCACATGTATTAACATACAGTGAAAAGTATTGTTTCTTGTGCGCTATACAGACAAAACATACTGTTCATAGAGAAGGAAAGGAGAGAGTGCAGAATGTAGTGTTACAGTCATAGCTAGGGTGTAGAGAAAGGTCAACTTAACGCGAGGTAGGTCCATTCAAAAGTCTGACGGCAGCAGGGAAGAAGCTGTTCTTGAGTCGGTTGGTACGTGACCTCAGACTTTTGAATCTTTTTACCGAGGGGAGAAGGTGGAAGGGAGAATGTCCGGGGTGGATGGGGTCCTTAATTATGCTGGCTGCTTTGCCGAGGCAGCGGGAAGTGTAGACAGAGTCAATGGATGGGAGGCTGGTTTGCGGGATGGATTGGGCTACATTCATGACCTTTTGTAGTTCCTTGCGGTCTTGGGCAGAGCAGGAGCCATACCAAGCTGTGATACAACCAGAAAGAATGCTTTCTATGGTGCATCTGTAAAAGTTGGTGAGAGTCGTAGCTGACATGCTTACTGTTTTACGCAATCTACTGATGACCTCGAAACCATTGTCGATTGTTGGAAAAACCCATTTGGTTCACTGATGTCCTTGAGGGAAGGAAATCTGCTGCCCTTACCCGGTCTGGTCTACATGTGACTCCAGAGCCACAGCAATGTGGTGACTCTCAATTGCCTCGGGCAACTAGGGATGGGCAATAAATGCTGGCCCAGCCAGCGACGCCCATGCCCCATGAATGAATAAAAAACAAATTTGTAAATGGAGTTGATCCAGATAAGGGTCTATTTCAATCCCTGGATAGTGCCGCGTTACCTGGCACTGTGAGGCAGCGGTGCTAACCACTGTGCCACCGTGCCACCCTGGTTGATCATGGTTGTAACTTCAATCCCACATTCCTACCAACCCTGATAACCTTTCACCCCCTTGTTACTCAAGATTATGTGAGCTCTTCCTTAAAAAGATTCAAAGGGGGTGACCTTACCAAAAAAATTCTAAGTGCTGAATGAGTGTGAAAACATGAGGGAATCGTACTCATTTTTACGGCGAGAGAAAAAAATCATATCTTATCACACTTAAGAAAAAAAGAGGCAAAATGTGATTCTCGCCAGTAGGGGGAGTGAACGGAGTCTATTTACAATAGGAAGTTGGCTGCTGAATGCCAGAGGGGGCTATTGAGCGTGCACATGTTCGCCCAATGCACTATGTGAAGAGTACATACTTATTTGGGAACTTGTCTTTCCCCACTCCCCCCAGACATTGTCTCCCCCAACTCCACCCCTGATATCCCTCAATTGTGGCCTCACAGTGCCAGGGACCAGGGTTCGATTCTTGGCTTGGGTCACTATCTGTGCGGCGTCTGTGACTTCTACCCGTGTCTGCGTGGGTTTCCTCCGGGTGCTCCGGTTTCCTTCCACCATCCGAAAGATGTGCTGGTTAGGTGTATTGGCCGTGCTAAATTCTCCCTCAGTGTGCCAGGGTGTGGCGACTCAGGGATTAACCTAACCAGCACGTCTTTCAGACTGTGGGGGGAAAGTGGAGCACCTGGAGGAAACCCCCGCAGACATGGAGAGAATGTGCAGACTCCGCACAGATAGTGACCCAAGTTGGGAATCGTACCCGGGTCCCTGGCGTCGTGAGGCAGCAGTGCTAACCACTGCGCCACCGAGCTAGAACATTAATGATACTTGGCTACAGTATCGATTTTAGTAATTATAGTCTTAAGTTCATAAATTCATAAGATATAGGAGCAGAATCAGGCCATTCGGCCCATTGAGTCTGCTCCGCCATTCGATTATGGCTGATATGCTCCTCATCCCCATTTTCCTGCCTTCACCCCATAATCTTTCAACCCATTACTTAAAGATAAGTAATTATAGTCTTAAAGAAACAAGAATGATCCCTGGAATGAAGAGCTTGTCATATGAGGAACGGTTGAGGACTCTGGGTCTGTACTCGTTGGAGTTTAGAAGGATGAGGGGGGGGATCATATTGAAACTTACAGGATACTGTGAGGTCTGGATAGAGTGGGCGTGGAGAGGATGTTTCCTGTTGGGAAAAACTGGTGGGAAAAACTAGAACCAGAGGGCACAACCTCAGGCTAAAGGGATGATCCTTTAAAACAGAGATGAGGAGGAATTTCTTCAACCAGAGAGTGGTGAATCTGTGGAACTCTTTGCCGCAGAAGGCTGTGGAGGCCAGGTCATTGAGTGTCTTTAAGACAGAGATAGGTAGGGACTTGATTAATAAGGGGATCAGGGGTTATGGGGAAAAGGCAGGAGAATGGGGATGAGAGAAATATCAGCCATGATTGAATGGTGGGGCAGATTCGATGGGCCGAGTGGCCTAATTCTGCTCCTATGTCTTATGGTCTTGTATTGATGATTTTGAAACTTCGGTTTTTTAAAAAAATAAATGTTTTGAAGCAATGCTTTGGAATTCCAGTCGCTGCCGTAATTTTCAATAAATTCATTTTAGTCTGGACAGAATTATTTTTACGACAGATCTTTCTTTCAGAATCCACATGATGTCATCGTGAAGAGAGAAGAAGTCTTCGCCAAAGACGACAGTGGAATTACTGGCAGCACCTTTAAAGTTCCCGAGATTGTGAAGTAAGTGCAAAAACCTACGCAATAGGATTGGAACTTGCCACCAAGTCATCACAGAGAAACTGTTCTCCCATTCTTCATTGGCTAGGCCGCTATTCAGAGCCTTTGCACAAGAGTGACTCATGCAGAACACATTAAATGATGTAATAGGGGAGGTGATGGCCTAGTGGTATAATCATAGAGTCATAGACGGTTATAGCATGGAAACAGGCCCTTCGGCCCAACTTGTCCATGCTGCCCTTTTTTTTAAACCCCTAAGCTAGTCCCAATAGCTTGCATTTGGCCCATATCCCTCTATACCCATCTTACCCATGTAACTGTCTAAATGCTTTTTAAACGACAAACTTGTACCTGCCTCTACTATACCTCTGGCAACTTGTTCCAGACACTCACCACCCTCTGTGTGAAAAAATTGCCCCTCTGGACCTGTTTGTATCTCTCCCCTCTCACCTTAAACCTGTGCCCTCTAGTTTTAGACTCCCCTACCTTTGGGAAAAGATGTTGACTATTGAGCTAATCTGTGCCCCTCATTACTTCATAGATCTCTATAAAACCACCCCTCTATTACTACCTCTGGCAGCTTGTTCCAGACACTCAACACCCTCTGTGTGAAAACATTGCCCCTCTGGACACTTTTGTATCTCTCCCCTCTCATGTTAAATCTATGCCCTCTAGTTTTAGACTCCCCTATCTTTGGGAAAAGATATTGACTATCTAGCTGATCTGTGCCCCTCATTATTTTATAGACCTCTATAAGATCACCCCTCAGCTTTCTACACTCCAGAGAAAAAAGTCCCAGTCTATCCAGCCTCTCCTTATAACTCAAACAATCAAGTCCTGGTAGCATCCTAGTAAATCTTTTCTGTACTCTTTCTAATTTAATGATATCCTTTCTATAATAGGGTGACCAGAACTGTACACAGTATTCCAAGTGTGGCCTTACCAATGTCGTGTACAACTTCAACAGGATATTCCAACTCCTGTATTCAATGTTCTGACTGATGAAACCAAGAATGCTGAATGCCTTCTTCACCACTCTGTCCACCTGTGACTCCACTTTCATGGAGCAATGAACATGTACCCGGAGATCTCTTTGTTCTGTAATTCTCCCCAACGCCCTACCATTAACTGAGTAAGTCCTGCCCTGGTTCAATCTACCAAAATGCATCACCTCGCATTTATCTAAATTAAACTCCATCTGCCATTCGTCAACCCAGTGGCCCAATTGATCAAGATCCTCTCGCAATTGGAGATAACTTTCTTCACTGTACACTATGCTACCAATCTTGGTGTCATCTGCAAGCTTACTAACCAGGCCTCCTATATTCTCATCCAAATCATTAATATAAATGACAAATAACAGTGGACCCAGCACTGATCCCTGAGGCACTCAGCTTGTCACAGGCCTCCAGTTTGAAAAACAACCCTCTACAACCACTCTCTGGCTTCTGTCAAGGAGCCAATTTTGTATCCATTTAGATACCTCACCCTAGATTCTGGATCACTAGACCAGTAATCCAGAAACTCAGCTAATGTTCTGGGGACCCGGATTTGAATCCCACCACAGGAAATTTTATAGAATCGTAGAATTCCTCCAATGCAGAAAGAGGCCATTCGGCCCATTGAGTCCGCACCGACCACTATCCCACCCAGGCCCTATTCCCATAACCCCACATATTTACCCTACTAATCCCCCTGACATTAGGGTCAATTTAGCATGGCCAATCAACCTCTTTGAATTCAATAAAAAATATCCGGAATTAAGAATCTACCGACGATCATGAAATCATTGTCGATTGTCGGGAAAATCCATCTGGTTCACTAGTGGGCGGCATGGTGGCACAGTGGTTAGCACGGCTACCGCACAATGCCGGGGATCCGGGTTCAATTCCGGCCTCGGGTCATTGTTTGTGTGGAGTTTGCATGCTCTCCCTGTGTCTATGTGGGTTTCCTCTGGGTGCTCCGGTTTCCTCCCACAGTCCAAAGATGTGCGGGTTATGTTGATTGGCCATGCTAAATTGCCCCCTAGTGTCAGGGAGATTAGCAGGGTAGCACGGTGGCACAGTGGTTAGCACTGCTGCCTCACAGCGCCAGGGACCCGGGTTCAATGCCGGCCTCAGGTCACTATTTGTGTGAAGTTTGCACGTTCTCCCCATCTCTGCATGGGTTTCCTCCGGGTGCTCCGGTTTCCTCACACAGTCCAAAAATGTGCGGGTTAAGTTGATTGGCCATGCTAAATTGACCCTAGTGTCAGGGGGACTAGCAGGGTAAATATGTGGGGTTAGAGGAATGGGGCCTGGATGGGATTGTGGTTGGTGCAGACTCGCTGGACTGAATGGCCTACTTCTGCACTGGAGGGATTCAATTATTCTATGATTCTATGAAATACATGTGGTCACGGGGATAGGGCCTGGGTGGGATTGTTGTGGGTGCAGACTTGATGGGCCGAATGGGCTCTTTCTGCACTGTAGGGATTCTATGATGTTCTTTAGGGAAGGAAATCTGCCGTCCTTACCTGGTCTGGCCTACATGTGACTCCAGAGCCACAGTAATGTGGTTGACTCTCAACTGCTCTCGGCCAACTAGGGATGGGCAATAAATGCTGGCCAGCCAGCGACGCCCAGGTCCCACAAATTAAAAAGAAAGTTTGTCACATTGGAAATGAAAATTCTGTCTTAGTTAATTCTAATAACTAATGAGTTAATCGCCCTGATCATCATGCGTATTTCCTTGTAAAGGTTGGTCCTGGTGGGAATTTTACGGTCATTGAGAGGGATTTTCTGGTTGCATCCATGACGTGTTTTTTAGTGGCCAAGTTGTCTCACCATTGGCTGCCGGCATGATCTTCTGATCCCGACAATCTCTACGGCATTCTGTGTGGCTCACCCATCGCACTGCTGATTAACCTGCCTCAGGATGGGAATGTCCCTTAGATGGGAATGTCTGGAAAATTCCACCCATTGTATTTTTATTTAAGTGCTTGGGTTAAGTGAGAATCATAGAATCCCTACAGTACAGTTCCATTCGGCCCATCAAGTCTGTACCGAACACAGTCCCACCCAGGCCTTATCCCCATAACCCCACGTATTTACTCTGCTAGTCCCCCTGACACTAAGCTCATTTAGCATGGCCAATGAACCTAACCCGCACATCTTTGGACTGTGGGAGGAAACTGGAGCACCCGGAGGAAACCCATGCAGACATGGGGAGAATGTGCAAACTCCACACAGACAGTAGCCCAAGCCGGGAATTGAACCTGGGTCCTTGGCGCTGTGAGGCAGTAGTGCTAACCACTGTGCCACCGTGCCGCCCTGGAGATTGATGTGATGAAAGATTTTTGTTTTCTCTCAAAGTGTTTCTGGTGTTTAAGTGAAATTTAGTTGTGACACCCTTCATTCTGCGTGTAATAAAGGCTGCAGTTTTTAAATTCATTCGTGGGACATGGGCGTCGCTGGCTGGGCCAGCATTTATTGCCCATCCCTAGTTGCCCTTGGAGGGCAGTTGAGAGTCAACCACATTGCTGTGGCTCTGGAGTCACATGTAGGCCAGACCAGGTAAGGACGGCAGATTTCCTTCCCTAAAGGACATTAATGAACCAGATGGGTTTATCCGACAATCGACAATGGTTTCATGGTCATCAGTAGATTCTTAATTCCAGATATTTTTCATTGAATTCAAATTCCACCCTCTGCTGTGGCGGGATTCGAACCCAGCTCCCTAGAACATTCGCTGAGTTTCTGGATTAATACTCTAGCGGTAGGCCATCATCCCCACCTCCCCCACCTTGTGCGTCAACCTAGGCCAATTGGGGGAGAGGGTGAGCATTCCCGGGTCTGGGGGACTTCAGTTGCAGTCAGGGCCTTGTTAAGAGTAGACTTGTATTGTTGCAATGTTAATTCCTTCATTGCAGATAGTTCTTCTTATCAATAAGCCCTTTGGTTAGCTAGTTGCCACATGAGTCGCCTCAAGATATTACAATGGGGAATATATTTTGATTAAACACATTTAAAATTAGAATTATTGGTAGATTTGACATAAGAACATAAGAACTAGGAGCAGGAGTAGGCCATCTGGCCCCTCGAGCCTGCTCCGCCATTCAATAAGATCATGGCTGATCTTTTCGTGGACTCAGCTCCACTTACCCACCCGCTCACCATAACCCTTAATTCCTTCACTGTTTAAATATTTATCTATCCTTGCCTTAATAACATTCAACGAGGTAGACTCAACTGCTTCACTGGGCAGGGAATTCCACAGATTCACAACCCTTTGTGTGAAGAAGTTCCTTCTCAACTCAGTCCTAAATCTGGTCCCCCTTATTTTGAGGCTATGCCCCCGAGTTCTAGTTTCACCTGCAAGTGGAAAGAACCTCTCTGCTTCTATCTTATCTATTCCCTTCATAATCTTATATGTTTCTATAAGATCTCCCCTCATTCTTCTGAATTCCAATGAGTATAGCCCCAGTCTACTCAGTCTCTCCTCATAAGCCAACCCTCTCAACTCCGGAATCAACCTAGTGAATCTCCTCTGCACCCCCTCCAGTGTCAGTATATCCTTTCTCAAGTAAGGAGATCAAAACTGTGCACAGTACTCCAGGTGTGGCCTCACCAGCACCTTATACAGCTGCAACATAACCTCCCTGTTTTTAAACTCCATCCCTCTCGCAATGAAGGACAAAATTCCATTTGCCTTCTTAATTACCTGCTGCACCTGCAAACCAACTCTTTGTGATTCATGCACAAGGACACCCAGGTCCCTCTGCACAGCAGCATGCTGCAATTTTTTACCATGTAATAATTTAACATATGTATAAAATGTACCAAGAAAGACTTTAAAATGGAATGACCTGACTGATGTATTCCCCAGTATTGGAGTCTGGAAGATTGCTGCAAGTTACAAGGATGCCAGTCACATAAACTACACAACTGAATTTGAAGTGAAGGAATACGGTGAGGACATTTAATTCATGTAATAGTTTGTTATTTCTCTGTCCTGACTGATTTTATTAAAATAGACATTGAACGCAAAGCACTTCTGAGGATGGTTTGAAATAAACTGACAGGTTACAGTTTGGAAAATCTTTCTCAACAACTTTTGTCCTTATGGTTGCATTTTCGTAAACCTTAGTGTAGAATATTGCAGAGTATGGTTACAATCATCGAATCATAGAATCCCTACAGTGCAGAAGAAGGCCATTCGGCCCATCGAGCCTGCACCGACAACAATCCCACCCAAGCCCTATCCCTGTTACCCCATGTATTTACCCTACTAATCCCTCTGACACCAAGGGTTTATTTAGCATGGCCAATCGACCTAACCTACACATCTTGGGATACTAAGGGGAAATTCACCATGGCCAATCCACTGAACCTGCACATCTTTAGACACTAAGGGGCAGTTTAGCATGGCCAATCCACCTAACCTACACATCTTGGGACACTAAGGGGCAATTCACCATGGCTAATGCACTTAGCCTGCACATCTTGGGACACTAAGGGGCAATTTAGCATGGCCAATCCACCTAACTTGCACATCTTGGGACACTAAGGGGAAATTTAGCATGGCCAATCCATCGAACCTGCACAGCTTTGGACACTAAGGAGCAAATTAGCATGGCCAATCCCCCTAACTTTCATGCCTTTTGGACTGTGGGAGAAAATGGAGCACTTGGAGGAAACCTACGCAGACATGGGGAGAATGTGCAGACTCCACAAAGACAGTCACCCAAGGCTGGAATTGAACCTGGCGCTGTGAGGCAGCAGTGCGAACCACCGTGCCACCCATTGATTTGCACTGGTTCTTTGGTTGAATGTTAAGATCAATATGTCAGCAGAAAGCATTTGGATCCATTCTTTAATTGATGAGTGGATCACTTCCTTCCTCCCTCTCCATGGTGCCGCCCACATGTAGGACAGAAATTAATGCCCTCCCCCTTGGTGAGTTTGATGATGGGGAGTGGGGGTTGGGATGGTGGCCATTAATCAGGCCGAAGGGTAGGGGGTGTGCCCCCTCAGCACAATCAGCCCAATTAAGTCTCTGGCAGGCCCTTGGCTGATAAATTCCCTCTTCACCACCAATATGGCGGCATGGTGGCACAGTGGTTAACACTGCTGCCTCACAGCGCTAGGGACCCGGGTTCGATTCCGCACTTGGGTCATCTTCTGTGTGGACTCACGTTCTCCCCGTGTCTGCATGGGTTTCTTCCGGGTGCTCCGGTTTCCTCCCACAATCTGAAAGACGTGCAACAAATCAAGTCTACTCTTAACAAGACCCTGACTGCAACTGAAGCCCTCCAGACCTGGGAGTGCTCACCCTCTCCCCCAATTGGCCTAGGTTGACGCACAAGGTGAGGGATGGGAGGGGACAATGGCCTCGTGGTATTACCGCTAGACTATTAATCCAGAGACTCAGCTAATGTTCTGGGGACACAGGTTCGAATCTCGGCACGGCAGATGGTGGAATTTGAATTCAATTTGCAAAAAATCTGTTTGGGTGCATTGGCCGCGCTAAATTCTCCCTCAGTGTAACCCGAACAGGCGCTGGGAGTGTGGCGACTGGGGGATTTTCACAGTAACTTCATTGCAGTGTTAATGTAAGGCTAATCGTGACACTAATAAATAAACTTTTACTTTATATAATAGGTGGGAGTCAGGAAATTATAACAGTGTGAGACACAGGGATGGAAGTAGGCCATTTGGCCCATCGAGTCTGCTCCAACGTTTAATTGAACCATGATTGATCTGATGTGATAATGTTTTAAACGTAGTTTTAACTTGGTTTGTTTTTATTAGTGCTCCCAAGTTTCGAAGTTACCCTGCAAGCAAGGCAGCAGTTTTTCTACATTGATGATGTCAGATTGGATGTTGCAATCACGGCAAGGTTGGTGCATCCTTCTAAAGGAGAAGAGGTTTTCTGGAGTGTTTGCTTCTGTGACATTTTAACTCTTTGATCTCATCTTTTTTAGATTCACCTATGGAGAACCTGTCGAGGGCCGTGCATTCGTCCTGTTTGGAATAATGAAGGATGGTGAAAAGTTAAGCATCCCGTCATCGCTTCAATCAGTACCTGTAAGTAAAAGCGTACGCCGGAATTCTACTGCCTCACCCGTCACGGGAGTCGGAGCGGGCAACGGGTGTGGACAATGGAAATGTCTGTTGACTTGGGCAGGGTTTTCCAGTCTCAGATCGAGCGAGGCCAAACTAGAAGCAGGAAGAGGCCATTCGGCCCTTCGAGCCTGCTCCGCCATTCCTTTTGATCATGGCTGATCATCGAATTCAATATCCTGATTCCCTTCATATCCCTTGATCCCTTTAGCCCCAAGAGCTATATCTAATTTCTTCCTCAAATCGCACAACGTTTTGTCCTCAAATATCCCAAACAATCCCAAAGAATCCCAAACATTCACCACCCTCGGGGTGAAGAAATTTCTCCTCACCTCAGTTCTAAAACATTTACCCCTTATTCTCGAACTATGACCCCTAGTTCTGGACTCCCCCACCTTTGGGAACATTCTTTCTGAATCTACCCTGTCTAACCCTGTTAGAATTTTATAAGCTTCTATGAGATCCCCTCTCACTCTTCTGAACTCCAGTGAATATAATCCTAACCGACTTAGTCTCCCCTCATATGACAGACCTGCCATCCCAGGATTCAGCCTGGTAAACCTTCGCTGCACTCCCTCTATAGCAAGGACATCCTTCCTCAGATAAGGAGACCAAATCTGCACACAATACTCCAGGTGTGGCCTCACCAATGCCCTGTACAATTGCAGCAAAACATCCCTATCCCCAAACTCAAATCCTCTCGCTAGGAAGGCCAACACACCATTTGCCTTCTTTGCTGCCTGTTATACCTGCATGCTTACCTTCAGTGACTGATGCACGAGGACTCCAAGGTCTCGCTGACCTCTCACAGACCAACATATTCCTGAAAATTTGGGATACTATCATGTTCACATGGATTGGAAGTTGGAAAAATCTTGATAGTATTGAAGAATTAGCTAAGTGAAAAACTAATTTCTTTCTTTGGTGGTGGGGGGAGGAGGGGATCTTCAGTGGCAAAGGATAGTTCTTTCTGTCTGTTCATTTTTGTATGACAAGAGTTATTTAATTTTTTGAACCATGTAATATATGATTTTAAAATCAGAAAGTCAATCACTTTGTCCGTTAAATATTCAGTGTCCCGTATGCATTGGACCTCTCCATAGGTTTCAGAGCAAAACAATGAAAAACATTGAATAACTGATTCAAATTAAGATCCTGCACTCATTTCCTGCTTTAAACTATTTAATTTCAGATTGCAGGTGGAGAAGGAATTGTTTCCCTGACAAGTGAAAATATGAAAGCCAGTTTTCCAAACATTCAGGAACTTGTGGGATCTTCCATTTATATTACAGCCAGCGTTATAACATATACAGGTGCGTAAATACTGTGCATCTTATTACGGTTAAAGAACAGTCTCATACATGCATTGAAGGTCTGCGTCCTCTCCTTTCCTTCACCCCTATGAACAGTTTGCTCTGTCTGTATAGTGCGCAGTAAGAAGTCTCACAACACCAGGTTAAAGTCCAACAGGTTTATTTGGAATTACGAGCTTTCGGAGTGTTGCTCCTTCATCAGGTGAGTGGAGAGGTAGCTTTCACAAAAACGGCATATATAGACAAAGACACAATTGCAAGATAATGGTTGGAATGCAAGTCTTTACAGGTAATCACGTCTTTATAGGTACAGACAGTGCGCGTGGAGAAAAGGATAATCACAGGTTAAAGAGGTATGAATTGTCTCAAGACAGGACAGTTAGTCGGATTCCAACCATTATCTTGCAATTGTGTCTCTGTCTATATGTGCCCTGTTTGTGAACCCAACTCTCCACTCACCTGATGAAGGAGCAGCGCTCCAAAAGCTCGTGATACCAAATAAGCCTGTTGGACTTCAACCTGGTGTTGTGAGATTTCTTCCTGTGCCCACCCCAGTCCAACGCCGGCATCTCCATGTACAGTGCGCAAGAAACAATACTTTTAATTGTATACCAATACATGTGACAATAATAAATCAAATCAAAGAAGGTCTGCAAAAATGTTAATTCATGTTGAAATGTGGAATCAATCATATATGTCTGCCATAATGGGTTGATTCTGTGACAACATAATAAATAGGAACTAAAGTAGGCCATTCGGCCCTTGAAGCAGCTTTTCCGTTCAATGGTATCATGACTGGCCATCTACATCAACTCCATCCTGTTCTATTCCTATATCCCTCCATTATCCGAGTATCCACAGAACAGTTGACCTAATTTTGAATACACTCAGTGACTGGAAACCTACAGGTCTCTGCAGTAGAGAAATCCAAACATTCACCACCTTTTGAGTGAAGACGGTCCTCCTCATTTCAGACCTGTGACTCCTGGTTTTTGATACCCCAGCCAGGGAAAAATGTCATTGTCCACTCCACCGAGACCCTAAGGAATTTTATATGTTTCAATGAGAGATCACCCTGGCACATGACCTCAGAATTTTGTACCTTTTTCCCCGACGGAAGAAAGTGGCAGAAAGTATGTCCGAGGTGAGTGGGGTCCTTGATTATGCTGGCTGCTTTTCTGAGGCAGCAGGAAGTGTAGCCAGAGTCAATGGATGGGAGACTGGTTTGCGTGATGGACTGGGTTCGTTCATGACACTTTGTAGCTTCTTGCCGTCTTGGACAGAGCAGCAGCCATACCAAGCTGTGATACAACCAGGAAGGATGCTTTCTATAGTGCATCTGTAAATGTTGGTGAGAGTTGGAGCGGACATGCCCAATTTCCTTAGCCCCTTTAGAAAGTAGAGGCATTGGTGGTATTTCTTAACTATAGTATCGGTGTGGAGGGACCAGGACAGTTGGTGATCGGACACCTAGGAACTTGAAGCTCTCGACTATTTCCACTTCATCCCCATTGATGTAGACAGGGGCATGTCCTCCACTGCGCTTCCTGAAGTCGATGATTACCCCCTTCTTACTGACATTGAGGGAGAGATTATTGTTGTCGCACTGGGTCACCAGATTCTCTATCTCATTCCTGTACTCCGTCTCATCATTGTTTGAGATCTGACCCACTACAGTGGTGTCGTCAGCAAACGTGAAAATCGAGTTGGAGGGGAATTTGGCCACAGAGTTATTTAGTGTATAAGGAGTATAGTAAGGGGTTGAGGACACAGCCTTAGGGGGCACCAGTATTGAGGATAATTACTGTCCCCAGTAAAAATTAAAATGTTTATCAAAACAAAGAAATATTGAATTTACTGATAAAATGATTGGAATCTTTTGAATAATTCAATAGAGCATCTTTCAGTAAATTCTGAGAAACAGCTGTGGTTGCAATTAAATTGTATAAGAACATAAGAACTAGGAGCAGGAGTAGGCCATCTGGCCCCTCGAGCCTCTTCCGCCATTCAATAAGATCATGGCTGATCTTTTCGTGGACTCAGCTCCACTTACCCGCCTGCTCACCATAACCCTTAATTCCTTTACTGTTCAAAAATTTATCTATCCTTACCCTAAAAACATTCAATGAGGTAGCCTCAACTGCTTCACTGGGCAGGGAATTCCACAGATTCACAACCCTTTGTGTGAAGAAGTCCCTCCTCAACTCTTCGAAATCTGCTTCACCTTATTTTGAGGCCATGCCCCATAGTTCTGGTTTCACCCGCCAGTGGAAACAACTTCCCTGCTTCTATCTTATCTATTCCCTTCATAATCTTATATGTTTCTATAAGATCTCCCCTCATTCTTCTGAATTCCAAGGAATATAGCCCCAGTCTACTCAGTCCCTCCTTGTAAGGAACCCTCTCAACTCTGGAATCAACCTAGTGAATCTCCTCTGCACCCCCTCCAGTGCCAGTATATCCTTTCTCGAGTATTACATTTTAGTTAGCCCACAGCAAAAATATCTTATTTCTGGAATTTTGTAAAGTGTCTAATGGAATTTCCTTTCTTTCCAATTTGTTGCTTTATGATACAGGTAGTGACATGGTGGAAGCAGAGAAAGCGGGAATAAAGATAGTCACCACGCCATACACCATATTATTCACGAAGACCTCCAAGTATTACAAACCTGGAATGCCATTTGATTTAATGGTACAAATACCTCTTTGCTTTGCCTTTCCATCTTTTCCTTCGTTGTTTATGAGGAAAGGGATAAAGATTGTTTTTTTTTCTGTTGCCTCCTATCTAAGGTTTTTGTGATGAATCCCGATGGTTCACCAGCCAGTGGAGTCCCTGTGACAGCCAATAATGGAATGATCGATTCGAGCACACAGGCTGATGGTTTTGCCAGGCTGACAATCAATACGGTCGGACAACCGCAAAATCTCCCAGTAAATGTGAGCACGTTTAATATAGATTCATTAATATGACTCAGAACGAGGCCTTCCGGCCCGTCGAAGCTGCACAAAGCTGCTTAAGAACAACAAAGAACAAAGAACAAAGAAAATCATAGCACAGGAACAGGCCCTTCGGCCCTCCAAGCCTGCACCGACCATGCTGCCCGACTGAACTAAAACCCCTTACCTTTCCGGCGACCATATCCCTCTATTCCCATCCTATTCATGTATTTGTCCAGATTCCCCTTAAAAGTCACTACTGTATCCGCTTCCACTCCCTCCCCCGGCAGCGAGGTCCAGGCACCCACCACCCTCGGTGTAAAACGTCTGCCTTGTACATCTCCGTTAAACCTTGCCCCTCGCACCTTAAACCTGTGCCCCCTAGTAACTGACTCTTCCACCCTGGGAAAAAGCTTCTGACTATCCAAAGAAAGAATCTTTCAATTGGCCCACGCATCCTGCTTTTCCCATTGGCTCTTGTCACTGTTTATCTTCACATATATTTTTGATTTGATTTGATCTGATTTATTATTGTCACATGTATTAACATACAGTGAAAAGTATTGTTTCTTGCGCGCTATACAGACAAAGCATACCGTTTATAGAGAAGGAAAGGAGAGAGTGCAGAATGTGGTGTTACAGTCATAGCTAGGGTGTAGAGAAAGACCAACTTAATGGGAGGTAGGTCCATTCAAAAGTCTGATGGCAGCAGGGAAGAAGCTGTTCTTGAGTTGGTTGGTGCGCGACCCCAAACTTTTGTATCTTTTTCCTGAAGGAAGAAGGTGGAAGAGAGAATGTCCGGGGTGCGTGGGGTCCTTAATTATGCTGGCTGCTTTGCTGAGACAGCGGGAAGTAAGATGGAGTCAATGGATGGGAGGCTGGTTTGCGTGATGGACTGGGCTACATTCACGACCTTTTGTAGTTCCTTGTGTTCTTGGGCAGAGCAGGAGACATACCAAGCTGTGATACAACCAAAAAGAGTGCTTTCTATGGTGCATCTGTAAAGGTTGGTGAGAGTCTTCTGAGAAAGTAGAGGCGTTGGTGGGCTTTCTTAACTATAGTGTCGGCATGGGGGGACCAGGACAGCTTGTTGGCAATCTGAACACCTAAAAACATGAAGCTCTTGACCCTTTCTACTTCGTCCCCATTGATGTAGACAGGGGCATGTTCTCCACTACGCTTCCTGAAGTCAATGACAATCTCCTTCGTTTTGCTGGCATTGAGGGAGAGATTATTGTCGGCGCATCAGTTCACCAGATTCTCTATCTCATTCCTGTATTCTGTATATATCTGAGGTTCTTAGTGAATATCACCATTCAACATCTGACGGGCGGCACGGTGGCACAGTGATTAGCCTTTGGCAGGACCAGGTTTTCCACCAGCAGGGAATACCGAAAAATCCCACCCATAGAATGCACTACCTGAAAGGCTGCTGGAAACACAGTCAATGTAAAGTTAAAGTTTGTTTATTATTGTCGCAAGTCGGCTTACATTAACGCTGCAATGAAGTTGCTGTGAAAATCCCCCCAGTCGCCACACTCTGGCGCCTGTTTCGGATAACACTGAGGGAGAATTTAGCACGGCCAACCAGTTTTTCAGACTGTGGGAGGAACCCGGAGCAGCCGGAGGAAACCCACGCGGACACGGGGAGCAGACTCCGCACAGACGGTGACCCGAACCGGGAATCGAACCCTGGCGCTGTGAGGCAGCAGTGTGCTAACCACTGTGCTGCCGTGCTGCCCAATTGCAGGGATAAAGAGGAGGTGAAATTTGGCAGAATGCGGAAATCTCAGTTGGCGTAGCAACCTACTTTCTGCTGATTTTATTCTTGATATCAGAAATTAACCTTGCCCTCATAAATGTTTGCCACATTTTCAGTGTGACTAACATTTATGTAAAGCAATATTACTTTAGAAGTAGAGTGTAGAATTGGCATTTACTCAATGGCGTCAGTTTACATTTCTTTTTTTTATTTAATAGGTTGAAACAAATGTTGCCAACATGCCTAAATCTCGGCAAGCCTCGGCGAGTATGGTGGCGGAACCTTATACGACCCAGGGTGGCTCAATAAACTACTTGCACATTGGAATTCAACCAGTAGAACTAATTCCAGGAAATAATTTGGTGGTTACTCTCAATCTCAGAAATGACAATGCAGCAATCCAGAACCAGATAAAGTATTTTACCTACATGGTATGTCCTCTATAGGCCAATCATGTCTTATTGTCTATAAAGGGGAAGTTCAAGACTCCTCTTGTTGCAACGCAGAGGTTAATCCCCTTTACCTCGCTTCGTAATCTGGTAAAAGTGTTTGGGAAGGTGTTATACATTAACTTTTAGAAGTTAATTAATATCAAGACCTGACACTCACTTTCAGTGAATAATTAACAAGTTATTTTATTTTGCCAACCAGAACTTCAATTAAACCAGTAACATTTTAATTACAGGATGGTTCGACTGAAATGCTGTTCAAATAAAGACAAGGACCATTCAGTACCAAAAGAGTAATAACAGAATCTTCGTCACTCTCAAAAAAATATATACAACCAGATCTGGTGGCTTGGAAGCTTTGGAGTTTTTTTCCTGGCGATTTTTCTGTACGGTCTTTCTGACTCGATATCCTAGAACCATAACATAGGAGGTAGGAGCAGGAGAAGGCCATTTGGCCCTTTGAGCCTGCTCTGCCGTTCATTATGGTCACGGCTGATCATCCAACTCAATAGCCAAATCCTGCTTTCTCCCCATAACCTTTGATCCCATTCGCCTCAAGTGCTATATCCAGCCGCCTCTTGAATACATTCAATGTTTTAATATCCTGTTGTTAGATAGATGGAGAATTCTCTTCAGAGATAGTTCTTTTCGCCGGCAGGGTGGAGAACCGCTCCAGAAATGGCCTCCTGTGCTGGTTCTCAGTTGAGCTCAGCTGAACTCACTAACTGAACTGCCGGCAGGCAGTTGAGTTCCTATATTTATATTCCTGATGACCTACGCTTTTTCCACATCAGGATTGGCTTGATGCTGGCAAAAACAATAAATTCAAATCTGATAGGTTCCTTTTAGCTGAGTGTTTTCTTTAATCTGATATGCTATCAAAATGCAACTGCCTGCAAAGTCTGTTACCAAGGCAACCCCGATGCTTGGTTCTAGTTATAATTGTTTGCAATCTGTGTACCCCGTACTTTAAACATTCAAGCACTGAATACAAAAGCAGCTTTTAAAGGGACCATACACTGTTGTTCTCCTTCCAGTACTTTACATTCTTTGCAAAAATTCTTGGCATCTTTATAAACTCAACTTCACAACATGCTGTAAAAAAGCATAATGATTGTGGAGTGAGGTTATTCTGACCACTGAGGCCACTCTGTCCAACTGGTTATGTGAAAGCACCAGTATGTTTTACTAATGCAGTACTTTTCCGACCAGCAATGTTGTCCTCACTTGAGCCCACCCGCCAGTGCAAAATACCCATTAGCGGCCCTGAAAATGGTGAGACTTTTAAAATTGCCCATCCTGAGTTGCCTGAGGGCAGCTGAGAGACATTGCTGTGACTCTGGAGTCACATGTAGGCCAGAGCCTGTATTAAACATGGTATGTTGGATATTATTCAATACTCCTTTACCTCCTCCCCACCCCCGGCCCCCCACTCTTAACAATTACACATAGATTTTAAGATTACCATTTTTAAAATTCATTCGTGGGACATGGGCGTCGCTGGGTGGGCCAGCATTTATTGCCCATCCCTAGTTGCCCTTGAACTGAGCAGCTTGCTTGGCCATTTCAGAGGGCAGTTGAGAGTCAACTACATTGCTGTGGCTCTGGAGTCACAGGTAGGCCAGATCGGGTAAGGACGGCAGATTTCCTTCCCTAAAGGACATTCGTGAACCAGATGGGTTTTTCCGACAATGGTTTCATGGTCATCAGTAGATTCTTAATTCCAGATATGTTTTATTGTATTCAAATTCCATCATCTGCCGTGGCGGGATTCGAACCCGGGTCCCCAGAACATTAGCTGTGTTCATGGATGAATAGTCTAGTGATAATACCACTCGGCCATCATCTCCCCTAAGTCCTCTCCAGTGACTTGTGTGGATGGCACTCTATTCCAAGGGGTCTGTGATCTGAGACCTAATCCCTTCCCTGGGTCAGGTGGTGGGTCTATTTTCTGTGCAAGTTGGCATCATGAGACTCAACTGAGCAGAGCTTGCATGGTGCTTTGGAACGTAGCAACAGAAGTCCTTCTCGAGTCTGCTTCACTATTTAATGAGATTATAAATGATCTGTAACCTAACTTCATTCATTCAGCATGGCTCCAAAACCCTAAATACACTTACCTTGCAAAAAAATCTCAGACCTAAAATAATTTGTTGAAATCCACGCGTGTTATACTCGTTTACGAACTCTTGTGTAAAGAAGTTTCCTAACCTTTCCTGAATTCCCTGGCTCAGATTTTATGCCCCCTTTTCATTAGACGATCCCAAAATAAATTTCTCTCCACGCTCAAACATACTTTTTTTTCAAGCTCTTCACACTGGCTGGACTGATTGATGTTGCATCTATCATCATAGAATCCCTACAGTGCCAAGAGACCATTCGGCCCATTGAACCTGCACTGACCACAATCCTGCCCAGGTTCTTTTCCCTGTAACCCCATGTATTTACCCTGCTAGTCTCCCTCACATTAAGGGGCAATTTAGCATGGCCAATCCACCTAACCAACACATTTTGGGACACTAAGGAGCAATTTAGCATGGCCAATCCACCTAACCCGCAAATCTTTGGAGTGTGGGAGGAAACCAAAGCACCTGGAGAAAACCCACGCAGACACGGGGAGAATGTGCAAACTTCGCACAGACAGTCACCCAAGGCCAGAATTGAACCCAGGTCCCTGGTGCTGTGAGGCAGCAGGGCTAACCACTGTGCCACCGTGCCTCCCAAATGATGGTAGATCTACAGTGGACATGACCTTAAAAATGATTTATCCCACTTTGACCCACTTTTGTCTCTGAATTAATTTTCTCTTTACCTTTTTGCTCCCTTCAATCAGTTGATAAGCAAAGGACAAGTCGTGTCAGTGGGACGACAGCAGAGGCAGCAGGGTCAAATTGTGGTGAACATGCTCATTCCTATCACCCCGAACCTGATACCCTCGTTCAGACTGCTGGTTTATTACTATTTGACAAAGGGTTCGACTGAATTGGTTGCTGATTCCATATGGATTGACGTGAAAGACACCTGTATTGGAACAGTGAGTATTTCTGCTGTGGGTTAGTTTCAGTAAGAAGGCTCACAACACCAGGTTAAAGTCCAACAGGTTCATTTGGTAGCACGAGCTTTCGGAGCACTGCTCCTTCCTCACCTGATGAGGAACCTAGTGTTGTGAGACCTCTTACTGTGCCCACCCCAGTCCAACACCAGTATCCGCACCTCATTGTATTAGCTTGTTTGAGGTGGAATCTGTGGAACATTTTTACTCTGAAGCTCCAGTGCTGAAGTTTGGATGAAGAAAGAAACATATGTAAAAATCCAGGTCAGAAATTCCAAGGTGTTTTATGAAGTCAAGCCTGGACCATAGGTTTTGCACTTTGAATTTGACTGGGGTAGGCATGGAGGGGGGTGATTCTGCCAAAAAAAGTGCTGAATTCATGGGAAGACTGATGTAAATCACGATTGTTTTTTCAGTGGGAGTTCACACTCGAATCTCCCACACTCTGTGCACTGCAGAGGTCACAACCGTGAATATCAGTAACAGCTCGGGGGCCTATTCATGTCGGAGACTGACAGTTCCGGGCCTCTGCGCATGCGTAGTGGCCCTGAACTACTGTCAGCCTGCAGTTTGCTGGCCAACTCGATCGCTGCCCACCCCCCCCCTCCCCGCTCCCCCCCTGCCCGTCCAGGAGTGCCCCAATTTCCAGCCCTCCCCCCCCCCCCACCAGACCCGCGCCCCGGCAGATTATCACCCCCCTTCCCCTCCCCCCCAGCCTGCCCCGATCGCTGGCCTCCCTCTAGTCCTGATCGACCCCATGCAGAGTGGTAGCAGGACCCCCGCTGATCACCCCTAGGCCCTGCCCCTAGGCCTCGCCCCCTTGGTACTGTCCCCTAAGCCCCGCCCCCTTGGCACTTCCCCATGCCCGATGGGCAGTGCCAAGGTGCCCCCTGGGCATGGAAGCTTTGCCTGTTGGGCAGTGCCCAAGGGCACAAGCTGGCACTGCCAGGGTACCCATACCAGGGGGCACTGCCCCCACCGTCCCACCCCCTGGAGGGGCCCCGATTGTCTCCTTTCACTCCAGCGGGTTCGGGCCGCTAGTTTCCCAAACGTGGGGAGCTAGTCTGAACCCCGGCAGAGTGAAATTGTACTGGTGGGGTGGGAGATGCTCGCGGGCCTGGAGACTTCAGTCCCGGGCCCGATAATCACATTAAAATAACTGGGGCGTAACACGAGGTACATCCATTCAGAAGTCACTAGCTAGGGTGTAGCGAAAGATCAACTTAATATGAGGTAGATCCATTGAAAAGCCACTGTGCTACCATGATGCCCACGTGATGCTGGTGTACCCACACTATTTGATTGATCTGTTGTAGTTTTGCTACGACGCAGTTGATTATTAATCTATTTCAGAGGCACTTAAGAGTCAACCACATTGCTGAGGACTCAAGTAATATATCAGCCAGACTGGCTAAGGGTGACAGATTTTCTCCTCTGAAAGAGATTTGTGAATCAGATTGTTTTTTTTAAGACAATCTGATAATTTCATGATCATTATGAATGAAATTAGCATTTTTATTTCAGTTTATTAATTAGTTGAATTGATGTCCTTGGATGTGTGCGTACGCGTGGCTGAGTGTGCAGGCACCGGTGGACATCAGCGGCCATCTTGTGTGGCCATAAGTTTGCAGGAGGCACGTGACAAAATCCCACTGCCGTTCACCCCGGCGGGATCTTATGGTCCCTCCGACGGACGCACCCTTGCCGCGGGTTTCCTGGCGCTAAGGGCTGCGGGGGGGGTGGGGGGGGGGCGGGGGCACGTTCAACAGGAAACTCCGTTGACAATGACAGGACCATAAGATCCCCGCCGCCACCGAGCGATGCGCCACATCCAGCTGCCGCGAAACACACCGTGGAGGGGGAGGAAAAATCCCGTACATGTCGTATGATAAAACCCTTGAGGGAAAGACTTTACAGGGACATCACGTAAGAAGAGGAACGGTGGGACTAACTGATAACTCTTTCAAATGAATGAGGCCGAATGGCCTCCTGTGCTGTTTCATTCGTAATACTCTAATTATATAATTAAATATATAATAAATGGAATTTTGCTGGAGCCAACAATGGTGCGTTGTGCTGTTCAAAATGTTACAAAAGGGAAAGGTTGATCTTCTCTCGGAGAACTAAAACTCAACATCCCAAAGAGAAGTACCTCCATTCTTAACCTGTTGAAGAGTGTGTGAGAAGGGGGATTATCGGCATTTCAACAACTTTCAGTGGTTGAGTCAAAATAACTACCTGACTTTCTCTGTAAAATAACAAATAACACTTTATTTAGTTAACTAACTAACAGTGAACAGGTTAACTAAACGATTAACAAACCCAATAAAACATTATTCCAATGGAATGCTGTTTCGATAATTCCGATTCCCATTTATTAACAAAAAAGGAAAAACAATAGAATTTTTAGTCACCTTCAAATTTCAATCAGGTTTGCCCTCTTCCGGAATCTTCCGTCTTCTTTGCTGACTTCTTCTGTGTTGTGTTCTTCTGTCGGCACCTTTACGATTGAGATGAAGCTTTCTTTTTAAGACGTAAGTGTGGCTGTTTACACCTGCAGAGAATAGTTACTGTCTGCGTCTCTCCCTCTTTGAGAGCTGTGAAGTGTGGCAGTCGCTGGCAGGTGGTTTGGAGCTGGGAGCTGTGGCCTTTATACCCCCAATGATATACCAAAACCCCCACAGTAGGATTGGTCTGTAGGTTATCGAAACATCAAATTCAAATCCAATAGGCTGCTGCTATTCAAATGCCTATTTCAAATTGACTGGTGAAACTTCAGAAACATGTTCTAATTCAAATGCCTAAAGCCTGTTACCAAAGCAACCCTGTTGTTTTTGCCTCTGATAAATTGTTCCACTTTGGGTCTCCACTGTGTACTTGCATTTGGACCAGCATCTCTTTTTTCTTTAACTCGAGGTACTGAAAAAGCAAAACCACCTTTTAAAAGACAATTTTACATCTCTTAGCATTTTAACAAATGGAAAAAAAACTTTGCAAACACGAACTTCACCACAAAATGTAATTCAGTGTTTGTGAGTATTCCAGACTAACGTACGTTTCTCCACAGCTGGAAGTGTCTGCTGCAAATGTACACGATGAAAATAAAATTTACAAACCTGGCAAGGGATTCCAACTGAGACTGACGGGAGATTCCGGGGCGACGGTTGGTCTTGTCGCTGTGGATAAAGCGGTGTTTGTATTGAACAAGAAGAATAAATTGACGCAGAGCAAGGTGAGTAATTCCCATTGTTTTTATCAGCGTTTACATTTGGAAATTAATCGTTAAGTTACGGGCAGAAACATAACCCATTTGAGATCATGTTTTCGCCCATTTATTGGAACAAAAGTAGTCAGCAGTTGGCCAGATGTACCTACAGGTAATGAGGAGATCCATGCAAGAATAAGGGCTGTGATTTTCCAGATCACATCAGGGTTATAGAATCGTGGGTGAGGTGTCTAGCGTGCCAACGCACTACCCCGTTGGATTCCACCAACCGCCATGTCGCTAATGTAATCTGTCATTTTGGGTGCGAAAAGCAGCGTGATTGACGCTGGCATGTCCGGCACGCGGACGTTTCTTCCATTTAAATATGCCTACGTTGTTTTAAGCTGGATTCTCCCTGTTCTCGGGATTCACCGACCCCCCCCGGGTGCAACGGGAACCTGGAGAGAATCACTAACATGCCTGCTCTCCACTAATGGAAACCAGGTGTGATGGCCACGCCGGGATGCGGGGTGGGGGTGGGGGGCTTAGAAGCCAGTGAAGGCCGTGGGTGGTTGTGGACATGGCTAGGCAGTGCCCATCTGGCAGAGCCAACCTGGCTCCCTGGCAGAGCCAACCTGACACCCTGGCTGTGCCAACCTGACACCCTGGCAGAGACAACCTGACACTCTGGCTGTGCCAACCTGGCACCAAGGCAGAGCCAACCTGGTGGGCACTGCCAGGTGGGCACTGTCAGGGGGCTGGGGTAATGCCAAGGGGTTAGATCCTGAGGGGGGTATGAAGGCAGTCATGAAGGGGGTGGAACATGAAGGGGCATGAAGAGGGTGGGGCATGAAGAGGGCAGCATGAGGGGGGGGATCATGAAGGAGGGGGCATGAAGGGGGACCCATTTGGAGGGTCCCAATGGTGGTGATTTATGTAGGGGAGGGGAAACATGCCTTCAATGAGAGGGTGGTCCCGTGGGGTGAGGCGGGGGGGGAGGGGGGGGTGGTGCTCCAATTGCACTTTGATATCGGGATACCCTTTCTAAAGGGGCAGCCAATCTCTGTGAAGCGGGGCTTGATGGTGTGTTTTGGCCCCGCCCTTTTTTAACTGGTGCAATAAACCCGCCCCCTCCCAAAAAAGATGACTGAGTGTGAGATCGTTGTGACTACTCACCCAAAATAACACCGTCATTTTTGGGGAAAATTCTTGCCCAGGGAGGAGCGAGAGAACTGGTGAGGTTGGGCGGGTAGGATTTTTAGGGTTAGGTGTAGGGGAAGGAAGGATTGGAGTGGCCACTCTGCAAGTACCAACATTTGGGTGAAAATGTGAGACAAGGTGTTTTGCAACTTGTTTTAGTTACCACAAACCTGCTGAATGCCAGGGCTCTGTTGCAGATGCAACTTTTAATAAAGTATTTTGCGTTTGAGAGGTTTATCAGCAAAGGGGAAGTCCCATTACTTCACCAGCCCCTTGAGAATGTGCTACTGTTTAAAACGGTCTGTTCACCAAAGCGAAATCAGAGAAACACTCTTAAGCTAAGGATAATTGTGGACTTGCTTCCCATGCAGGGCGGCACGGTGGCACAGTGGTCAGCACTGCTGCCTCACAACGCCAGGGACCCGGGTTCGATTCCCGGCTTAGGTCACTGTCTGTGCGGAGTCTGCACGTTCTCCCCATGTCTGCGTGGGTTTCCTCCGGGTGCTCTACTTGCCCCTCCACAGGCTGAAAGACGTGCTGGTTAGATGCACTGGCCGTGCTAAATTCTCCCTCAGTGTACCCGAACAGGTGCCGGAGTGTGGCGACTGGGGGATTTTCACGGTAACTTCAGTGCAGCGTTAATGCAAGCCTACTCGTGATATGAATTTTAAAAAATCATCGAATCCCCACAGAGCAGAAGGAGGCCATTCAGCCCATCGAGCCTGCACTGACAACATTCCCACCCAGGCCCCATCCCCGTAACCCCTGCTAATTGCCTTAGCATGGCCAATCAACCTAACCAGCATAGGGATTCTATGATTTTTTAAAATTTGTGTCACAAGTAGGCTTACATTAACAGTGCAATGAAGTTACTGTGAAAATCCCCTAGTCGCCACACTCCGGCACCTGTTCGGGTACACTGAGGGAGAACTTAGCACAGCCAATTCACCCAACCAGCACGTCTTTTGGACTATGGGAGTAAATCAGAGCACCCGTGGGAAACCCACGCAGACACGGGGAGAACGTGCAGACTCCGCACACAAAGTGACCTAAGCCGGGAATCGAACCCGGGTCCCTGGCGCTGTGAGGCAGCAGTGCTAACCACTGTGCCACCGTGCCACCCATATTCCCGCTCCACCTACCAACTTGGGGACAGTTAGCTTGTTGTGGCATCACTTTACCAACTTGGTGAACTCACGCACCTACTTTGCGTGCATCCTCTGTAGATCTGGAACGTGGTGGAGAAGAATGACATTGCCTGCACGCCTGGAGGTGGCAAAGATGTGTTTGGCGTTTTCTCAGATGCGGGACTAACATTTGTGACAAGCACCGACATTAAAACTCCGACAAGGACAGGTGCTGTTTCCCGGAAGCGTTCAACATAACAATTTAACCTCTGTAACTTCATGTAAAGTGAAGTCCGGCAGTGGTCAGGTTTAGTTTGCAGTGATAACTTGTGTAGAGGGTGAATGAGATAATGGTTTGATGCAGTGTTCTGTAATCGTACTGAAATCTAATCCAGTTTGATGATACATATCCACATTGCACTTATTCCACTTAAATTCCAATTTAAACCTCTTCACCCGCACCCCCCAACTCCCCCCACACCCGATTACCAATACTTCCAATGTTCAACCTTCTGAAAATCACTGTTTAAGATCCCCACTTGTGCCACGCATACTGCCTGAGTGGAGTTTGCACATTCTCCCCATATCTGCGCGGGTTTCCTCCGGGTGCTCCGATTTCCTCCCACACTCCAAAGGTATGCGGGTAAGGTGGATTGTCCATGGTAAATTGCCCCTCAGTGTCCAAAGATGTGCAGGTTAGGTGTTTCGTCCATGTTAAATTGCCCCTCAGTGTCCCAAGATGTGCAGGTTAGGGGGATTGACCTTGTTAACTTGCCCCTCAGTGTCCCAAGATGTGCAGGTTAGGGGGATTGACCATACTAAATTGCCCCTTATTGTCCAAAGATGTGCAGGTTAGGTGGATTGGCCATGTTAAATTACTCCTTGGTGTCCCAAGATGTGCAGGTTAGATGGATTGGCCATGCTAAATTGCCTCTTAGTGTCCAAAGATGTGCGGGTAAGGTGGATTGTCCATGCTAAATTGCCCCTTAGTGTCCAAAGATGTGTAAATTAGGGGGATTAGCGGGGTGAATGCGTGGGGTTACTGGGACAGGGTGGGCTGGAGAAACATGTTCTGTTGGAGAGTTGGTACAGACTCGATGGGCCCAATGGCCTCCTTGTGCACTGTCGGGATTCTGTGAGTTCCAGCGCTTTTACGCAGATATCCAGCACTCGCAGTATTTCGATAAATTCTCCTGTTAATTTGCTGGAATAATCTGTACATTGAGGACATTAGCTGTTGTGTTTGTAAGATCTATGCTGTGTGTGAAGATTGTCCGTAACAGCGTTGACTGTAACTAACATTTCAACATGTATTCATTCCAAATGTCTATTACAGAGCTGAAATGCATACAGCCAATGAAACGGAAACGCCGGTCAACGAGTCTAGTGGACGTTAAAGCAGCGAAGTGTATGTGTTTCTGATAGAAATCAAGTTTTAAGCTTATTTATTAGTCACAAGTAGGGCTTACAATAACACTGCAATGAAGTTACTAAGAAAAAAATTACAAAGAAATATTGCATTGGAATTAATCCCGGCGGCACGGTGGCACAGTGCTTAACACTGCTGCCCCACAGCGCCAGGGACCTGGGTTCAATTCCTGGCTTGAGTCACTGTCTGTGCGGAATCTGCACGTTCTCCTCGTGTCTGCATGGGTTTCCTCCGGGCGCTCCAGTTTCCTCCCACAGTCTGAAAGATGTGCAGGTTAGGGTGTATTGGCCGTGGTTAATTCTCCCTCAGTGTAACCCGAACAGGTGCCGGAGTGTGGCGACTGGGGGATTTTCACAGTAACTTCATTGCAGTGTTAATGTAAGCCTACTTGCGACTAATAAATGATCTTTTCTTTAAATAAACTTTACTTTAATTCATTGCTCGTTTAAAATAAATAAAGTGTTACACAGAGGGTGGTGGGTGCCTGGAACCCGCTGCCGGGGGAGGTAGTGGAAGCAGATACGGTAGTGACTTTTAAGGGGCGTCTTGACAAATACATGAATAGGATGGGAATAGAGGGATATGGTCCCCGGAAGGGGAGGGGATTTTAGCTCAGTTGGGCAGCATGGTCAGTGCAGGCTTGGAGGGCCGAAGGGCCTGTTCCTGTGCTGTAATTTTCTTTGTTCTTTGTTCTTTGTTCCTTCTGTAGTTCATACAAAAGCCCTGAACTGTTAAACAGCTCAGGAAAGTGACTTACACATTTGTTATGTTCCTTGAAATCATTCAAACTTATTTCTCAAAGGTCATATTTCTCTTCCCTCTCTTTGGTACCTGCATATTTATGCTCCCGGTTTGTTTCATTTTAAATTCAGTGATGAATTACAAAGAAGTGCATCTCAGGAAATGTTGCAACGCAGGACTGAAGAAGAGCATCATGGGATTTTCATGCACTAAGAGGGCAAGAAAAATAGTATCTGACATCAAATGTAAAACCGTGTTCCTTGATTGTTGCAACCATGTCCAAAAGTTTCGGGAAGAACGTGCCAAAATTCAAATGACTTTAGCCAGAAGTAAGTATCAGTAATTTCTCCAGGTCGTAACCCAATGAAAGGACATTTTTTTTGAAGTAACATGTCCAGTGAGTGTCATAGAGTCATAGAGTCATAGAGGTTTACAGCATGGAAACAGGCCCTTTGGCCCAACTTGTCCATGCTGCTCTTTTTTTCTTAAATCCTTAAGCTAATCCCAATTGCCCGCATTTGGCCCATATCCCTCTATACCCAACATACCCATGTAATTATCTAAATGCTTTTTAAAATACAAAATTGTACCCGTCTCTACTACTATCTCTGGCAGCTTGTTCCAGACACTCACCACCCTCTGCGTGAAAAAATTGCCCCTCTGGACACTTTTGTATCTCTCCCCTCTCATCTTAAACCTATGCCCTCTAGTTTTAGACTCCCCTACCTTTGGGAAAAGATATTGACTATCTAGCTGATCTGTGCCTCTCATTATTGTATAGACCTCTATAAGATCACCCCTCAGCCTCCTATGCTCCACAGAAAAAAGCCCCAGTCTATCCAGCCTCTCCTTATAACTCAAAACATCAAGTCCCAGTAGCATCGTAGTAAATCTTTTCTGCACTCTTTCTAGTTTAATAATATCCTTTCTATAATGTGACCAGAACTGCACACAGTATTCCAAGTGTGGCCTTACCAATGTCTTGTACAACTTCAACAAGACGTCCCAAGTCCTGTATTCAATGTTCTGACCGATGAACCCAAGCATGCTGAATGTCTTCTACACCACTCTTTTTCACCACTTTATTTATCTTTCAGAATGTTAATCTTTGGACACCTTTTAAGATGGAGAAAAGATAAAGATATCTTTGATTTGATTTGATTTATTATTGTCACATGTATTAACAGACAGTGAAAAGTATTGTTTCTTGCGCGCTATACGGATAAAGCATACCGTTCATAGAGAAGGAAATGAGAGAGTGCAGAATGTAGTGTTACAGTCATAGCTAGGGTGTAGAGAAAGATCAACTTAATGCGAGGTAGGTCCATTCAAAAGTCTGACAGCAGCAGGGAAGAAGCTGTTCTTGAGTCGGTTGGTGCGTGACTTCAGACTTTTGTATCTTTTTCCCGAAGGAAGAAGGTGGAAGAGAGAATGTCCGGGGTCCTTAATTATGTTGGCTGCTTTGCCGAGGCAGCGGGAAGTGTAGACCGAGTCAATGGATGGGAGGCTGGTTTGCATGATGGATTGGGCTACATTCACGACCTTTTGTCGTTCTTTGTGGTCTTGGGCAGAGCAGGAGCCATACCAAGCTGTGATACAACCAGAAAGAATGCTTTCTATGGTGCATCTGTAAATGTTGGTGAGGGTCGTAGCTAACATGCCAAATTTCCTTCGTCTTCTGAGAAAGTCTTTCCACGTAGAGAGATGTTTGGGTAGAGATTTTGTTTAGAAAATCGATGCCGGAGGAGGCCATTCGGCCCTTCGAGCCTGCCCCACCATTCAATATGATCATGGCTGATCATACTCTTTCAGCATCCCACTCCTGCTTTCTCTCCATTCCCCTTGATCCCTTTAGCCACAGGGGTCACGTCCAGCTCCCTCTTCAACATATCTAATGAACTGGCCGCCAACAACTTTCTGTGGTGAAGAATTCCACAGGTTCACAACTCTCTGAGTGAAGAAGTTCTTCCTCATCTTAGTCCTAAATGGCTTACCCCTTATTCTTAGACTGTGACCCCTGGTTCTGGACTTCCCCAACATTTTTCCTGTATCAGGCCTGTCCAGTCCCTTCAAGATTTTATATGTTTCTATGAGATAAACATGTGGGTAGTTGGGCAAGCAGTACGTAACAGTAAATGGCTACCCGCTCTATTGCTCGCTCTGTATTCAATTCCACTGACTGCACTAGTATATATTTTTTAATTCACTTGTGAGACATGGGCGTCACTGGCTGGCCAGCATTTATCGCCCATCCCTAGTCGCCCTTGAACTGAACGTCTTTCAGAGGGCAGTTGAGAGTCAACCACATTGCTGTGGCTCTGGAGTCACATGTAGTAAGAAGTTTAACAACACCAGGTTAAAGTCCAACAGGTTTATTTGGTAGCAAAAGCCACACAAGCTTTCGAGGCTCTGAGCCCCTTCTTCAGGTGAGTGGGAATTCTGTTCACAAACAGAACTTATAAGACACAGACTCAATTTACATGAATAATGGTTGGAATGCGAATACTTACAACTAATCCAGTCTTTAAGAAACAAAACAATGGGAGTGGAGAGAGCATCAAGACAGGCTAAAAAGATGTGTATTGTCTCCAGACAAGACAGCCAGTGAAACTCTGCAGGTCCACGCAACTGTGGGAGTTACAAATAGTGTGACATAAATTCTGATTCTAGGATCGCATGATAAAGACTCAGGAGGAAAAAAGCAGAAATATTTATGTGAAATAGTGTGACATAAACCCAATATCCCGGTTGAGGCCGTCCTTGTGTGTGCGGAACCTGGCTATCAGTTTCTGCTCCGCGACTCTGCGCTGTCGTGTGTCGCGAAGGCCGCCTTGGAGAACGCTTACCCGAATATCAGAGGCCGAATGCCCGTGACCGCTGAAGTGCTCCCCAACAGGAAGAGAACAGTCTTGCCTGGTGATTGTCGAGCGGTGTTCATTCATCCGTTGTCGCAGCGTCTGCATAGTTTCCCCAATGTACCATGCCTCGGGACATCCTTTCTTGCAGCGTATCAGGTAGACAACGTTGGCCGAGTTGCAAGAGTATGTACCGTGTACCTGGTGGATGGTGTTCTCACGTGAGATGATGGCATCTGTGTCGATGATCCGGCACGTGAGAACACCATCCACCAGGTACACGGTACATACTCTTGCAACTCGGCCAACGTTGTCTACCTGATACGCTGCAAGAAAGGATGTCCCGAGGCATGGTACATTGGGGAAACTATGCAGACGCTGCGACAACGGATGAATGAACACCGCTCGACAATCACCAGGCAAGACTGTTCTCTTCCTGTTGGGGAGCACTTCAGCGGTCACGGGCATTCGGCCTCTGATATTCGGGTAAGCGTTCTCCAAGGCGGCCTTCGCGACACACGACAGCGCAGAGTCGCGGAGCAGAAACTGATAGCCAGGTTCCGCACACACAAGGACGGCCTCAACCGGGATATTGGGTTTATGTCACACTATTTCACATAAATATTTCTGCTTTTTTCCTCCTGAGTCTTTATCATGCGATCCTAGAATCAGAATTTATGTCACACTATTTGTAACTCCCACAGTTGCGTGGACCTGCAGAGTTTCACTGGCTGTCTTGTCTGGAGACAATACACATCTTTTTAGCCTGTCTTGATGCTCTCTCCACTCCCATTGTTTTGTTTCTTAAAGACTGGATTAGTTGTAAGTATTCGCATTCCAACCATTATTCATGTAAATTGAGTCTGTGTCTTATAAGTTCTGTTTGTGAACAGAATTCCCACTCACCTGAAGAAGGGGCTCAGAGCCTCGAAAGCTTGTGTGGCTTTTGCTACCAAATAAACCTGTTGGACTTTAACCTGGTGTTGTTAAACTTCTTACTGTGTTTACCCCAGTCCAACTCCGGCATCTCCACATCGTCACATGTAGGCCAGACCGGGTAAGGAAGGCAGATTTCCTTCCCTAAAGGACATTGCTGAACCAGATGGGTTTTTCCGACAATCGACAATTGTTTCATGGTCACCGTCAGATTCTTAATTCCAGATATTTTTTATTGAATTCAAATTCCACCACCTGCCGTGGCGGGATTCGAACCCGGGCCCCCAGAACATTAGCTGAGTTTTTGGATTAATAGTTTAGCGATAATACCACTAGGCCATTGCCTCCCGGTTCAATTAAGTGCTTCATCCTGCATGGTGTTCTAGTTGCCATCTAGAAGGTAGAAAGTATTCCATTACACTCCTGATTTGTAAATGGGGGACAGGCTTTGGGGAGCTCATGTAGTTAGTTATCCAGGACAGAATTCTCAAACTCTCTTAACTTGCTCTTGTAATGTGACTAGTCCAGTTAATTTTTGTATTTAGTCTTTGGAGGCAGAAGTCCCTTCACCAAAGCCCCTTTATTTCCAATTCCAACAGCAGTACACAGAGTGCTCGCAATCAGCAGTCTACCCTCTGGAGCGCCAGAGGAACTGACACACCCGGTTAAATACAAGGAAAAGACTCCCTGATTGACCCATCAATTGACTCATTAATCAGAGAGTTCATACTCCAATAGGCCAACCTCAATGGCCTGATCGAAGTCATTACCCTTGGATATTCAATTCCCTAATCTGGTTTCCCTTCAACCATGTCTCAGTAATCGCCACCAAATCATAACCAATTGTATCTATTTGTACTGTTAGCTCGTCAAGGTTATTCCGAATGCTTTGTGCATTCAGAGTCTTTGGGTGGAACCTTACAGCTGTTCCGGCCGGTGGCATTTTCCAGTCCCGCTGCAGTGAACGGAGATTTGGGTCAGCACCGAATTCTCCATCCTCGCCGCAGTGACAGTGGGGCATAAACCACCAGTAAGATCGCACCCTTTAAGTTTCTTCTGTTATCAAATTTCCCTGCTCTTGAACGGTTCCTGGGTGTAATACGAATAAGTTTATTTATTAGTGTCACAAGGAGACTTACATGAACACTGCGATGAAGTTACTGAGAAAATTCCCGAGTCGCAACACTCCCTCAGTGTTACCTGAACAGGCGCCGGAGTGTGGCGACTGGGGGAATGTAAACCGACTTGTGACTAATTAATAAACTTTACAATTACCAGCAATTTATGTTCAATTTTAAGAAGGGGAAAGATTAAGGTTTATTCTCGTAAACTCCCACACTTACCCTGACTCCAAATATCCACTCTTTTCCGCTAATGCTCAGAATATCTTACTAATTACCATTTCCACTCTTCCTTAGGTGATGACGATGATTACTATTCTCCATATGAGGATATTATATCCAGGAGTGACTTTCCAGAAAGTTGGCTGTGGATATTGAAGACACTGCCCACAAGTGACAGAGGAGGGTACAAATTATTATTATTGCACAGATTATTGGTCATTTGTAAGATTGTGTGGGATTGGCACTGCTTCTTATGGTTTTATACATGAAATTGTCACTCAGTAGGATTCTTTCAGTCCAACGGGTGGCACGGTGGCACAGTGGTTAGCACTGCTGCCTCACAGCGCCAGGGACCCGGTTCATTTCCAGCCTTGGGTCACTGTCTGTGTGGAGTCCGCACGTTCTCCCCGTGTCTGTGCGGGTTTCCTTTGGGTGCTCCAGTTTCCTCCCACAGTCCGAAAGACGTGCTGGTTAGGGTGCATTGGCCGTGCTAAATTCTCCCTCAGTGTATCCGAACAGGCGCCAGAGTGTGGCAACTAGGGGATTTTCATAGTGATTTCATTGCAGTGTTAATGTAAGCCTACTTGTGACACTAATAAATAAAATGGTTTGCATAATCTTGAATATAGGTAGCAGTCAAATAAAGGATCGCAATAGTCGTTGATTTCAATAAGAAGTGATAATGTCAAGGTGTTAATGGGTTTAGCCAAGAAGCACTCAATGGAAATATATCTTTATTTTTCTTAATCAGCACTGTCACAAAGGATGTATCTGGTTACCTTAAAGACTCGATCACTACCTGGGAAATTCAAGCTGTCAGTGTGTCACCACAGAAAGGTAAGTCATTTTCAGATTAGTAGTTTTTGAGAAGTGCCTTTATGCAATGGAACTTGCTATAATGTGGAGATGCTGGCGTTGGACTGGGGTGGGCACAGTAAGAAGTCTCACAACACCAGGTTAAAGTCCAACTGGTCTATTTGGAATCACGAGCTTTTGGAGTGCTGCTCCTTCATCAGGTGAGTGGAGAGGTAGGTTTCACAAACACGGCATATATAGGCAAAGACACAATTGCAAGATAATAGTTGGAATGTGGGTCTTTTAGACTTGCATTTCAACCGGGATCTTGGGTTCATGTCACACTACATATCACCCCCACCATTTGGCCTGGGCTTGCAAAACTCTACTAACTGTCCTGGCTTAAGACAATTCACACCTCTTTAAGCTGTGATTATCCCTCTCTCCACTCGCACTCTGTACCTGTAAAGACTTGATTGGGCAACGCGGTAGCACAGTGGTTATCACTGCTGCTTCACAGCTCCAGGGACCTGGGTTCGATTCCCGGCTTGGGTCACCTCGTGTCTGCGTGGGTTTCCTCCGGGTGCTCCGGTTTCCTCCCACAGTCCAAAGATGTGCGGGTTAGGTTGATTGGCCAGGTTAAAAATTGCCCCTTAGAGTCCTGAGATGCGTAGGTTAGAGGGATTAGCGGGTAAATATGTGGGGGTAGGGCCTGGGTGGGATTGTGGTCGGTGCAGAATCGATGGGCCGAATGGCCTCCTTCTGCACTGTAGGGTTTCTATATATTCTATATATACCTGAAAAGACTCGCATTCCAACCATTATCTTGCAATTGTGTCTTTGACTATATATGCCGTGTTTGTGAAACCTACCTCTCCGCTCACCTGATGAAGGGGCGGCGCTCCGAAAGCTCGTGATTCTAAATAAACTTGTTGGATTTTAACCTGGTGTTGTGAGACTTCTTAACTTGCTATAGGCTTGCCAGAGTCTTTCAGCAAACTGGAAAATTGATTAAAAAAAGACATGGATGCACCCCAGCTGGAAGCTTTAGCAACCGTTAGGCAATGTTATTGAACGGCAGAGAGACCTGAAGGAAGTACACCCTCCTTACTCCCCCTTCAAGATGGAAAAAGTCTGACCATCGGCCTATTGGGTCTCGGAAGATAAAATCTACTGCGCATCGGTACAGAGTCATACCACAAAGGAAGCTGGATGAAAATGTTAAAGACACAACCAAGAGACAAGAACTGGAACACATTGAAATTGTTGATATTCCAGAGGATAATGTAACCATTGAAGATTGTAGAAAAATGTTAAAGGACATTACTACACCCACTAGTGTGAATGTGGAAGACAATGTGGGGGAGATGATGGCCTGGTGGCATTATCGCTAGACCATTAACCCAGAAACTCAGCTAATGTCCTGGGGTAACCATGATGTGGAGATGCCGGCGTTGGACTGGGGTGGGCACAGTAAGAAGTCTCACAATACCAGGTTAAAGTCCAACAGGTTTATTTGGTAGCAAGAGCTTTCGGAGCGTTGCCCTTCATCACGTGAGATTCACCTGATGAAGGGGCAACGCTCCGAAAGCTCGTGCTAACAAATAAACCTGTTCGACTTTAACCTGGTGTTGTGAGACTACTTACAATGTCCTGGGGACACGGGTTCGAATCCCGCCACGGCAGCTGGAGGAATTTGAATTCAATAAAAAGTATCTGGACCATGAAACGATTGTCGGAAAAACCGCATCTGGTTCACTAATGTCCCTTTAGGGAAGGAAATCTGCCGTCCTTACCTGGTCTGGTCTACATGTGACTCCAGAGCCACAGCAATGTGGTTGACTCTCAACTGCCCTCCAAGAGCAACTGTGAATGGGCAATAAATGCTGGCCCAGCCAGCGACGCCCGTGTCCCATGAATTAATTTTAAAAATGCAAGAACATGGCAGGTTTTGTAAAGTCCCCAAATGTGTTGCTCAGTGATTGCCTAACTGAAACAAGCTGAAGCATCGCCACTTTGGATTCGAGACTGTGAAAGCCTTTTATTTGTTAATGGGCTGTGGGTATTACTGGCAAGGCAGAATTTATTGATTTGATTTATTATTGTCACATGTATTGGGATACAGTGAAAAGTATTGTTTCTTGCGCCCTATACAGACAAAGCATACCGTTCATAGGGAAGGAAAGGAGAGAGTGCAGAATGTAGTGTTACGGTCATAGCTAGGGTGTAGAGGAAGATCAGCGTAATATAACGTAGGTCCGTTCAAAAATCTGATGGCAGCAGAGAAGAAGCTGTTCTTGAGTCGGTTGGTACGTGACCTCAGGCTTTTGTATCTTTTTCCCGACGGAAGAAGGCGGAAGAGAAAATGTCTGGGGTGCGTGGGGTCCTTAATTATGCTGGCTGCTTTTCCGAGGCAGCGGGAAGTGTAGACGGAGTCAATGGATGGGAGGCTGGTTTGAGTGATGGATTGGGCTACATTCACGACCTTTTGTTGTTTCTTGCTCATCCCTAATTGCCTTTTATACGGTCGGGAAGATGTTCTCAATCAACTAAAACATCTGTGATTCAGTTGAAATGTGGAGCAGACTCGAGGGGGGGGGAATTTTCCCGTCCTGCCTGCCACAGGAATCGTAGCAGGCGGGACACGGACCATGCGAAGGTCCATTGAACTCGGGTGGGATTTTCCGGCCTTGGGGTGGGGCGGCTGGAAAATTCCACCTGAGGAGCCAAATGGGCTACTCCAGTTACTTATGTGTAAAGTTCTCCATTAGAAATTGTGACGCCTTTTCTTAATGATAATGGTGCCTTCCTTCCTCCAGGAATATGTGTGGCTCAGCCTTATGAGCTAACGGTGAAGAAGGACTTTTTCATCGACCTCCGACTTCCATATTCTGTCGTCCGCAATGAGCAAGTGGAAATTAGAGCAATCCTGTACAATTATGATGAGGAGGAAATTAAGGTAATTTTGGCAATCTATTTATCTCATCAATGTGCATTACCATTCGTTCCAGGGATGCAAGGTGGTGCTAAGGTGAGCCACCTTCTTGAACACAACTGGGTGACTGCAGAAGGTAGTTATGAGTCAATTGTGTTGCTGGAATCTGCAGTCACGTCTTGGCCAGACAGCGTATGTATCTCAGCTTCATCGAATCATAGAATCCCTACAGTGCAGAAGGAGGCCATTCGGCCCATCGAGTCTGCACCGACCACAATCCCACCCAGGCCCTATTCCTGTAACTCTGCACATTTACCCTGCTAATCCCCCTGACACTAGGGTCAATTTAGCATGGCCAATCTACCTAACCCGCAGCTCTTTGGACTGTGGGAGGAAACCGGAGCACCCGGAGGAAACCCACGCAGATATGGGGAGAATGTGCAGACTCCACGCAGACAGTGACCCGAGGCTGGAATTGAACCCGGGTCCCTGGCGCTGTGAGGCAGCAGTGCTAACCACTGGGCCACCGTGCCGCCCCTATATTCCTCCTTTCCCGATATTAGTGAACCAGATTGATTTTTATACCAATCTGGTAGTTTCAAGGTCAGCATTAGATTCAGAAAATCCCAACAGTGCAGAAGGAGGCCATTTGTCCCTTTGAGTCTGCACTGACCACAATCCCACCTAGGCCCTATCCCCATAATCCCACTTTTTTACCCTGACACTAAGGTGCAATTTAGCACAGCCAATCAACTTAACGCGCACATCTTTGGAGTGTGGAAGGAAATCCACGCAGACATGGGGAGAACTTGCAAACTCCACATAGACAGTGACCCAAGCCAGGAATTGAACCCGGGTCCCTGGCGCTGTGAGGCAGCAGTGCTAACCACTGTGCCACAATGCCGCCAGCATTACTGATACTAATTTTTCATTCCAAATTTAATTAATTGAACACTAACTTGTTCAGCTGCTGTGATTCAAAATCATTTCTCTGCATCTTAAGTCCAGCCTCTAGGGTGGCACGGTGGCACAGTGGTTGGCACGGCTGCCTCACAGCGCCAGGGACCCGGTTCGATCCAGCCTTTCCCCCCTTGTAATTGACACTTCCACCCTGGGGAAAAAGCCTCTGACTCTCCACCCTGTCTGTGCCTCTCATCATTTTATAGACCTCTATCAGGCCTCCCCTCAGCTTTCGTCTTTCCAGTGAAAACAATCCTAGTTTATCCAACCTCTCCTCATAGCTGACACCCTCGAGGCCAGGCAGCATCCTGGTGAACCTTCTTGGCACTCTCTCCAAAGCTTCCACATCCTTATGATAGTGTGGCGACCAGAACTGCACGCAATGCTCCAAATGCTGCCTAACCAAGATTTTCAGAAAGAATGCTTCCAATGGTGGGGGAGTCCAGAATCAGGGATCATAGTTTCAGGATAAGGGGTAAACCTTTTAGGACTGAGGTGAGGAGAAATTTCTTCACCCCGAGGGTGGTGAATGTGTGGAATTCACTACCACAGAAAGTAGTTGAGGCCAAAACGTTGTGTGATTTCAGGAAGAAATTAGATATAGCTCTTGGGGTTAAAGGGATCAAGGGATATGGGGAGAAGGGGGAATCAGGATTCTGAATTCAATGATCAGCCATGATCATAATGAATGGCAGAGCAGGCCCGAATGGCCTACTCTCTCTTTTTGTTTCTATGTTTATATGTTACATGTTTATATGTTTGGGGGCGGCACAGTGGTTAGCACTGCTGCCTCACAGCGCCAGGGACCCGGTTGGGGTTGATTCCCAGCTTGGGTCCCTGTCTGTGTGGAGTTTGCACGTTCTCCCCGTGTCTGCGTGGGTTTCCTCCGGGTTCTCCAGTTTCCTCCCACAGTCTGAAAAGTGTGCGGGTTAGGTGGATTGGCCGTGATAAATTGCCCCTTAGTGTCAGGGGGACGAGCTAGGGTAAATGCATGGGGTTGTGGAGCTAGGATGGGTGGGATTGTGGTCGGTGCCTCACAGCGCCAGCGACCCGGGTTCGATTCCCAGCTTGGGTCACTTTCTATGTGGAATTTGTACGCTCTCCCCATGTCTGCGTGGGTTTCCTCCGGTTTTGTCCCACAGTCTGAAAGGTGTGCTGGTTAGGGTGCATTGGCCGTGCTAAATTCTCCCTCAGTGTACCTGAACAGGAGTGTGGCGACTGGGGGATTTTCACAGTAACTTCATTGCAGTGTTAATGTAAGCCTTCCTTGTGACTAATAAATAAACTTAACTTCATAATTTAATTGTATTTTACATTCTAGGCACGTGTGGAGTTTCCGTACAATGAAAACCTTTGCAGCAGTGCAAAGCAGACAGCGAGATTCAGAATTGAAGTTAAAATCCCCGCTAAAGGATCCATTGCTGTGCCGTATGTGATAGTCCCATTGATCATTGGAGAAATAGATATTGAAGTCAAAGCTTCAGTCTACGACAGGCTTGTTTCTGATGGCGTGCGGAAAAGGCTTCGAGTGGTAGTAAGTATGACAATTCTGGATGTTCTTAGAACTAAAGACAATACTAATTTACTGATTTGGATCATACAATGTTTCCAATTTGGAATGAGATTCCAGTAAAATATCTGGAATTAAGAACCTACTGATGACCATGAAACAATTGTCGGAAAAACCCATCCGGTTCACTAATGTCCTTTAGGGAAGGAAATCTGCCGCCCTTACCCGGTCTGGCCTACATGTGACTCCAGAGCCACAGCAATGTGGTTGACTCTCAACTGCCCTCCAAGGGCAACGAGGGATGGGTAATAAATGCTGGCCCAGTCAGCGACGCCCATGTCCCGTGAATGAATAAGAAAATATATAACCAATAAACCATAAACAACTGTCTGAAACAGAATTTTCTGCTGTTGTACATCTGCACATTTTTACAACAAAGTACAAAGACCATTACAGCAGAGAACAGGCCCTTCGGCCCACCAAGCCAGTGCTGATTCCTAATCCTTGTTTGGACTCACTATTTATTGCCCATACGCAATTTCTATCCCTCTGTTTGCCTCCCGCTCATGTCTCTATCAAGATACACCTTGAACGTTGCTAACGTGCCTGCTTCGAGTGGACGTGGAGAGGATGTTTCCACTAGTAGGAAAAACTAGAACCAGAGGGCACAACCTCAGGCTAAAGGGACGATCCTTTAAAACAGAGATGAGGAGGAATTTTCTTCAGCCAGAGAGTGGTGAATGTGTGGAACTCTTTGCCGCAGAAGGCTGTGGAGGCCAGGTCATTGAGTGTCTTTAAGACAGAGATAGATAGGTTCTTGATTAATAAGGGGATCAGGGGTTATGGGGAAAAGGCAGGAGAATGGGGATGAGAAAAATATCAGCCATGATTGAATGGCGGAGCAGACTCGATGGGCCGAGTGGCCTAATTCTCCTCCTACGTTTTATGGTCTTATTATGGTCTTATGGTCTTCCATAACCTCCACTGGCAGTGCGCCCCAGGTACCCACCATCCTCTGTGTGAAAAACCTTCCCTGCACGTCTCCCCTCAACTTACCCCCCTCTCACCTTGAACCTGTGCCCTCTTGTAGTTGATCTTTCCACCCTGGGAAAAACCTCTGACTATCCACCCTATCTACGCCTCTCATAATTTTGTAGTCCTCAATCAGGTTTACCCATCAGCCTCTGCGTTTCCAATGGAAACAATCCGAGTTTATCCAACCTCTCCTCATACCTAAAACCCACCAGACCAGGCAACATCCTGGTGACCCAGCTTTGCACTCTCTCCAAAGTGTCCGCGCCCTTCTGGTAGTGTGGTGACCAGAAGTGCACGCAATATTCCAGATGCGGCCTAACTGAAGTTTTGCTGTAACATAATTTGCCAACTTTTGCACTCAGTGCCTCGGCTGGTGAAGGCCTTCTTGTTCTTCTTGGGCACAGGTTTAAGGTGAGAGAGGAGAGATACAAAAGGGTCCAGAGGGGCAATTTTTTCACACAGAGGCTGCTAAGTGCCTGGAACAAGCTGCCAGAGGTAGTAGTAGAGGCGGGTACAATTTTGTCTTTTAAAAAGCATTTAGACAGTTACATGGGTACAATGGGTATAGAGGGATATGGGCCAAATGCGGGCAATTGGGATTAGCTTAGGGCTTTATAAAAAAGGGGCGGCATGGACAAGTTGGGCTGAAGGGCCTGTTTCCATGTTGTAAACCTCTATGATTCTATGGGCCCGATTTTACCATTTTCATTCTCAGTGCTGAATCTGGGTGTAATTCAGATCCGATTTGGAAACCTGCTCTCTGGCGCCCCCCATACACACTCAGCCTGAAGAAAACATCGCGGGTCCCATTCGCGCTGTGGGCGGGGCTTCGCGCACCCCAAACGATCGGAGCTCCGAACGGCGCATGCGCAGTTAGAAAAAAATTTGAAAAAGCGCGCCCGTGTCAGATCGCTCCCGGGCCGCAGAAAGCGGAGAAAGCGGCCCGGGAGGGAAAAGTGGGAGCGATGGACCCCACACACATCACTGTCCCCCTTATCCACCCCCCCCACTACCCACACACATCACTGTCCCCCTTATCCACCCCCCCCACTACCCACACACATCACTGTCCCCCTTATCCAACCCCCCACTACCCACACACATCACTGTCCCCCTTATCCACCCCCCCCACTACCCACACACATCACTGTCCCCCTTATCAACCCCCCCCCACTACCCACACATATCACTGTCCCCCTTATCCAACCCCCCCAACTATCCACAGACATCAGTGTCCCCCTTATCCACTCACCCCCACTACCCACACACATCACTGTCCCCCTTATCAATCCCCCCAACACCCACACACATCACTGTCCCCCTTATCCACCCCCCCCACTACCCACACACATCACTGTCCCCCTTATCCACCCCCCCCCCACTACCCACACACATCACTGTCCCCCTTATCCACCCCCCACTACCCACACACATCACTGTCCCCCTTATCCACCCCCCCCACTACCCACACACATCACTGTCCCCCTTATCCACCCACCCCCACTACCCACACACATCACTGTCCCCCTTATCCACCCCCCCACTACCCACACACATCACTGTCCCCCTTATCCACCCACCCCCACTACCCACACACATCACTGTCCCCTTATCCACCCCCCCACGACCCACACACATCACTGTCCCCCTTATCCACCCCCCCACCACCCACACACATCACTGTCCCCCTTATCCACCCCCCCACTACCCACACACATCACTGTCCCCCTTATCCACACCCCCACCACCCACACACATCACTGTCCCCCTTTTCCACCCCCCCACCACCCACACACATCACTGTTCCCCTTTATCAACCGCCCCCCCACCGATCGCCCGCAGAGTGGCAGCGGACCCCTCTGCCCTCCCTGCCCCCCCCACCAGAAATCCATCTGCTCCCCCCCCCCCCACCAGTGAGCGATCGGCCCTCCCCTCCTCCCCCCCACCAGAGATACACCTTACCCGCCTCCCCCCTTCACCCCCCCCCACCCTCCAGACAATGATCTGGCCTCACTTCCCGCCCCCCCCCCCCCCACCGCCCCACCCAGAGAATGCTCTGACCTCACTCACCCCCCCCACCCCCCATAGGAACAGCTGACCCACCTCGTCCTCCCTCCCCCCAGACAACGATCAGCCTTCCTCCCCACCAGAGATAGATCTGACCCGCCTCCTCCTCCCCCCCCCCCCCCGCCCCCCAACCAGACCATGATCTGGCCTCACTCCCCTCCCTCCTCCCCAACCAGAGAATGATCTGCCCTAAACCTTCAATCTATCCACATCCTGCTGGACCCTTTGACAATCCTCGTCACTATCCGCAACCCCGCCAATTCCTGTGTCATGGGCAGATGATCCGCACAAAAACAGACACTGCGTATAGGTATTCGAGCTGCTTGCTGGTTCTGTCAGTTACAACTAAGCGTAGGGTGTGGACCATATCCAGGATGAATGATAATGACACTGGTTGGGAGAAATTGTCTTATTAACAATGTGTTAATCTAGAGTTTCATAGCAGCTTAAGCAGAAATATTAGACCCAGAAGAAATCTGGCTCTATCATATTCATTTCTTTCCATTTTTTTCTTTTAGCCAGAAGGGAAAAGAGTCGATTCTGTGAAAACTTACGAATTGGATCCGAAAGGTTAGTTCCTTGTTCACTATTAACATTCTAATAAGTTAATTTCATTAGTGTCACAAGTAGGCTTACATTAACACTGCAATGAAGTCACTGTGAGAATCCACTTGTCGCCACACTCCGGCGCCTGTTCGGGTACACCGAGGGAGAATTTAGCACGGCCAATGCACCCTAACCAGCACGTCTTTCTCTTTGTGGGAGGAAACCAGAGCACCCGGAGGAAACCCACGCAGACACGGGGAGAACGTGCAGACAGTGACCCAAGCCTGGAATCGAACTCAGGTCCTGAGTGCTGTGGGGCAGAAGTGCTGACCACTGTGCCACCGTACCACCTGCGAATGACGTGGGCATGGAGAGGACAAATAAGAGAAAACCAACACAAACCAATAGTTGTTAAGAAAAGCAAAGATTTTGTTAAAAGATTTGATTGATTTTAATCAATACATTGTTTCTTTCATTTAGGTAAAGAACAAAGGGTTAATATTGATGCTGACATCCCAGGTGACATTGTTCCACACACAGAGCCGCTCTCGTTCATCAGTGTTCAAGGTACGTTGACTGGGGTGAGAGATCTTGTGTCCAAATAATCCGAGGCACTTTCTTGGGGCAGACACATTGTTCAAGTTTACCTGGCTTATGCAAATTTGAATATTCAAAATGACAGATTTTTTTTATTCCTTCGTGGGACATGGGCGTCGCTGGCTGGGCCAGTATTTATTGCCCATCCCGAGTTGCCCCTTGGGAAGGTGGCGGTGAGCCGCCATCTTGAATCGCTGCAGTCCACGTGCTGTGGGTTGACCCACAATGCTGTTGGGGGGGGAATCCCAGGATTTTGACCCAGTGACTGTGAAGGAACGGCCGAGATATTTCCAAGTCAGGATGGGGAGTGGCTTGGAGGGGAACTTACAGGTGGCGGTGTCCCCAGACTGTGAGCGTTGCAGTTTTACTCTGGCTTTTCATTGCTTGAATAGAGATCCAATACGTAATGGAAAATACCCGTCATCGCGAATGAGGTTGGAAAAATCACTCGACACGTGGGTCTGTTCCAGTCGTCGAACGGTTTATTTTTACGTAGGCAGGAACGCAACCACTGAGCTCGCCATGTGGCCTCTTCACTGAACAAGGGAAATCTTATACACTTACTTCAGCCCATCCTGGTTGGCGACAAACCAACCACAATATTAATTGATTGCATACGTGTCCAATCAGTTAGGCATCATGTGCCTTCATGATCAACTCATGGACTTCTCTGGACCCTAAGATATAAAAGCAGCATTGGGCCATTCGGCTCATCATTTCTGCTCTGCCATTCAATCATGGCTGATAAGTTTCTCAATCCCATTCTCCCGCCTTTTCCCCGTAACGTTTGACCCCCTTACCAATCAAGAACCTATCCTTCTCTGTCCTAAATGCACTCAATGACCTGGCCTCCACAACCTTCTGTGGCAATAAATTCCACAGATTCACCACCCTCTGGCTGAAGAAATTCTTCCTCATCTCGGCTCTAAAGGGTCGTCCCTTTACTCTGAGACTGTTGCCCTCGGATCTTAATCTCTCCGACTAATGGAAACATCTTCCCCACGCCCAGTCTTTCCAGGCCTTTCATTATTCTGTAAGTTTCAATGAGTTCCCCCCCTCATCCTAAATTCTAAACTCCATCAAGTACAGACCCAGAGTCCTCAGACACTCCTCATACCGTCAAGCTTTTCATTCCCGAGATCATTCGCGTGAACCTCCCCTAGACCCCTCCAAGGCTGGCACATCCTTCTTTAGATACGGGGCCCAAAATTGCTCACAATATTCCAAATGCGGCCTCACCAGAGCCTTAGACAGCCTCAGGAGTACATCCCTGCTTTTGTATTCTAGTCCTCTCGAAATGAATGCTAACATTGCATTTGCCTTCCTAACGACCAACTCAACCTGCAAATTAACCTAAAGAGAATCCTGAATTAAGACCCCTCAGTCTTAATTCCGATTTCTGAATTCTCTCCCCGTTTAGGAAATAGTTTACGCTTCTAAAGGGTCGTTCCTTTACTCTGAGTCTGCTCGTCTCAGAGTGCTAGTCTCTCCTACTAATGGGAACATCTTCTCCACGTCCACTCTATCTCACGAGGTGTACCAGGCACCTTACATCAACCGTCCTTGGACCTTCACAACGGATCATTACACTCAGCCTATTCCCTTAGTTGGTTACTCAGTGCAGCTGCCTACATGCTGGTAAGAGGTGGTAATCAAGTTTAATGGTCCATGACTGTTGTCACCAGTAAGCAGTCATGGCAACAAATGGTTTTTATGTGGTTAAATTAGAGAAGTAGGGAAGTGTTGTTGCAATTGTGTAGGGTGTTGGTGAGACCACATCTGGAGTATTGTGTCCGGTTTTGGCCTTCTTATTTGAGGAAGAATGTGGTGGCATTGGAGGCAGTTCAGAGGAGCTTCACCAGATTGACTCTGAACAATAAAGAACGGTCCAGGACAGGAACAGGCCTATCGGCCCACCAAGCCTGTGCCGACACAGATGCCTCTCTAATCTAATATTTTCTTTCCTCTATGTGGTCCATAATCTCTCTATTCCCTGGGGATGAAGGGGTTGGTGTACTCGGAGAGATTAAACAGTTTGGGTTTGTACTCGCTGGAGTTTAGAAGGATGAGAGGGGATCTGATCGAGGTATATAAAATTCTAAAAGGGATTGATAAAGTAAATGTACACCAAATGTTTCCCTTTGTGGGGCAATCTGGAACAAGAGGTCACAGGTATAGGTTGAGAGGCGGTAGATTTAAAACTGAGATGAGGAGGAACTACTTCTCACAGAGGGTGGTGAATTTGTGGAACTCGCTGCCCCATAGCGCGGTGGAGTCTGAATCATTGAATGGGTTCAAGAAGGAGATGGATATATTTCTGATTTATGAAAAGGGAGATGGGGAACAGGTGGGGAGGTGGATTTGAGACCAGGGAGAGATCGGCCATGATCTGATTGGATGGCGGAGCGGCTCGAAGGGCTGAATTGCCTACTTCTGTTTCTAATTCCGATGTTCCTATTACTCAAGTCCCATAATGCCTCACATTCAATCTGCAGAGACTCAATTATAACAGAATACGTGGTTGCCCATAGTTACATCGGCCATGGCTGCTCCCAACATACCAATGGATTCTGTAATAATCCTTTTATTTTAACTCCTTGTAATATGAGTCAGAAAGTTTTCCCCCGCTTCGCAGTATCTTCCACAAGTCCATCAGATATAGGAGTAGAATGAGGCCATTCAGCCCATCGAGTCTGCTCCGCCATTCGATCATGGCTGATACGCTCCTCATCCCCATTTTCCTGCCTTCTCCCCATAACTCTTCAACCCATTACCAATTAAAAATCTGTCTAACTCCTCCTTAAATTTACTCACTGTCCCAGCATCCACCGCACTTTGGGGCAGCGAATTCCATAGATTCACAACCCTTTGGGAGAAGTAGTTTCTCCTCAACTCTGTTTTAAATTTGTTGCCCCTTATCCTAAAACTGTGACCTCTCGTCCTAGAATGTCCCACAAGAGGAAGCATCCGCTCCACGTCTACTTTAACCATACCTTTTATCATCTTGTATACCTCAATTTGATCTCCCCTCATTCTTCTAAATTCCAGAGAGTATCAGCCTAAACTGTTCAATCTCTCTTCATACAACAAACCCCTCATCTCTGGAATCAATCTAGTGAACCTCCTCTGAACTGCCTCCAATGCCACTACATCTTTCCCCAAATACGGGGACCAAAACTGTACACAATACTCCAGGTGCGGCCTCAACAATGCCTTGTATAGTTGCAACAATACTTCCTCACCTTTATATTCTATTCCTTTAGCTGTAAATGCCAACATTCTATTCACTTTTTTTATTATCTGCTGTACCTGCACGCTAGTTTTCTGTGACTCATGAACGAGGACACCCAGATCCCTCTGTATCCCGAAGTCTCTCCCCATTTAGATAATAAGTCCCCTTCCCATTTTTCCGATCAAAATGCATGACCTCACACTTATCCACGTTAATCTCCATTGATTTAAATTTACTTCTCAATGCCAGAAGGTAAATTATTTTGTGTCAATCCTCTTCAAGGCATAATCATAGAACTTTATATCCATTTGGTTCCTTCTCACTGTGCATTTTTATTGCCTAGGTTTGCAAGACAGGATTTTTTTTAGTATTTAAAAACTTGTGAATCTCTTCAGGATGTAACTATTGAGACTAAAAAGTATCTTTTTCAGGCGGGGAACTGCGCTAAAACAATTGTATGTTGTGAACTTCTCAGTAATTTATAAACTGTCTAATCTTAGGTATTGCTTTAAAAGAGGTTGGGGTGGCACAGTGGTTAGCATTGCTGCCTCACAGTGTCAGGGACCGGGTTCAATTCCCGGATTGGGTCACTGTCTGTGTGGAGTTTGCACATTCTGCCCGTGTCTGCGTGGGTTTCCTCCGGGTGCTCCGGTTTCCTCTCACAGTCCAAAGATGTGCGGGTTAGGTGGATTGGCCATGCTAAATTGCCCTGTAGTGTCAGGAGGACTAGCTAGGGTAAATGCATGGGGTTATGGGGATAGGGCCTGGGTGGGATTGTGGTTGGTGCAGACTCGATGGACCGAATGGCCTCCTTCTGCACGTTAGAATGCTGTGATTTTTCGGTTGTGCTCGCCCCGAAACCGGAAAATCCTGCCCCGGTTCAACGGACCTTTCTATGGTCTGCACCTCGCCCGCTCCGATTCGCGTGGCAGGCGGAATGGGGAGATTAGCCCCATTATGTCAAAATTATTACATCTTGAACTCATTGGGAGATTGGCAAGAATGCCGAATGTGAAATCAACTACAATTTATACCTGATGCGAAGAGAGTTCTGATTTATTGGCAAATGGACGCTGATTGGTAGAGGTGTTGCCATGGAGAATGTACTTGTTAACCAATGACTGACAGTTAACTGTTAAGCTTTGTTTAAATTCAAACCAGGCAGGTCGACTCTGATTGGTCAGAGTCCAAATGGCCAGCGTAAGAATTACACTGACCATCAGCCTAAGATCATCAGTCAGGCTCTCAGTGTGGTGCACTTTGGCATTCTAGAAGCGAAATAATTTAATACCGAGAGCCCTGATCTTTACACACAGAAGAAACATATTCACACACTGTGCCTGCTTTGGCTGGCCACAAGATGACCTTTATGCTCTGATTCATTCCCAGGGCAATGACTTGACCAATCAGAGTCAACCTACCCGATTTGAATTTAAAAGAAACTTGGCAGTTAACTGTTAACAGTTGCATTCTCCATGGCAACACCTCTACCAATCAAAGCCTATTTGCCAACCAATCTCTTCTCATCAAATATAAGTTGTTGTTGCCTTCACTTTTGGTTTTCTTGCAAATGTCCTAATGAATGTAAGGTGAAAAGTTTCAAGATTTTTTTTTCCAGTGAATTTAAGTTCCGTACTCCCAAACGACTAAACCTGCTAATCTTTGTCCCTTTTTTTTTGATGTGGAGATGCCAGCGTTGGACTGGGATGGGCACAGTAAAGAGTCTCACAACACCAGGCTAAAGCCCCATAGTTTTATTTGAAATCATAAGCTTTCGGAGCACTGCCCCTTCCTCAGGCACACACCTGATGAAGGAGCAGCGCTCTGAAAGCTCGTGATTCCAAATGAATCTGTTGGACTTTAACCTGGCGTTGTGAGACTTCTTACTGTGCCCATTGTTTTGGTAAAATTCCCCCCATTTATCCATTTCTCTCGGCACAATTTCCGTCTGACCTGCGTGATATTTTCAGCATCTTTTAATCAGATTTCGAGCATCTGCACGATATTGCTTTGTACTTATGAACGTATTTTGTTCACGAAACAGGAGACATTTTAGCGCAAACAATTGAAAACACTATTGATGGAGCAAAACTGAAGCATCTAATTCGAGTCCCTTCTGGCTGCGGAGAGCAGAATATGGCATCGATCACCCCAGTTGCGATTGTCACCAACTATCTGGACAAAACCCGGCAATGGGAAAGGGTTGGAATAGATCGTAGAGATGCTGCACTGAAGCTCATTCAACAAGGTACACATCGCTATTCTCATATACAAGATTGTTAAGATAAGGATGATCTTGTTTTTTGGAATTTGAATTTTACGGGTTGATGCCCATTGAGACTCGATGGATATTGAGACTGTCACTGATGGCATAACGTAAGTCAGGCTCAGAATAGAGGCTTCAGTTGAAAATGTGACAGATGAAATAGAGGTAGAGGTCTTGGAGGTTTACAGCATGGAAAGAGGCTCTTCAGCCCAACCTGTCCATGCTGCCCCTTTTTTTAACCATTATGCTAGTCCCAATTGCCCGCATTTGACCCGCATCTCTCTATACCCATCGTACCCATGTAACTGTCTAAATGCTTTTTAAAAGACAAAATTGTACCCGCCTCTACTACTGCCTCTGGCAGCTCATTCCAGACGCTCATCACCCTCTGTGTGAAAAAATTGCCCCTCTGGATACTTTTGTATCTCTCCCCTCTCACCTTAAACCTATGCCCTCTTGTTTCGGACTCCCCTACCTTTGGGAAAAAAACGTCGACTCTCCACCCTATCAACGCCCCTCATTATTTTACAAACCTCAATAAGATCAGCCCTAAACCTCCTACGCTCCAGGGAAAAAAGTCCCAGTCTATCCAGCCTCTCCTTATAACTCAAACCATCAAGTCCCGGTAGCATCCTAGTAAATCTTTTCTGCACTCTTTCTAGTTTAATAATATCCTTTCTATAATGTGACCAGAACTGTACACAGTTGATGATTGGTTTGATTTAATATGTCACATGTATTGGGATACAGTGAAAAGTATTGTTTCTTGCACACTATACAGACAAAGCATACCGTTCATAGAGTACATAGGGGAGAAGGAAAGGAGAGGATGCAGAATGTAGTATTGCAGTTACAGGTAGGGTGAAGAGAAAGATCAGCTTAATATATGTTGGGACTCTTCAAAAGCCTGTTGACAGCAGGGAAGAAATTGATTTTGATATAGATTTGATATAGGCTTTGGTGAGGAACACCAGCCAAGATGTACATGCAAAGAGATGTAGAGGGAACTAACAAAGGCAAAGTCGAGACATGTCCTGGTCATAACCTGACAACAGGGAGAAAAGACTATATATAATAACTCCTGGATTCTGCTGTGAAGGAACTGTGCTTTTATTACACAAAATGAAATTAAGCAATAACCACAGGCCTGTGGTGAGCACAACAGGCCCCAACTGGGCCTAAAAGGTTAATGGACCCTCTCAGGGTCTTGCTTTATAAAGGGCTCGGTATACGAGCTCCAGCTAATTACCAATCGCCAGGGAGTTTGTATTCACTGGACCCAACTTTGAGGTCAATTAGTCCAAAGATGTGTGGGTTAGGTTGATTGGCCATGCTAAATTGACCCTAGCGTCAGGGGGATTAGCAGGGTAAATATGAGGGGTTACGGGAATAGGGCCTGGGTGGGATTGGTGCAGACTCGATGGGCCAAATGGCCTCCTTCTGCACGGTGGGGATTTTGATTAGTGATTCCCCCCATGCAGATCATGGGGGTTATCACACTGTACATGGCCAAAGTTACAATTGGAGGCTTTATGATTGGATGAATCCATCTCATTGACAGAATGGAGTTAGCTTGGAGCATCAGGTTTGGAGACCGTGTAAAGTGGAATTGGATCGAGGAACCATTTGTTGGCCTTGACCCTGCTTGTAATGCCCTCCCTGCCCTTTGCCACCGCATTGGGGGGGGGGGGTTTCCTGTACGGGGGCTGCTGCTGCACACCTTCCTTTGCCTGTTGCCTGGACATGCCTTGGTGTGCCTTGTTGCCGTCCGATGGCAGAGGCCCCCATTGGAGGTCCCCCTATGGATGGATGCTCCCCCACTACCTTGGGGATCTGTGGTGGAAACCAGTGCAATGCCGCAGTTCCACACAACCGTAGGCTGCACTGGTTCACAGGCTCCCAAGAAACCTGCCCTTTTTGTGGTCTTGCGAAATCCGTGGTCCATGTCTACGCTTTGTGCCATAGGCTGCAGTCCCTTTTTAGTTATCTTAAAAACCTTTTCTTGGTGTCTTGTTTGCACTTCAGCCCCACGCTCCTGATCTACGGGTACCCAGTGCGGAGGGGGACAGGGAACGCAGAGGACCTCCTTGTGAATCTGCTCTTGGGCCTGGCTAGACTTGCCATAAACAGGTCCAGGCAGCGGGCAACCGATGGGGTCGTCCGACCTGACTGCCCCTTTACCGTGGCTACATTCGCGGCCGGGTGTTCCTGGAGAGGGGCCGCGCGGTGTCCGAGGGCATTGTCACGGCTTCCATTCCCATTTTTTGATTTGATTTGATTTGATTTATTATTGTCACATGTATTAACATACAGTGAAAAGTATTGTTTCTTGCGCGCTATACAGACAAAGCATACCGTTCATAGAGAAGGAAACAAAAGAGTGCAGAATGTAGTGTTACAGTCATAACTAGGGTGTAGAGAAAGATCAACTTAATGCAAGGTAGGTCCATTCAAAAGTCTGACAGCAGCAGGGAAGAAGCTGTTCTTGAGTCGGTTGGTACGTGACCTCAGACTTTTGTATCTTTTTCCCGACGGAAGAAGGTGGAAGAGAGAATGTCCGGGGTGCGTGGCATCTTAATTATGCTGGCTGCTTTGCCGAGGCAGCGGGAAGTGTAGACGGAGCCAATGGATGGGAGGCTTGAGTGATGGATTGGGCTACATTTCATGACCTTTTGTAGTTCCTTGCGGTCTTGGGCAGAGCAGAAGCCATACCAAGCTGTGATACAAATAGAAAGAATGCTTTCTATGGCGCACCCGTAAAAGTTGGGCACCGCAGGGGCTGAGATGTATTATTGAACCGACTAACCACGTTTTAGTTTATTGTTTTCAGTTACTTTGTTTTTTGGTTCGGGCGGTTCCCTCCTGTTTTGGGGGCTGCGCCTTTTAATTTGTCCCTCAGTTAATTTGATTTACTTTATTGGTTTGGCTAACAAGATCGACTCCGGTTGCCATTTCGCTGTTTGAGACTGGCTTTGATTAGTGAATATTTTCTGCGGGTTTTCAGATTCTTTCCCTATTTTCTCTGATTGTGTATTCTGTGGCCAGATCACTCATTGTCAAAATTCTCTTTCTGATTCTGATTTCAGATTTCCAGTGTTGGTAGATTTTTGTCTTTTTTTAAATTTCGACTTGTTCTCCTCTCAGGTTATACTCAACAATTGGCATATCGCAAAGCTGACGGCACTTATGCAGCATGGACACATAAACCTTCTAGCACGTGGTATGTTATTGAATTATATGTTTCCTTTCTCCCATCTCTTTCTGACAATATTGTTTCAATCTTATCGAATCTTGCTTCTGTGAAATGTCTTGGGATGTTTTGGAGCCATTGGACACCGTTCATAGAGAAGGAAAGGAGAGAGTGCAGAATGTAGTGTTACAGTCATAGCTAGAGTGTAGAGAAAAATCAACTTAATGCGAGGTAGGTCCATTCAAAAGTCTGACGGCAGCAGGGAAGAAGCTGTTCTTGAGTCGGTTGGTACGTGACCTCAGACTTTTGTATCTTTTTTCCAAAGGAAGAAGGTGGAAGAGAGAATGTCCGGGGTGCGTGGGGTCCTTAATTATGCTGGCTGCTTTGCCGAGGCAGCAGGAAGTGGAGACAGAGTCAATGGATGGGAGGCTGGTTTGTGTGATGGATTAGGCTACATTCACGACCTCTTGTAGTTCCTTGTGGTCTTGGGCAGAGCAGGAGCCATACCAAGTTGTGATAGAACCAGAAAGAATGCTTTCGATGGTGCATCTGTAAAAGTTGGTGAGAGTCGTAGCTGACATGCCAAATTTCCTTAGTCTTCTGAGAAAGTAGAGGCGTTGGTGGGCTTTCATAACTACAGTGTTGGCATGGGGGGACCAGGACAGGTTGTTGGTGATCTAGACACCTAAAAACGTGAAGCTCTCGACCCTTTCTACTTCGTCCCCATTGATATAGACAGGGGCATGTTCTCCTTTACGCTTCCTGAAGTCGATGACAATCTCTTTCGTTTTATTGACATTGAGGATGACATTCTGTGGATGATGTATGAGGAGAGATTGAACAGTTTGGGCTGGTACTCGCTGGAGTTTAGAAAGATGAGAGGGGATCTGATCGAGGGATATAAATTTTTTAAAAGGAATTGATAAAGTAAAGCTGGTTCAGAATCCTGGAATTCCCTCACTGACGGCATTGTGGCTCAACCCACAGAACACGGACTGCAGCGATTCAAGATGGCAGCTCACCACCACCTTCTCAAGGGCAACTAGGGATGGGCAATAAATGCTGACCTAACCAGAGACATCCATGTCCCATGAATGAATTTTTAAAAATGTAGACCAAATGTTTCCCCTTGTGGGACAGTCTCAAACAAGAGGTCACAGGTATAGGTTGAGAGGCGATAGATTTAAAACTGAGATGAGGAGGAACTACTTCTCGCAGAGGGTGGTGAATTTGTGGAACTCGTTGCCCCATCGCGCGGTGGGGTCTGAATCATTGAATGGTTTTAAGAGGGAGATAGACATATTTCTGATAAAAAAAGGATAAGAGGATTTGGGAAACAGGTGGGGAGATGGATTTTTTAAATCATGTTTCAGGTGGTATACAACTGCAAGTTGCTGCTTCTGCCTTTGGACTAATGAGATTGGTATCAAAAATTTAAATATGTACTACTAGGAGTATAGGACCATAAGATACAGGAGAAGAATTAGGCCATTCGGCCCATCGAGTCTGCTCCGCCATTCGATCATGGCTGATAGGTTTCTCAACCCCATTCTCCCTCCTTTTCCCTGTAACCTTTGATCCCCTGACCAAACAAGAACCTACCCATCTCTGCCTTCAATACACTCAATGACCCGGCCTCCTCTGTGGCAATGAATTCCACAGATTCACCACCCTCTGACTGAAGAAATTCCTCCTCATCTCGGGTCTAAAGGATCATCCCTTTACTCTGAGGCTGTGCCCTCGGATCCTATAGGTACTGCTGACATAGGTAGGAAGAGGGAAGGGGTCATGAAAAGAGAATATAGGGAGTTAGGTAGACAGCTGAGAAAGAGGAATGCAAAGGTAGTAATCTCGGGATTGCTGCCTGTGCCGCGGGAGAGTGAGAACAGGAATCGGTGGAGAATGAATGCGTGGCTGAGGGACTGGAGCAAGGGACAAGGATTTGGGTACTTGGATCATTGGGACCTCTTTAGGGGCAGGTGTGACCTGTTTAAAAAAGACGGGTGGCACTTGAATCCCAGGGGGACCAATATCCTGGCGGGAAGGTTGGCTAAGGCTACTGGAGAGACTTTAAACTAGAAAGGTTGGGGGGAGGGAATCGAAATGAGGGGACTGAGAGCGAGGAGGTTAGCTCGCAAATAGATAAGGAATGTAAACAGGGTAAGAGGGAGGTTAGACGAGTGATGGAGAAGGGAAGTGCTCAGGCTGAAGGTCTGAGATGTGTCTATTTTAATGCCAGGAGTGTAGTGAATAAAGTGGATGAGCTTAGAGCGTGGATTGCTGCTTCGAATTGTGATGTGGTGGCCATTACGGAGACTTGGATGTCTCAGGGACAGGACTGGGTGCTTCAGGTGCCGGGTTTTAGATGTTTCAGGAAGGACAGGGAGGGAGGCAAGAGAGGGGGGGGAGTGGCACTGTTGATCAGGGATAGTGTCACGGCTGTAGAGAAGGTGGACGCCGTGGAGGGATTGACTACGGAGTCTCTGTGGGTGGAGGTGAGGAACAGGAAGGGGTCGGTAACGTTGCTGGGTGTTTTCTATAGGCCGCCCAATAGTAACAGAGATGTTGAGGAGCAGATGGGGAAACAGATCCTGGAGAGATGTAGGAATAACAGAGTTGTCGTGATGGGAGATTTTAATTTCCCAAACATAGATTGGAATATCCCTAGGGCTAGGGGTTTGGATGGAGAGGAGTTTGTTAGGTGTGTCCAGGAGAGTTTCCTGACACAGTATGTGGATAAGCCTACTAGAGGAGAGGCTGTACTTGATCTGGTGCTGGCTAATGAACCTGGACAGGTGGAGGATCTCTCAGTGGGTGAGCATCTTGGGGATAGCGATCATAATTCTATCTCCTTCACGATAGCATTGGAAAGAGATAGGATCAGGCAGGCTAGGAAAGTGTTTCTCTGGAGTAAAGGGAAATACAGTGTCATCAGGGAGGAAATTAGACGGGTAAATTGGAAGGAGGCATTCTTGGGGAAAAGTACCGAAGGAAAGTGGAGGATTTTCAAGGAATGTTTGTCTGGAGCTCTGCATGACAACGTTCCGATGAGACAGGGGGGTGTTGGTAGGGTACGGGAACCGTGGTGCACGAAGGTTGTGATGAACCTGGTGAATAAGAAAAGAGAGGCGTACAGAAGGTTCAGAGAGCTAGGAGGTGTTAAGGATTTAGAGGAGTATACGGGATGTAGGAAGGAGCTTAAGAAGGAAATTAGGAGAGCGAGAAGGGGTCATGAGAAGGCCTTGGCGGGTAAGGTTAAGGAGAATCCCAAGGCTTTCTACAAATATGTCAAGAGTAAAAGGATGAGATGTGAAGGCATAGGACCCTTAAAAGGTGAAGGGGGAAAAGTTTGTGCGGAACCGTTAGAAATGGCGGAGCTGCTTAATGAATACTTTACCTCGGTATTCACGGTGGAAAGGGATCTGGGTGGTTGTACTGCTGGTTTGCGGTGGACAGAAAGGATCGAGCATGTGGACATAAAGAAAGAGGATGTGTTGGAACTATTGAATGGCATCAAGGTTGGTAAGTCGCCGGGACCGGATGGGATGTACCCCAGGTTACTGTGGGAGGCGAGGGAGGAGATTGCGGAGCCTTTGGCGATGATCTTTGCATCGTCGATGGAGACGGGAGAGGTTCCGGAGGATTGGAGGATTGCAGATGTGGTCCCTATATTCAAGAAAGGGAACAGGGACAGCCCGGGAAATTACCGACCGGTGAGTCTAACCTCAGTGGTTGGTAAGTTGATGGAGAGGATCCTGAGAGACAGGATTTATGATCATCTAGAGAAGTTTAGTATGATCAAAAGTAGTCAGCACGGCTTTGTCAAGGGCAGGTCGTGCCTTACAAGCCTGGTTGAGTTCTTTGAAAATGTGACCAAACACATTGACGAAGGAAGAGCGGTGGATGTGGTCTATATGGACTTCAGCAAGGCGTTCGATAAGGTCCCCCATGCAAGACTTCTTGAGAAAGTGAGAGGGCATGGGATCCAAGGGGCTGTTGCCTTGTGGATCCAGAACTGGCTTGCCTGCAGAAGGCAGAGAGTGGCTGTGGAGGGGTCTTTCTCTGCATGGAGGTCAGTGACCAGTGGAGTGCCCCAGGGATCTGTTCTGGGACCCTTGCTGTTTGTCATTTTCATAAATGACCTGGATGAGGAAGTGGAGGGATGGGTTGGTAAGTTTGCTGACGACACCAAGGTAGGTGGTGTTGTGGATAGTTTGGAGGGATGTCAGAAGTTGCAGCGAGACATAGATAGAATGCAAGACTGGGCGGAGAAGTGGCAGATGGACTTCAACCCGGATAAGTGTGTGGTGATCCATTTTGGCAGATCCAATGGGATGAAGCAGCAGTATAATATGAAGGGTACCATTCTTAGCAGTGTAGAGGATCAGAAGGACCTTGGGGTCCGGGTCCATAGGACTCTTAAATCGGCCTCGCAAGTGGAGGATGCGGTCAAGAAGGCGTACGGCGTACTGGCCTTCATTAATCGAGGGATTGAGTTTAGGAGTCGGGAGATAATGCTGCAGCTTTATAGGACCCTGGTTAGACCCCACTTGGAGTACTGCGCGCAGTTCTGGTCACCTCATTACAGGAAAGATGTTGAAGCCATTGAAAGGGTGCAGAGGAGATTTACAAGGATGTTGCCTGGATTGGGGGGCATGCCTTATGAGGATAGGTTGAGGGAGCTTGGTCTCTTCTCCCTGGAGAGACGAAGGATGAGAGGTGACCTGATAGAGGTTTACAAGATGTTGAGAGGTCTGGATAGGGTAGACTCCCAGAGGCTATTTCCAAGGGCTGAAATGGTTGCTACGAGAGGACACAGGTTTAAGGTGCTGGGGGGTAGGTACAGAGGAGATGTCAGGGGTAAGTTTTTCACTCAGAGGGTGGTGGGTGAGTGGAATCGGCTGACGTCGGTGGTGGTGGAGGCAAACTCGTTGGGGTCTTTTAAGAGACTTCTGGATGAGTACATGGGATTTAATGGGATTGAGGGCTATAGATAGGCCTAGAGGTGGGGATGTGATCGGCGCAACTTGTGGGCCGAAGGGCCTGTTTGTGCTGTGGCTTTCTATGTTCTATGTTCTATGTTCTAATCTCTCCGACTAATGGAAACACCTTCCCCATGTCCAGTCTATCCAGGCCTTTCAGTATCCTGTAAGTTTCAATGGGATCCCCCCTCATCCTTCTAAACTCCCATCGAGTACAGACTCAGAGTCCTCAAACATTCCTCGTACGTCAAGCCTTTCATTCCTGGGGATCATTCTCATGAACCCTCCCCCCCCCGGACCCTCTCCAAGGCCGGCACATCCTTCCTTAGATACGGGGCCCAAAATTGTTCACAATATACCAAATGTGGTCTCACCAGAGCCTTGCAAAGCCTCAGCAGTACATCCCTGCTTTTGCATTCTAGTCCTCTCGAAAGGAATACTAACATTAGTTTTGTTTTTCTAATTACCTACAAATTAACCTTAAGGGGGTCCTGAACTAGGACTCCCAAGTCCCTTTGCGCTTCTGATTTCTGAATTCTCTCCCCATTTAGAAAATAGTCTCCGCCTCTATTCTTCCTACCAAAGTGCGTAACCTCACATTTTCCCACGTTGTATTCCATCTGCCACTTCCTTGCCCACTCTCTTATCCTGTCCATATCCTACTACAGCCTCCCTGCCTCCTCAATACTACCTACCCCTCCGCCTATCTTTGTATCACCTGTATGTTGGATGCGCAATATCCATTAAAATCTCCCATGCAGTATGAACCAACAACAGCAACTTGGATTGATATAGCACCTTTCCATATAATGAAATCCCCCAAGGTGTTGCCCAGGGGTTATCACCAAGCCCAATCTGGCGTCAAACAACAAAAGGAGATATCCATAGAATCCCTACAATGCAGAAATAAGCCATTTGGCCCATCGAGCCTGCACCGACAACAATCCCACCCAGCCCCTATCCCTATAACCCCATGTATTTACCCCACTAGTTCCCCCTGACACTAAGGGTCAATTTAGCACGGCCAATCAACCCAACCCGCACATCTTTGGACTGTGGCAGGAAACTGGAGCACCCGGAGGAAACCCACACAGACACGGGGAGAATGTGCAAACTCCACACAGCCAGTGACCCAAGGCTGAGAATCAAACCCAGGTCCTTGGCGCTGTGAGGCACTGTGCCACCGTGCCCACTAGGAGTGGACAGGTTAATGTCCTATTAGGACAGGTGACCAAAAGCTTGGTCAAAAATGTAGGATTTATCATAGAATCCCTACAGTACAGAAGGAGGCCACTTGGCCCATCGAGTCTGTACCGACCACAATCCTACCCAGGCCCTGTTCCCGTAACCCCACACATTTACCCTGCTAGTCTCCCTGACACTAAGGGTCAATTTAGCACGGCCAATCAACCTAACGCACACATCTTTGGAGTGTGGGAGGAAACCGGAGCACCCGGAGGAAACCCACGCAGACACGGGGAGAATGTGCAAACTCCACACAGTTACCCAAGGCTGGAATCGAACCCAGGTCCCTGGCGCTGTGAGGCAGCAGTGCTAACCACTGTGCCACCGTGCCCACTAGGAGTGGACAGGTTAATGTCCTATTAGGACAGGTGACCAAAAGCTTGGTCAAAAAAGTAGGATTTAAGGAACGGCTTAATGGAGAGTGAGGTGAAGAGGTGGAGTGATGTAGGACTGAGCTCCATAACTATTCAATTTGCGACAAAATATATATCCAGTCAAATATTGATTTAGATCAAGTAATGTTAATTTAGATTTCGACATGTGTGTGCATTTAATAATTAATTACAGTGATGTTGAAAAGGTTTCATTGTGAAAAGAGTCTCCAGATTAATTTTCTGCATAAAATCTGTTTTAAAGTGTATTTATTAGTGTCACAAGTAGGCTTACATTGACACTGCAATGAAGTTACTGTGAGAATCCTGGCGCTGTGAGTCATGATGTGGAGATGCCGGCGTTGGACTGGGGTAAACACAGTAAGAAGTTTAACAACACCAGGTTAAAGTCCAACAGGTTTATTTGGTAGCAAAAGCCACATAAGCTTTCGGAGCTCTAAGCCCCTTCTTCAGGTGAGTACTTCAGACTCACCTGAAGAAGGGGCTTAGAGCTCCGAAAGCTTGTGTGGCTTTTGCTACCAAATAAACCTGTTGGACTTTAACCTGGTGTTGTTAAACTTCTTGCTGTGAGGCAGCAGTGCTAACCATTGTGTTGCCCTGTTTTATTGCACAATATATATTTTTAAATGAGTTAACATTGCATTTCTTTCCTCGTAGGTTGACTGCTTATGTGCTGAAAGTGTTTGCAATGTCGTATCGATTGATTGACATCCAACCAAATGTTCTCTGTGATGCTGCAAACTGGCTGATTTTAGAGAAACAGAATCCTGATGGTCACTTCAAAGAGGACGCACCTGTAATTCACCAAGAGATGATCGTACGCAAATTGTTTCTTATTACTCAGATCAGCTTTGACAAAGGGTCACCTGGACTCGAAACGTCAGCTCTTTTCTCTCCTTCCAGATGCTGCCAGACCTGCTGAGATTTTCCAGCATTTTCTCTTTTGGTTTCAGATTCCAGCATCCGCAGTAATTGGCTTTTATCGAATCATAGAATGTTACAGGACAGAATGTGACCATTCGGTCCATCCTGCCTGTGCTAGCTCTTTCAAAAAAAATATCCAGTTAGTCTCAGTCATAGAATCATAGAATCCCTACAGTGCAGGAGCAGGCCATTCAGCCCATCCAGCCTGCTAGCAGCATGGTAGCCTCACAGCGCCAGGGAGCAGGGTTCAATTCCTGGCCTCAGGCCACTGCCTGTGCGGAGTTTGCACATTCTCCCCACGTGGGTTTCCTCCGGGTGCTCTGGTTTTCTCCCACACTCCAAAGATGTGCGAGTTAGGTTGATTGGCCGTGCTAAATTTTACCTTGGTGTCAGGGGGTTAGTAGGGTAAATATGTGGGGTTGTGGGAATGAGGCCTGGGTGGGATTGTGGTCGGTGTAGGCTCGATGGGCCGAATGGCCTCCTTCTGCACTGTAGGGATTCTATGAATAACATTAATCCCATCCAGACCCAATCCCCATATTTACTCTGCTGAACCCCCGACACTAAGGGGCAATTTAGCCAATCCACCTCACCTGCACATCTTGGATTGTTCAACCCATAGAATCTTGACTGTGCAGAAAGAGGCCATTCGGTCCATTGAGTAGGCACTGACTCTCCCAAAGAACATCCCACCCATACCTTCCCAACTACCCTATCCCTGTAATCCAGCACATTGAACATCACTAATCCACGTAACCATCACATCTTTGGGCACGAAGGGGCAATTTAGCAAGGCCAATCCACCTAGCCTGCACATCTTTGGACACTAAGGGGCAATTTAGCACAGCCAATCCACCTAACCTGCACATCTTTGGACACGAAGGGGCAATTTAGCAAGGCCAATCCACCTAACCTGCACATCTTTGGACACTCAGGGGCAATTTAGCACGGCCAATCCACCTAGCCTGCACATCTTTGGACACTAAGGGGCAATTTAGCACGGCCAATCCACCTAACCTGCACATCTTTGGACACGAAGGGGCAATTTAGCATGGCCAATCCACCTAACCTGCGCAACTTTGGACACTAAGGAGCAATTTAGCATGGCCAATCCACCTAACCTGAACATCTTTGGACACTAAGGGACAATTTAGCATGGCCAATCCACCTAACCCGCACATCTTTGGACTGTGGGAGGAAACCGGAGCACCCAGGAGGAAACCCATGCCAACACGGGGAGAGTGAGCGGACTCCACACAGAGTCACCCAAGGCCGGAATTGAACCCGGGTCCCTGGCGCTGTGAGGCAGCAGTGCTAACCACTGTGCCACCGTGCCACCCTGCTGTTTTCCCAAATTTTCCCTCTTCAAATGTCCAAATCTCTTTGGTTTCTATTGAAGCTACTTCCACCATTCCTCTGTGGGGTGTATTCCAGATGACAACTCGCTGCGTTTACAAAAAAGACTAATTGTCTCTGGCTCTCATGCAAGTTTCTTGAATCAGAATCCTTCCGGAATCTCCCACTGGAAACATTTTCTCCTCATTCTCTCCATCAAAGCTCTTGAAAACTTTGATCAAATATTCCCTTTATCCTTTCCCATTTGTCAAAATGCCGCCTTGACTCGATTCCCCGGGTTACTCCTAAAGCTTGCTTTCACCATCTGTCATTTCCCCTCCTTTACCCTCTGGACCACACTTATTTTTCCCAAAACCCTTTGCATAACATTCCTCGGCCCACTCCCAATTCCATCGACACGCGCTTCACTTTTCCTTGGTGTCCATTGTGCGCCCCTCTACGTGGTAAAATAAGAAGTCTCGCACACAAGATTAAAATCCAACAGGTTCACTTGGGGTTAAAGTCCAACAGGGGGTTCATTTGGAATCACAAGCTTTCGGAGCACTGCTCCTTTATCCTGGTGGTAAAACCATCAACTGTAATCTTCGAGTTGTTGGGGGAAAAGGTTACTTTCAACATTTGCACAGCTCATTTGAAATACTGATCCTTGTTAAGGGTGTAATTTTTCCTCTTGAGGTTCTTGGTTTTAAATTTTTTTGTCAGAAAATGTTCCCATCTAAGTTGGATTTACACAACATTAACATAAGAACATAAGAACTAGGAGCAGGAGTAGGTCATCTGGCCCCTCGAGCCTGCCCCGCCATTCAATAAGATCATGGCTGATCTTTTTGTGGACTCAGCTCCACTTACCCGCCCGCTCACCATAACCCTTAATTCTTTTACTGTTCAAAACTGTATCTATCCTGGTGTTCCAAAATTGTTAGCTTGTTCACTCAAGATGAATTTGAGGCTTTGAGGTTTTAATTATTACCTGAATTAACGGATTCATTTGCCCCAACTTTTCCTCAGATTTATTCCTGGTCTTTGATTTGTTTTTTGTTAATCTTTGCCAAGAGATGAACTCCAGAAATGAAATCAGCAATTTAACTCTGCCCTCAGGTACCATGCCCTGAGACCTTCATTGGATGGGTCGATAATAATTTTAAAAAAAAGTTTATTTATTAGTCACAAGTAGCTTACATTAACACTGCGATGAGGTGACTGAAAATCCCCTAGTGGCCACTCTCCGGCCCCTGTTCAGATACACTGAGGGAGATTTTAGCACGGCCAATGCACCCAACCAGCACGTCTTTCGGACTGTGGTAGGAAACTGAAGTACACAGAGGAAACCCACGCAGACACGGGGAGAACGTGCAGACTCCGCACAGACAGTGACCCAATCTGGGAATCGAACCCGGGTGCCTGGCGCTGTGAGGCAGCAGTGCTAACCACTGTGCCACCGTGCAGGATTTGACCAAGCAGCTTATTGAACATCCGTTGCCATTCAAGGTAATCATGGCTGCCTCTGAGGGAGAATTTAGCACGGCCAATGCACCCTAACCAGCACACCTTTCAGACTGTGGGAGGAAACCGGAGCACCCGGAGGAAACCCACGCACGCAGGCATGGGGAGAACGTGCAGACTTTGCACGGATAGCGATCCAAGCCAGGGAGCAAACCAAGGTCCCTTAAAGTAAAGTTTATTTATTAGTGTCACAAGTAAGGCTTACATTAACACTGCAATGAAGTTACTGTGAAATTCCCCGAGTCCACACACTCTGGTGCCTGTTCGGGTCAATGCACCCTAACCAGCACGTCTTTTGGACTGTGAGAGGAAACCGGAGCACCCGGAAGAAACCCACGCAGACACGGGGAGAATGTGTAAACTCCACACAGACAGTGACCCAAGCCGGGAATCGAACCCGGGTCCCTGGAGCTGTGAGGCAGCAGTGCTAACCACCGTGAAGTACTGCAATGGGTTCGATGTCTGTAATATAGCTGATCAGGAAACCTTCCTGCTCTTACCACTGTGCCTCCAGGTGTATCCGAAAGGTTCACGGGCTGACAATCAGCCCTCTTGTCCACATTCAGAACGCCCCTTCCGTGGCCGTCAAGTCCTGAAGTGGGACAAGCTCCCCTGCAGCCGTTTAGTTATCCTGACTTGTTTTCAGTGGGAATGTGCCTGAATGAAATATATTTTTGTGTGCCGATTTTCCCTCAGGGAGGAGTCCGAGGGTCCGAGAGCGAAGCGTCACTGACTGCATTTGTACTCATCGCCATGCTTGAGGCTAAATTCGTTTGTTCGATTTACATCGAGGTAAAGGAATCTCCTTTTTGTTAAGAGGAAGGTAACAAGACCAGGTTACACTGCAATATTTTGCTTCAGAAGACTTGCTTGAAGTTGGCTGGAATTCTTCCTGCTACAGCCACATCCCCATTCCCTGCAGAGAGGCCGGAGAATCCCAGCTGAGGTTGGAGAATTCTGGCTGTCAGAATCTTCTCCCAACTCACCTGAAGGGCCCACCTCTTTCTTTCCCCCGCTATCAATCGGAATAGGGTAGCTAGCCTATTTAGCAATTATCCCGCATGTAAGCTTCAAAATTATTGCTAGCTTGCTACCTGACTTAAAGAGCCATGGCCAAACCTGTTGCCACTTTTATTCAGTTTAAAGTCTATTTATGAATGTCACGAGTAGGCTTACATTAACGCTGCAATGAAGTTACTGTGAAAATCCCCTGGTCGCCACACTCCGGTGCCTGTTCGGGTACACTGAGGGAGAATTTAGCACGGCCAAATGCACCCTAACCAGCACGTCTTTGGACTGTGGGAGGAAACGGGAGCACCCGGAGGAAACCCACGCAGACACGGGGAGAACGTGCAAACTCTGCACAGGCAGTGGAGTTTCTCCCCGTGTCTGCGTGGGTTTCCTGCAGGCGCTCTGGTTTCCTCCCACGGTCCAAAGATGTGCGGACAGACAGTGACCCTGGCGCTGTGAGGCAGCAGTGCTAACCACTGTGCCGCTGTGCATTCTCCAGTCTCGCATGCCCTGCTACCGCTTCCAGCGAGAACAGCGAAACAGAGAACCCGGGAATCCCAGTCACGGGTGAGGTCGGAGAATTCTGGTCCGTTATGTTCTCTCAACCTCATTTTATTGAGCGCGGGGAAGCGGCAAAATTGGAACAACTGATTTTGCATATTCAAAAATTATTACCGCTGTGAATGTTAACTCCAGGCACCGGCTGGTGACAGTTGATAGCTTGTCATTCTAAAATCTCTTCAGCTAATTGTGATTTATTACTTGCAGGGTTATGAAAACAGTATCAGAAAAGCAGAAGACTACCTGGAAAATCAGATTGGTAATCTGCAGAGAGCGTACTCCGTGGCAATAACATCCTACGCCCTGTCACTACTCAATAAAGACAAAACAGACATTCTGATGAGATTTGCTTCACTGGGTAAGTACGCATTTTCTCTGTCTCTCGAATCTTCCCACTGGCATTCTGTCTACCTCTACACACAGTAAGAAGTCTCACAACACCAGGTTAAAGTCCAACAGGTTTATTTGGTAGCACGAGCTTTCAGAGCACTGCTCCTTCATCAGATGATGAAGCATCAGGAGCAGCGCTCCGAAAGCTTGTGGCTTGTGCTATCAAATAAACCTGTTGGACTTTAACCTGGTGTTGTGAGACTTCTTACTGTGCCCACCCCAGTCCAACGCTGGCATCTCCACATCATGGCTACCTCTACACAGCCAGGGAATGTCACCAGAATCGAAATAGAATCAGAGAATAGAATAGAATAGAATAGAATAGAATAGAATAGAATAGAATAGAATCCCTGCAGTGCAGAAGGAGGCCACTTGGCCCAATGCACCTGCACCGACAACAATCCCACCCTATCCCTGTGACCCTATGCATTTAGCCCTGACACTCAGTGGCAATTTAGCATGGCCAATCCACCGAGCCCACACATCTTTGGACACTAAGGGACAATAGAGCATGGCGAATCCACCTAACCTGCACATCATTGGGTACTAAGGGGCAATTTAGCATGGCGAATCCACCTAACCTGCACATCATTGGGTACTAAGGGGCAATTTAGCATGGCCAATCCACCTAACCTGCACATCATTGGGTACTAAGGGGCAATTTAGCATGGCCAATCCACCTAACCTGGGGCGGCACGGTGGCACAGTGGTTAGCACAGCTGCCTCACAGCGCCAGGGGCCCGGGTTCGATTCCTGGCTTGGGTCACTGTCTGTGTGGAGTTTGCACATTCTCCCCATGTCTGCGTGGGTTTCCTCCGGGTACTCGGGTTTCCTCCCACAGTCCAAAGATGTGCAGGTTAAGTGATTTGGCCGTGCTAAATTCTCCCTCAGTGTACCCGAACAGGCACCGGAGTGTGGCGACTAGGGGATTTTCACAGTGACTTCATTGCAGTGTTAATGTAAGACTATTTGTGACACTAATAAATAAACTTTAAAAAAAAACTTTAGCCAACACACCATTGGACAAACAAAAGCAAACTATCCTTTACCATTGCAGTGTTAACCCACAAAGAAAGCAGTTACTTTTTCCTTTAGTTAATTCTTCAACACTAACATCAGTCAATCCATATGAATGTGTCAATACTGGGACATGTTTGGAATTTCAGGAATATATTGGTCTTTACTTACAGGAACTGATTGAAGCGATGACGGAATGCTAGTCTCCCTGACACTAAGGGGCAATTTAGCTAATCTACCTCAGCCTCACATCTTCGATGGTTCGACCCATAGAATCCCGACTGTGCAGGAAGAGGCCATTCGGCCCAATTTTGCTGCTTCCCCGTGCTCAATAAAAGGAGGTTGAGAGAACATAACGGTCCAGAATTCTCCGACCTCACCCGTGACTGGGATTCTCTGATTCCCTGTTCTCGCTGGAAGCGATAGCGGGGCATGCGAAACCAGAGGACGCACGGCAGCCCATTGGTTAGCACTGCTGCCTCACAGCTCCAGGGTCACTGTCTTTGGACTGTGGGAGGAAACCAGAGCACCCGGAGGAAACCCACGCAGACACGGGGAGAACATGCAGACTCTACACAGACAGTGACTCGAGACCGGGAATTGAACCCGGGTCCTTGGAGCGATGAGGCAGCTGCGTCTACCACTGTGCCACCGTGCTGCCCCATTCTCTTCCTGAGAATTGGCAATGTACCTACCTGGCAGATCTAGATGAAGGCCGGAATCTTACCACCGGACGGGACGGTGGCACAGTGGTTAGCACTGCTGCCTCACAGCGCCAGGGACCCGGGTTCGATTCCCGGCTTGGGTGACTGTGCGAAGACTGCACATTCTCCCCGTGTCTGCATGGGTTTCCTCTCCGGGTGCTTCAGTTTCCCCCCACAGTCTGAAAGACGTGCTGGTTAGGTGCATTGGCCGTGCTAAATTCCCCCTCAGTGTGCCCGAACAGGCGCCGGAGTGTGGCGACCAGAGGATTTTCACAATAACTTCATCGCAGTGTTAATGTGAGCCTACTCGTGACACTGCTAAATAAACTTTAAACCGTTCACGCCAGTGGGATTTACCCATCCTGCCGCAGTGAATGGCGGTCTGGCTGGCCGCCAAATTCTCTGACTTTGCCGCAGCGGGAGCGTAGCGTGAGCAGCACGGTAAGATCCCGCCCGGAGAATTTGATTCAAGGGATTGTCTTTTAGTAAGAACTTAAGCATACAAGACCAGACACCAATACATCTGAAATGGGTAGCACACTGAAACTAGAGGGCATAGATTTACGGTGAGAGGGGAGAGATACAAAAGGGTGCAGAGGGGGAATTTTTTCACACAAAGTGTCTGGAACGAGCTGCCAGAGACAGTAGTAGAGGCGGGTACAATTTTGTCTTTTAAAAAGCATTACATGGGTAAGATGGATATAGAGGGATATGGGCCAAATGCAGGCAATTGGGACTAGCTTAGTGGTTAAAAAAAAAGGGTGGCATGGACAAGTTGGGCCGAAGGGCCTGTTTCCATGCTGTAAACCTCTATGACTTGATTTGAATGATCTTTTAACTTCTTCTTCTCCTTACACCCTTCTTTAGAAAAATCATACTGGGCAGACAATGGAAATGCCAACTCTCTGTACACAGTTGAGGCCACAGGATATGCTCTTTTGGCCCTTACACAGCTCAAGAAGTTTGACCAGGCCGGTAAACTTGTAAGATGGCTGTCATTGAGGAGCGAGTATGGAGGTGGCTACGTCTCCACACAGGTTTCACATCTCTACTTTACATCTGTACTGAATTCATTTTTAGAGAAATAAACTAGCAGTTTAGCAGAAATCTTTAAGATTGAGGGAGGCTTAAGTCTTCCCGTTTTATTGGGGATGGCGGGACTGATGTACGAGGAGAGATCGACTAGGTTAGGATTGTCTTTGCTGGAGTTCAGACGAATGAGGCGGGGAATCTCATAACTTAAAAAATTCTAACAGGACTAGACAGGGTAGATGCAGGGAGGATGTTCCCGATGGTGGGGGGAGTCCAGAACCAGGGGTCACAGTCTGAGGATTCAGGGAAGACCATTTACGACAGAGATGAGGAGACATTTCTTCACCCAAAGAGTGGTGAGCCTGTGGAATTCATGACCCAACAGGAAATAGTTGATGCCAAAACATTGAATGTATTCAAGAGGCGGCTGGATATAGCACCTGGGGGTGAACGGGATCAAAGGTTATGGGGAGAAAGCAGGATTAGGCTATTGGGTTGGACTTATAATCTAAATGGGGAGAGAATTTGGGGTGCTCCGGTGCAGAGGGATCTGGGTGTCCTCGTCCATGAGTCACAGATAACTAGCGTGCAGCTCCAGCAGATAATAAGAAAGCAAATGGAATGTTGGCATTCATAGCTAAAGCAGCACAGTGTGTGAATATGCTCTTTCTGCGTGTAAAGATCAGGGCTTTTGGTAGAAAATTATTTAGCTCCTAGAATGCCCAAGTGCACCACACTGAGAACCTGACTGATGATCTTAGGCTGGTTGTCAGTGTAATCCTTACTCTGGCCATTTGGACTCTGACCAATCAGAGTCGACCTGGTTTGAATTTAAACAAAGCTTGGCAGTTAACTGTCAGTCATCGGTTAACAAGTACATTCTCCATGGCAACACCTCTACCAATCAGAGCCCATTTGCCAATAAATCAGCACTCTCTTAGCATCAGGTATAAATTGTGGTTGACTTCACATTCGGCATTCTGGCCAATCTCCCAATGTGTGCAAGGTGAAATGTTTCGACATAATGGGGCGGATTTCCCCATTCCGCCCGCCACGGGAATCGGAGCGGGCGAGGGGCGGACCATGGAAAGGCCTGTTGAACCGGGACGAGATTTTCCGGTTTTGGAGCAAGCGCGGCTGGAAAATCATAGAATCCGCCAATGCAGAAGGAGGCCATTCGGCCCATCGGGTCTGCACCGACCACAATCCCACCCAGGCCCTATCCCCATAACCCCATGCATTTACCCTAGCTAGTCCCCCTGACACTACGGGGCAATTTAGTATGGCTGCACATCTTTGGAGTGTGGAAGGAAACCGGAGCACCAGGAGGAAACCCACGCAGACACGGGGAGAATGTGCAAACTCCACACAGACAGTGACCCAAGCCGAGTATCGAACTCGGGTCCCTGACACTGTGAGGCAGCCGTGCTAACCACTGTGCCACCGTGCCACCCCAACCTCTTTTAAAGCAATACCTAAGATTAGACAGTTTATAAGTTACTGATAAGTTCACAACATACAATTGCTTTAGCGCAGTTCCCCACTGAAAAAGATATTTTTTAGTCTCAATAGTTACATCCTGAAGAGATTCACGAGTTTTTAAATACTAAAAAAAATCCTGTCTTGCAAACCTAGGCAATAAAAATGCAGAGTGAGAAGGAACCAAATGGATATAAAGTTCTATGATTATGACTTGAAGAGGATTGACACAAAATAATTCACCTTCTGGCATTGAGAAGTAAATTTAATCAATGGAGATTAACGTGGATAAGTGTGAGGTCATGCATTTTGGTCGGAAAAATGGGAAGGGGACTTATTATCTAAATAGGGAGAGACTTCGGGATGCAGAGGGATCTGGGTGTCCTCGTTCATGAGTCACAGAAAACTAGCATGCAGGTACAGCAGATAATAAAGAAATCGAATGGAATGTTGGCATTTATAGCTAAAGGAATAGAATATAAAGGTAAGGAAGTGTTGTTGCAACTATACAAGGCACCTGGCGTATTGTGCACAGTTTTGGTCTCCTTATTTGAGGAAAGATGCAGTGGCATTGGAGGCAGTTCAGAGGAGGTTCACTAGATTGATTCCAGAGATGAGGGGTTTGTCGTATGAAGAGAGATTGAACAGTTTAGGCCGATACTCTCTGGAATTTAGAAGAATGAGAGGAGATCAAATTGAGGTATACAAGATGATAAAAGGTGTGGATAAAGTAGACGTGGAGTGGATGCTTCCTCTTGTGGGGCATTCTAGGAGAAGAGGTCACAGTTTTAGGATAAGGGGTAACAAATTTAAAACAGAGTTGAGGAGAAACTACTTCTCCCAAAGGGTTGCAAATCCGTGGAATTCGCTCCCCCAAAGTGCAGTGGATGCTGGGACAGTGAGTAAATTTAAGGAGGAGTTAGACAGATTTTTAATTGGTAATGGGTTGAAGGGTTATGGGGAGAAGGCAGGAAAATGGGGATGAGGAGCATATCAGCCATGATCGAATGGCGGAGCAGACTCGATGGGCCGAATGGCCTAATTCTGCTCCTATATCTTATGAACTTATGATCAGCCATGATGGTGATGAATGGTGGAGCAGGTTCGAAGGGCCGAATGGCCTCCTCCTGCTCCTATCTTCTATGTTTCTCTTGCTGTCCAACAGGAGTTCACCCTTTCCCAAAGGAGAAAGGCTTGTGCTTAGATGGAGTGGAATAGTGTTTGTAAATAAAAGGAATGTGGTAAAGGGACACCGGTCTCTGAGGAGTTGTTTCAAGTACCTGACAAATTATTTTGTGAGTAATGGAACCAGAGGAAAAAAAAACCCAAAGTTCCTCCTGCGCTTGCAATTCTTAAACATTAGGATTAAATAATTAATTGGATAATAAGTGTTAAATATTCACTTTAAAATAATTTTTTATTGATTTATATTCTGCTGTCCTCTGGCCAATAAATATACTTAAGGCACAAAAGTATCACAGATCTCCTTCACTGAGATATTCCACCATCGCATTCAAGGGGCAGAATCTTCCCAAAACTGCACAGAGTGTTGATTCAGGCGAGGAAACCAGTGTGAGTCTCGCAGGCCTCCTAGCCGGCTTCACTCGCCGTATTAAGAGCAAAGGTCAAAGAAAAGTACAGCACAGGATCAGGCCCTTCGGCCCTCCAAGCCCGTGCTGACCTTGATGCCCCAACTGAACTACAAAACAAACCCATCTGCATTACTCGGTCCGTATCCCTCTACTTCCTACCGGAAGTCGAGCTGGCCTCTCGGATTTTGTAGTGAAACTCATTGACAAATGTTTTCGAGTCAAGTGTCAGAGACCCGTCTCAGCAATCAAAGGCCGGGATTCTCTGGACCATTCACCCCCGCCCAACTGGGAATCCAGGTGTCCCACTGAATTGATTACCCATTCTTATTTCTCAAGCAAGCAAGTTATTCTAAACCATTTTCTTTCTTCTCAAATATGTCTAACAATAACTCTTTTTCTTCCCCTCCAGGCCACAATGGTGGCTTTACAAGGATTAGCCAAGTACCAGGCTGATATCCCTCAAGTCAAAGACGTTGACTTAAATGTCGTTGTGTCCATTCCCGGCAGACAGAGACTTCTGAAGTGGCGTTTTGATGAACAAAATCAATTTGTAGCAAAATCAGCAAGGGTGAGTTCTGACTAAAAGCCTATTGCCCATCCCTAACTATTGCTATGACTATTAGGTTATATCGAAATAGCAGCATGTAATGTAAATGGCTAATTAACTCTATCCATACTTCAGATGAACGCCCTTGATAAAGTGGTGATAAATGCGACTGGGCAAGGTAAAGGAACAGTGAAGGTAAGAACCGGCTCCAATTACTGTCGACGGAATTTAGTCCATTCCTCCATCACTCCCTCGCATCGTGGCAGATGATGAATTAAATTGTGTCATTGGAACACGGTTAATCACCCCAATAATAAGCTTTAAAGTTTATTAGTGTCATGAGTAGGCTTACATTAACACTGCAATGAAGTTACTGTGAAAATCCCCTAGTCGCCGCACTCCAGCACCTGTTGGGGAAAACTGAGGGAGAATTTTTAGCATGGCCCTAACCAAGCACGTCTTTCGGACTGTGGGAGGAGACCAGAGCACCCGGAGGAAACCCACGCAGACACGGGGAGAACATGCAGACTGCGCACAGACAGTGACGCAAGCCGGGAATCGAACCCGGGTCCCTGGCGCTGTGAGGCACCAAATGCTAACCACTGAGCCACCGTGCCATCCATAAAATGGTAAAGTGTTCCAGCAGAACTAGATATGATACAGAACAGATGAAAATCAGTTGTCCCAATGGTCCATGCCAGTATTTATGCTCCACACAACATCCAGCAACTCCAATCAGGACATCCTTCTAACATTGACTTTAATCAGGACATGCTATTAATCCTTTCTCCCTCTCGTAGTCACCCCAGCTTCCCCTTGACATAGTGGTTAACTTACTGTCCCACCTGACCTGTCAATCAATCTTCCCTTAACACTTCAAAAAGGGTCATAAATTCTCAGAGAGTGTATTAGGCCCAGATTAAAAATAAACAAAACCCCATTGAAAGCATCCAATCAGACAGGTCAGCAACAAGCACAATGACAACAAAGCAAAGCTGCGTATAACTGCAGAGAACATAGAACATAGAACATTACAGCGCAGTACAGGCCCTTCGGCCCTCGATGTTGCGCCAACCAGTGGAACCAATCTAAAGCCCCTAATCTACACTATTCCAATATTATCCATATGTTTATCCAATAACCACTTGAACGCTCTCAACGTTGACAAGTCCACCACTGCTGCAGGCAGGGCATTCCATGCCCTTACTACTCTCTGAGTAAAGAACCTACCTCTAACATCTGTCCTATATCTCTCACCCCTCAATTTAAAGCTATGTCCCCTCATGCTAGCCAACACCATCCGAGGAAAAAGGCTCTCACTATCCACCCTATCTAATCCTCTGATCATCTTGTATGCCTCTATTAAGTCACCTCTTAACCTTCTTCTCTCTAACGAAAACAACCTCAAGCCCCTCAGCCTTTCCTCATACGATTTTCCCATCATACCAGGCAACATCCTGGTAAATCTCCTCTGCACCCTTTCCAACACTTCCACATCTTTCCTATAATACGGCGACCAGAACTGTACGCAATACTCCAAATGCGGCCGCACCAGAGTTTTGTACAGTTGCAGCATGACCTCCTGGCTCCGAAACTCAATCCCTCTACCAATAAAAGCTAACACACCGTACGCCTTCTTAACAACCCTATCAACCTGGGTGCCAACTTTCAGGGATCTATGCACATGGACACCCAGATCCTTCTGTTCATCCACACTACCAAGTGTCTTACCATTAGCCCAGTACTCAGTATTCCTGTTACTCCTTCCAAAGTGAATCACCTCACATTCTTCCGCATTAAACTCCATTTGCCACCTCTCAGCCCAGCTCTGCAGCTTATCTATGTCCCTCTGTAACCTGCCACTTCCCTCCGCATTGTCTACAACTCCACCGACTTTAGTGTCATCCGCAAATTTACCAATCCATCCACAAAGAACATGATTTAAAAAATACATTTCTTAAAGGCACAGTAGCGTCACTATTTCCCAATATATGTGACAATAATAAATCAAACCAAAGAGGACTTGCCCCCTGTTTATTGCACGAGCTGCTATGTTCAGGTATATTACAGATCTCAAGTCTTAATGAATGAGTTTTTTTTAACTCATTCGTGGGATATGGGTGTCACTGGCTGGCCAGCATTTATTGCCCATCCCTAGTTGCCCTTGGATGGCAGCGAGGGTCAACCACATTGCTGTGGCTCTGGAGTCACATGTAGGCCAGACCAGGTAAGGACGGCAGATTTCCTTCCCTAAAAACATAAGTGAACCAGATGGGTTTTTCCGACAATCGACAATGGTTTCATGGTCATCAGTAGATTCTTAATTCCAGATATTTTTTATTGAATTCAAATTCCACCATCTGCCGTGGCGGGATTTGAACCCAGGTCCCCAGAACATTAGCTCAGTTTTTGGATTAATAGTCCAGCCATAATACCAGTGGGCCATCGCCTCCACAGTGTGGGTTAATGAGTGGATGAGTAATTGTGGGTGGGTGAGTGATTGTTGTGGGCCGATGCTTCGTTGCTTTGTGGTTAGTCAGATCAGGGTAAGACGGTCGGGTTATGTGGGTGTCGGGTTGGGTGGGTATTTGGGTCAGGGATTGGTGGTGGGAGGGAAAGTGTCAAGTCAAGTTGGAGAGCTTAGCTCAGTTGTGTCGCTCCTTTCAGTTAAGGTCGCTAACCAGGGAGTGATACCGAGTATGAACATTTCCTGGGTAATTATCTGGGTTGACTCTGTGTGGATCTGCCTCAAGTCTCTGACCCTGAAGTCAGTTTGGAGACATTTGTGGAGGGTCCTGGCTGCATAAATTAGCCCGTTCTAAATTTAAACACCCCATTTGGGGCGGCACGGTGGCACAATGCTTAGCACTGTTGCCTCATAGCTTCAGGGACCCGGGTTCGATTTCCGCTTGGGTTACTGTCTGTGTGGAGTTTGCATGTTCTCCCCGTGTCTGCGTGGGTTTCCTCCAGGTGCTCCGGTTTCCTCCCACAGTCCAAAGATGTGCAGGTTCGGTTGATTGGCCATACTAAAATTGCCCCTTCGTGCCCTGAGATGCATAGGTTAGAGAGATTAGCCGGTAAATATGTAGGGATATGGGGGTAGGACCTGGGTAGGATTGTGGTCGGTGCAGACTCAATGGGCCAAATGGCCTCTTTTTGCACTGTAGGGTTTCTAAACTCCCCCTTAGTGTCAGGGGGACTAGCTAGGTTAAATGCATGGGGTTATGAGGATAGGGACTGGGTGGGATTGTGGTCTGTACAGACTCAATTGGCTGAATGGCCTCCTTCTGCACTGTAGAGATTCTATGATTTTATTCAATTACAGAACATGCCAGGACCTCCGCAGAGTAGCATAAGGGGAGGCGATGGCTATTATCATCAGACTATTAACCCAGAAAGTCAGCTAATGTTCTGGGGACCCGGGTTCGAGTCCCGCCACGGCAGATAGTGGAAATTGAATCCAACAAAACAAAATATCTGGAATTAAGAATGTACTGATGACCGTGAAACCATTGTCGATCATTGGAAAAACCCGTCTGGTTCTTTTAGGGAAGGAAATCTGCCATCCTTACCCGGTCTGGCCTACATGTGACTCTAGAGCCATAGCATGTGGTTGACTCTCAACTGCCTTCCAAGAGATGGGCAATAAATACTGGCTCAGCCAGCGACGCCCATGTCCCACGAATGAATGAAAAGGGATAAACTTCACCATGCATATTCCACCACTCTGGCTGGTTTGGTCGATTTAAAATGTACTGCTTTTGATAAAGAAGCACTATTTCTTTTATTCCATTTAGGTTCTAACTACATGTCATGTTATGTTGTCGAAACTAGCCAAGGAATGCAAGAAATTTGATTTCCAAATAACTGTGGAAAACGTGCCCCGAGGTAAGCCACGCACGAATCATCCAGAGATCGTTATTTCTCTTAGCTGTTCAAGGATCAACCCACTCTGAAATGCAACGAGCGACAAGAATTATCCTCGCATTTCTTTGACTCCCATCAAGGGAGTGCGATGGGATATTTCTGCTTGCTCAGCAGTTAAGATAGCATTGTGATCCTAGCTAGGTGATGGGACCCAGTCCATGGACTGGTAATATAGTTGCTTATATATACAGCACATTTTAGGGCAGAATCTTCCAAGAAAATGGCAAAGTGTCAAATTCTGATTGGAAACCGGCGAGTTTCATAGAATCCTACAGGCCATTCAGCCCATCGAGTCTGCACCGACCACAATCCCACCCAGGCCCTATCCCCATAACCCCATGCATTTACCCTAGCTAGTCCCCCTGACACTAAGCGGCAATTCTGCATGGCCAATCCACCTAACCCGCACATCTTTGGACTGTGGGAGGAAACCGGAGCACCCGGAGGAAACCCATGCAGACACAGGGAGAATGTGTAAGCTTCACAGAGACAGTGACCCAAGCCGGAAATTGAACCCGGGTCCCTGGCGCTGTGAGGCGGCAGCGCTAACTGCTGTGCCACCATGCTGCCCCCGCAAATACAGGGGGATCTCGTCAGACATCCTGACACATTTCCAAAACAAAAACCGGGGACGTGGTTTGCATCATCTGGTGGGTGGGGCCTGATGGAACCAGCAAGCCTGTCTCCATGGAGATCGGGTAAGTTAAAGGACATTCCCCCCCTATTCCCTGACAGACAGCAGGCAGACCAGGGGTTGGCACAATGGAGATGATGATTTTCTGCACAAAGGCCTGAAGAGGGTACACTGATAGGAAGGTCCACCCACCATTGCAATGAAGTTACTATGAAAATCCCCTAGTTGCCACACTCTGGCACCTGTTCGGGTACACTGAGGGAGAATTTAGCACGGCCAATGCACCCTAACCAGCACCTCTTTCAGACTGTGGGAGGAAACCGGAGCACCCGGAGGAAATCCACGCAGACATGGGGAGAACGTGCAGACTCTGCACAGACAGTGACCCTTAGCCGGGAGTCAAGCCCAGGACCCTGGCGCTGTGAGGCAGCAGTGCTAACCACTGTGCCACCACTGTGTCACAACAGAGACTACATTTCAACAGTTCATTGATGGAAAGGGTGGGCCTCAGGTCATGAAAGAAGCAATATTATTGCAATTCCATTTCCATTTATCCACATATGAAAATATAATTGTGAATTAAGAATTTCATGGTGGTAATAACTAGTCTTGTTTTGCATTGCTATAGAATTCCAACCGGCAAATGCTGTGAATTCTCTGATGTTGAATGTCTGCGCACGGTAAGGAGTTCATATTTCAATCGGTTGGAGAATTACATTTGTTATCGGATATTATTGAGGAAATTGATTTGACAATTACTGAGGGATAAAGGGCAGAACTCTCCGGCTGCGCTGGTCTAAAAGCCGGAAATCCCTGCCTGACCGTCACATTCTCTGCAACCCTCACGCTAAAATTCCAGATTGATTTTGATTTGTCTGGAGACAATACACATCTTTTTAGCCTGTCTTGATGCTCTCTCCACTCACATTGTTTCATCTCTTAAAGACTTGATTAGTTGTAAGTATTTGCATTCCAACCATTATTCATGTAAATTGAGTCTGTGTCTTTATAAGCTCTGTTTGTGAACAGAATTCCCACTCACCTGAAGAAGGGGCTAAGAGCTCCGAAAGCTTGTGTGGCTTTTGCTACCAAATAAACCTGTTGGACTTTAACCTGGTGTTGTTAAACTTCTTACTCTGGTTCATTGCCCAGTCGGCCTCTTTGCAGCTACCTGGTCCTGTCCAGTCTTTCTCCTGGCAGAGTTGAGAGACGTTCACTACCCAGTGCTATCTTCAACTGCCCTCCTTCCAGTTAAATTAGGAACAAAAAGCCTTGCTGCATTAAAACGCCCCTTTGTTGCTAAGCAGATGTCACATGCTTCTGCGAGTTTATTTACTCTTCACTCCGTAACCCTCTCTAAGCACAATCGAAACATATTTTGAATTGAACCAACCCCCACACATACAAATACCTTTGCCCAGCATGAATCTAACTATAGGCTGTTTCCTAACTTATACAGAAATATTAAATTAAACCTTATTTCTAATGATTACCGGTACAAATAGAAATTCCTTAAAATTACCTTTTCATCCTGCCTTTTTACTTTTTATCCTTTTAGCCCCTTTTTCCATAGAATCCAGAGAATCCTACAGTGCAGAAGGAGGCCATTCGACCCAGGGAGTCCACACCGACCACAATTCCACCCTTTATGGCCTCACTAATCCCAAAACAATAAAATCCCGCCTGAGGTCAACAGACCTTTCCATGTTCTGCCCCTTTCCCGCTCCAATTCCCATGGTGGACGGGATGGTAAAATTTCAGCCAAAGTCTCGCAAAGCTAACAAAGTCTGACGATTGTAGTTTGTTTCCCTAATTTTCTAAATAAGCTTGTAAAACCTAATTTTTCCAGATATCTTGGCGATACAGATTCCTCAATGGTCGTTGCAGATATTTCCATGCTGACCGGATTTTCTCCAGATTTACAAGATCTGCAGCTGGTAAGATATCTTTAATATTTAATGCAAGCTTACACTTATTTATATATAAATGTCAAAATTAAGCTCGCATCGAAAGTTAAAAAGAAAGTTGCTATTAATAGCACAAATAAAGATAAAAGACTTTGACCGGTAGCAGCTGTTACTAGTAGCAGAGTGAACAAGGTTGGCAACTAGATTTTCCAGGATGCTTGAGTTTTGTGGGGCAGCACAGTGGTTAGCACTGCTGCCTCACAGCACCAGGGACCCGGGTTCAATTCCGGCCTTGGGTGACTGTGCAAACTTTTTATTTTGTCCCTGTGTCTGCGTGGGTTTCCTCCGGTTTCTCCCACAGTCCAAAGATGTGTGGGTTAAAGTTTAAAGTTTATTTATTAGTGTTATTAAGTAGCTTACATTAACACTGCAATGAAGTTACTGTGAAAACTGTTGCAACATTCCGGAGCCTGTTTGGGTACACTGAGGGAGAATTTAGCCTAGCCAATACACCTAACCTTCACGTCTTTTGGACTGTGGGAGGAAACCTGAGCACCCGAAGGAAACCCATGCAGACATGGGGGAGAACGTGCAAACTCCACAGAGAGAGTGACCCGAGGCCGGAATGGAACCCGGGTCCCTGGCGCTGTGAGGCAGCAGCGCTAACCACTGTGCCACTGTGCCGCCCGTACCCCGTGTATCTCTTAAAAAAGCCACAAATTACAGACTTTTTGTCTGATTAACTTTCAGTTGATGAATGAAGTGGAAGGGTATATATCAAAATTTGAAATGGACAAGGCTCTATCAACCAAAGGATCACTCATCATTTACTTGGATTCGGTAAGAAACAAACTACATTTTGATAATTATATAAGATGGATGAAAGGCAGTGAGAGTCGTAGCGAGCGGAGGGGGGCGGGGGGGGGGGGATGGGGAGGGGGGAGGGGGTGGGGGAGGGGGAGGGGGAGGGGGCGGGGGGCAGCGGACCATGCACACATCCGTTGCTCTTGGGTGGGGTTTTCCGGCTTTGAGGCAAGGGTGCCCGGAAAATCCCTCCCAGTGGCCCAGATTTTCACTCTTGGATCTGGGGCACGGAGATGGGAGAATTTCTGGCTTTGTAAACCAGGCCTTATAAAATGCCTGCCCAGACTTTTTCCAGGCTCTCTCTGGAGGGAGGTGTTTTCGGTCCAGGTGACGGACTAGGACAGGAGTTGTGTGGGCAACCTGGCTGGAAATGGGGAGGTTGCTGGGTATGGAGGGAGCTCTGGGCAGATGACCTATCCTGGAGCTCCGGCATTGTGTCCAAAATTTTAAAATAGTAAACATACTAAACTGCTCCGAACACGACCACAAGAAACTACGAAGGCTTGTGAACGTAGCCCAATCCATCACTCAAACCAACCTCCCATCCATTGACTCTGTCTACACTTCCTTGGCAAAGCAGCCAGCATAATCAAGGACCCCACGCACCCCGGACATTCTCTCTTCCACCTTCTTCCTTTGGGAAAAAGATACAAAGGTCTGAGATCATGCACTAATCTACTCAAGAAAAGCTTCTTCCCTGCTACCATCAGACTTTTGAATGGATCTATCTTATATTAAGTTGATCCTGCTCTACACCTTAGCTATTAATGTAACATTATATTCTGCACACTCTCCTTTCCTTCTCTCCTTTGTACTCTATGAACAGTATGTTTTGTCTGTATAGCGCACAAGAAACATAGAATAGAATCTACAGTGCAGAAGGAGGCCATTCATCCCATCGAGTCTGCACCGTCCAAAGATCCCACCCAGGCCCTATTCCCATAACCCCTCATATTTACCCTGCTAATCCCCCTGACACAAGGGTTAATTTAGCATGGCCAATCAACGTAACCTGCACATCTTTGGACTGTGGGAGGAAACCTGAGCACCTGGAGGAAACCCAGGCAGACACGGAGAGAACGTGCAGACTCCACACAGACAGTAACCCAAGGCTGGAATTGAACCCAGGTCCCTGGCGCTGTGAGGCAGCAGTGTTAACCACTGTGGGTATCTGAACAAATACGTTTAGGCTGGCCCGTACTCTGCAAATGTTGGGATCCACACTCCACAACTGGACTCACCACATAAACACAGTGGCTACAAGAGCAGGTCAGAGGCTGGGAATCCTGCGGTGAATAACTCACCTCCTGACTCCCCAAAGCCTGTCCACCATCTACAAGGAACAAGTCAGTAGTGTAATGGAATACTCGCCACTTGCCTGGATGGGTGCGGCTCCAACAACACTCAAGAAGCTCAACACCATCCAGGACAAAGCAGCCCCGCTTGATTGGCACCACATCCACAAACATCCACTCCCTCCACCACTGACGCTCAGTAGCAGCAGTGTGTACCATCTACAAGATGCACTGCAGCAACTCACCAAAGATCCTTAGACAGCACCTTCCAAACCCACGACCACTTCCATCTAGAAGGACAAGGGCAGCAGATACATGGGAACACCACCACCTGCAAGTTCCCCTCCAAGCCACTCACCATCCTGACTTGGAAATATATCGCCACTCCTTCACTGTCGCTGTGGTCAAAATCCTGGAATTCCCTCCCTAACGGCATTGTGGGTCAACCCACAGCACGTGGACTGCAGCGATTCAAGAAGGCAGCTCACCACCACCTTCTCAAGGGGCAACTAGGGATGGGCAATAAATACTGGCCAGCCAGCGACGTCCATGTCCCAGGAATGAATAATAAGAAAAAGCTCCTTGCCTTCTGAAGTCTCATTTTAATGGAGGCAGCTGATGATTTAAATGGTCTGTTGTCTCTGTAAAGCATGTACGCGTGAACACTGGACTCACTCCGTTCCGCAAAAATAGAAAATGCCGTGATTTAGGCAGGACTTTGATTTTTAATCATTTCTGCGATTTTCGCCAGGATAAATTGATGCGTCACGTCAAAAATCTGGACCTGTGTCCCCAAACAATTGAGTAACGTTGAAGTGTCGTAGACTGTTCGAGTGTTGGCAGGGTATTGGATTTCAAGGCACCTGGTCAGTGTTGGTTGCCCCCCCACCTGGGTTGAGGGAACTCTGTCTTTTCTCCTTGGACTAGGTTGAGGGAGCTCGGTCTTTTCTCTTTGGAGAGACGAAGGATGAGAGGTGACCTGATAGAGGTGTACAAGATGTTGAGAGGTATAGATCGGGTGGATTCTCAGAGGCTTTTTCCCAGGGCTGAAAGGGCTGCTACAAGAGGACACAGGTTTAAGGTGCTGGGGAGTAGGTAAAGGGAGATGTCAGGGGTAGGTTTTTCACACAGAGGGTGGTGGGTGAGTGGAATCTGCTGCCGTCAGTGGTGGTGGAGGCGAACTCGATAGGGTCTTTTAAGAGACTTCTGGATGAGTACATGGGACTTAATAGGATTGAGGGTTGTAGGTAAGCCTATATATAAGCCTAGGTAGGTAGGGACATGACCGGCGCAACTTGTGGGCCGAAGGGCCTGTTTGTGCTGTAGTATTTTCTATGTTGCACTTTTGGACCATACCTCATAGGGCCCGATTTTACCAGTGGGGCGCGAAAACATGGTAAAGTCGGGTGAGAGGCCATTAACGCGATCCGCGCCCCCGTCCGCGCAGATGGCCACTTTACCGAAACCCGGGAATGGCGGCCATTCGATTCGCGCCCAAAACGGGCGCAACAACAATTTAAATGCATTTGCATGCATTTAAATTGAATTAATCAATTGCCCGCTGAACTTTATCAGCATTTTCCCCTTTACCACCGCGTTCGCCGATCCGGAACCGCGCCGTAATGGACCTGCTAAATAAAAGTCTGAATCGGGCACTCCTGCTGCTGAAGAGGCGAGTTCCGAGCTTCCAACGGCTCCCTGACTCAGATCAGTGGTGAGGGGGAGGAGGGATTTGGGTCAGATCGTTGTCTGGTTGGGGGTGGGGGGGGGGGGGGGGGAGAGGAGGAGGAGGCGGTCAGATGTATCTCTGGTGGGGCAGGGGTGGGGAGGGCCAATGGTTGTCTGGTGGTGGGGGCGGGGGAGGGCTGATCATTGTCTGGTAGGGAGGGAGGAGGAGGCGGGTCAGATGTTCCTCTGGGGGGGTGAGTGAGGCCAGACCATTCTCTGTGGGGGGATGGGGTGGGGGAGGGGGTGGGGGTGGGGGGGGGGGCAGATCGTTGTCTGTTGGGGGGGGGGGGGGAGAATGTGGGAGGCCCGATCGCTCACTGGGTGGCGGGGGGGGGGGGGGGGGTAGATGGATCTCTGGTGGGGGGGTGGGGGGAGGCAGGGGAGTCCGCTGCCACTCTGCGGAGGGGAGGGGAGAGCAGGGGTGGCGATCGGTCTGGGTATTGGGGGGTGTAAAAGGGGGACAGTGATGTCTGTGGATAGTGGGGGGTGGTGGGTAAGGGGTACAGTGATGTGTGTGGGTAGTGGAGGGGGTGGATAAGGGGGACAGTGATGTGTGTTGGTAGTCGGGGTGGTGGATAAGGGGGACAGTGATGTGTGTGGGTAGTGGGGGGGGGGTGGATAAGGGGGACAGTGATGTGTGTGGGTAGTGGGGGGGTTGATAAGGGGACAGTGATGTGTGTGGGTAGTGTCGGGGTTGATAAGGGGACAGTGATGTGTGTGGGTAGTGGGGGGGTGGTGGATAAGGGGGACAGTGATGTGTGTGGATAGTGGGGGGGGGCAGTGGATAAGGGGGACAGTGATGTGTGTGGGTAGTGGGGAGGTGGTGGATAAGGGGGACAGTGATGTGTGTGGGTAGTGGGGTGGGTGGATAAGGGGGACAGTGATGTGTGTGGGTAGTGGGAGGGGGTGGATAAGGGGGACAGTGATGTGTGTGGGTAGTGGGGGGGGGTGGATAAGGGGGACAGTGATGTGTGTGGGTAGTGGGGGGGTGGTGGATAAGGGGGACAGTGATGTGTGTGGGTAGTGGGAGGGGGTGGATAAGGGGGACAGTGATGTGTGTGGGTAGTGGGGGGGGGTGGATAAGGGGGACAGTGATGTGTGTGGGTAATGGGGGGGGGTGGATAAGGGGGACAGTGATGTGTGTGGGTAGTGGGGGGGGTGGATAAGGGGGACAGTGATGTGTGTGGGTAGTGGGAGGGTGGATAAGGGGGACAGTGATGTGTGTGGGTAGTGGGGGGGTGGTGGATAAGGGGGACAGTGATGTGTGTGGGTAGTGGGGGGGGGGTGGATAAGGGGGACAGTGATGTGTGTGGGGTCCATCGCTCCCACTTTTCCCTCCCGGGCCGCTTTCTCCGCTTTCTGCGGCCCGGGAGCGATCTGACACGGGCGCGCTTTTTCAAATTTTTTTCTAACTGCGCATGCGCCGTTCGGAGCTCCGATCGTTTGGGGTGCGCGAAGCCCCACCCACAGCGCTAATGGGACCCGCGATGTTTTCTTCAGGCTGAGTGTGTATGGGGGGCGCCAGAGAGCAGGTTTCCAAATCGGATCTGAATTACACCCAGATTCAGCACTGAGAATGAAAATGGTAAAATCGGGCCCATAGTGTGAAGTTTTATTAGTCTTTCACACCTTGGAGTCAAACCATTGATGAGTATCTCCAGGTGAATTATATCTCTGATGTTGCTGCATCATTTTCTTCTTTACCCAAGCAGATGAATCCTTCCGGCTGATCTTTAATTTATTAACTGTGTTCTGATTGCCCCCTTTTCAATGACAAACAGGTTTCACATACAGAAGAGACTTGCTTTGGATTTAGAGTACATCAGTTGTTCAAAGTGGGCCTGATTCAACCAGCTTCGATCAGGATTTACGAATATTATGATACAGGCGAGTATTCGTAAGGCTATCGCGTTGACCTGCTGGAATTTTACCACCTCATCCGCCCCGGGGCTCGTCAGATCCCACCCGAGGCCAGCGCAGAATGCCGTTCCGCGAGCCTCGCCTGCCCTGATTCCGGGCGGGCCTGCCATAAAATTCAGGCAACTTCGTCTGACATCTTCTGAATGGAGATTAAGATGAGGAGGAAAGAGTTAAGATAATTGAAAAGAAAATGGAATCAGGCACATGAGCAACTTTTAAGAGGCATCTGGATGTGTACATGAATCGGAAAATAGGAGATTAACGCAGGACCAGAGAACCATCGATCCATAGAATCCCTGCAGTACAAGAGAAGGCCATTCGGCCCTTTGAGCTGCACTAACAACAATTCCACCCAGGCCCTATCACCGTAACCCTACATCTTTACCCCATTAATCCTCCTAGCCTACATATCTTTGGGCACTAAGGGGCAATTTAGCATGGTCAATCCATCTAACCTACACATCTTGGACACTAAGGGGCAATTTAGTATGGTCAATCCACCTAACTTACACATCTTTGGACACTAAGGGACAACTTAACATGGCCAATCCACGTAACTACACATCTTTGGACACTAAGGGGCAATTTAGCATGGCCAATCCACCTAACTACACATCTTTGGACACTAAGGGGTAATTTAGCATGGCCAATCCACCTAACCTGCACATCTTTGGACTGTGGGAGGAAAGCGGAGGAAACCCACGCAGACATGGGGAGAACGTGCAGACTCCGCACATACAGTGACCCGAGGCTGGAATTGAACCCGGGTCCCTGGTGCTGTGAGGCAGCAGTGCTAACCACTGTGCTGCCCGAAACCTAACCTGACAGTTATGAAAAAGGTAAGAATGTAGAGAATTTTAAAATAACATTCAGTTGTAAAATTTAAATTATTTATTAATCTAACAACTTAAAATATAGCTCATTTCTCAAAAAGGGAAACATTGCAAGGTCAGGAATCTCAATGGTTACTGGATCTGAATTTGCTATTTTTTTCTGTTTTTGATCAGGGTACTTTTTATACAATTAGCATTGCCAATAGTAATTTCTGGATTTATATCATAAAGAACAAAGAAAAGTACAGCACAGGAACAGACCCTTCGGCCCTCCAAGCCTGTGCTGATCATGAGACCCTAACTAAACTTTAAAAAAACCTTCTACCCTCCCGGTCTGTATCTCTCTATTCCCTCCCGATTTATGTACCCATCCATATGCCTCTTAAATGTTACTAATGTTCCTGCTTCCACCACCTCCTCTGGCAGCGCGTTCCAGGCACCCACCACTCTCTGCGTGAAAGATTCTCCCGCACATCTCCTTTAAACTTTCCCCCTCTCACCTTGAACCTGTGCCCCCCCTTGTAATTAACACTTCCACCCTGGGGAAAAAGCCTCTGACTATCCACCCTGTCTGTGCCTCTCATCGTTTTGTAGACCTCTATCAGGTCTCCCCCTCAGCCTCCCTCCTTCCAGTGAGAACAATCTGAGTTTATTCAGCCTCTCCTCATAGCCAACACCCTCAAGACCAGGCAACATCCTGGTGAACCTTCCTTGCATTCTCATAGAATCATAGAAACCCTACAGTGCAGAAAGAGGCCATTTGGCCCATCGAGTCTGCACCGACCACAATCCCACCCAGGCCCTACCCCCATATCTACCCACTAATCCCTCTAACCTACGCATCTCAGGACACTAAGGGGCAATTTTAGCATGGCCAATCAACCTAACCCGCACATCTTTGGACTGATGGCCATCTTTGGATCTTTGACATCTTTAGATTCTCTCCAAAGCTTCCACATCCTCCTGGTAGTGTGGTGACCAGAACTGCACGCAGTACTCCAAATGCGGCCTGACCAATATTTTATATAGCTGCAACATGGATCGCGATGCTCCCATCCACGCCCGCCACTTTTCTGGTGGAACTGGCTGGGAAATGCGCGTCTGCGGCCTTGAACGGGGATTTGCGCCTGTGCAGGGAACGCATGCACATCTCCCAGAGCCGGCGAACAGTCGCCGGTCAGACCACGCTGGAAACCGGCGCGTAGGCAGGAAAGTAATTTAAATCTTTTAAAAATCTATTTTAAATATGTAGATTTGTTAATTATTGGGACCTTTCAGATCCCAATCGAATCTCCCACCCCGCCAGGAATACTTCATTCTGATGGGGTTCAGACTAGCTCCCCATGTTCGGGGAACAAGCAGGAGACCCCGCTGGAATGACGGGGGGGGGCAATCGGGGCCTTCCAGGGGGGTCGGGCAGTGGAGGGGGTGGTACCCCCTGGGCATGGGCACCATGGCAGTGCCAGCCTGTGCCTCCTGGCACTGCCCAAGTGGCAAAGTGCCCATGCCCAGGGGGCACCTTGGCACTGCCCACCGGACATCGGGCAGTGGCAAGGGGGTGGGGCCTACTGTGGGCGGGGCCTAGGTGCGATTGGTGGGGGGGTCCCACTGCCACTTTGCATTGGGATCAGTCTGGGATGGAGGGAGGGCAGCGATTGGGGCGGGCCGGCAGGGAGGGGTGGTCTGCCACAATGCATCACCTCACCATTTGTCCGGATTAAACTTCATAGAGGAGCGGCACAGTGGCACAGTGGATAGCACTGCTGCCCCACAGCGCCAGGGACCCGGGTTCAATTCCGACCTCGGGTCACAGTGAGGAGTTTGCATGTCCTCCCCGTGTCTGCGTGGGTTTCCTCCGGGTGCTCCGGTTTCCTCTCATACTCCAAAAGATGTGCGAGTTAAGTTGATTCGCCGTGATAAATTTCCCCTTAGTGTCAGGGGATTAGTAGAGTAAATATGTGGGGTTACGGGAATAGGGGCTTGGTGGGATTGTGATTGGTGCAGACTCGATGGGCCAAATAGACTCCTTCTGCACTGTAAGGATTCCATGGTTAGAGGGATATGGGCCAAACGTGGGAAAATGAGACTTGCTGGGAGGGCACCATAGTCAGCATGGACCAGTTGGGCCGAAGGGCCTGTTTCCGTGCTGCATTGCCATATGATCCTATGATTCTAAATGGAGTTGACAAAATGCTCAATTTCTAATTGTCTTGAATTAAACAATTGAGGCACTTTCTCGGCAGCCAGTTATCAGTGTTTTAATACATTCGCTGGAATTTTACCCTCCCGCCCGCCACGGGAATCAGAACGGGCGAGAGACGGACAACGGAAAGGTTTGTTGACCTTGGGCGGGAATTTACAGTTTTGGGACGAGCTCAGCCGTAAAGCCCCGCGCATTGTGTGAAAATTGTTTATCACACTTGTCTTCATTTATCTGCTTATAATCCATGTAACTTTTTTTGTCTATTTGTAGAGAACAGTTGCACTAAATTCTACAGCGTCAGTGAGAACAGTGCTACGCTTAGTAAAATCTGTCAAGGCGATGTTTGCAGATGTGCGGAAGGTACGATTCCGTTATATGGCATTTTAAAATTTAATGCACTGTACTATTCATTTGCTATTTATGGCTGCGATATAATCTAAGTGAAAGTTACCAAGGAGTGTTGCAATTTCCAATAATGCAATGGTTTTGGGATGAATTTACACATGAACTGATTAAAATATACTGATGTTATCAGTGCGAACTTGACCTAAACCAGTTCAATACCAATTTAATAATTTAGTCTGACAAAGCATTTAACGATGGTAGCTAATGTGCAGAGGGGATTCTATAATCACCTGCAAAATTAGCTACCATTCCTTCACTTCACTCGTTGGTTGTAAATTGTAAAAAGTTGAGATTCCAGCACAAACCCCTTGAGGAACTTGACTTGTCATACCCTCCAATCAGGCAAAGACGCTTCACGTTTCTAGGTGTCCAGTTAAGAAAGCCCACCAACACCTCTACTTTCTCAGGAGGCTAAGGAAATTTGGCATGTCCGCTACGACTTTCACCAACTTTTACAGATGCACCATAGAAAGCATTCTTTCTGGTTGTATCACAGCTTGGTGTGGTATTGGTATGTCCAAGGTTGCAAGAAACTACAAAGGGTTGTGAATGTAACCCAGTCCATCACGCAAACCAGACCCCATCCCTCTGTCTACACTTCCCGCTGCCTTGGAAAAGCAGTCAGCATAATTAGGGACACCATGCACCTCCTCCACCTTCTTCCGTCGGGAAAAAGATACAAAAGTCTGAGGTCACGTCCCAACTGACTCAAGAACAGCTTCTTCCCGGCTGCCGTCAGACTTTTGAATGGACTAATCTTATTTTAAGCTGATCTTTCTCTACACCCTAGCTATGACTGTAACACTACATTCTGCACCCTCTCCTTTCCTTCTCCCTTATATACTTTATGGACGGTATGCTTTGTCTGTATTGTGTGCAAGAAACAATATTTTTCACTGTATCCCAATACATGTGACAATAATAAATCAAATCAAATCAAATTGTACAGATTCTGTTTTCTGACAGGCAGCCAACCATCTATCCATGCTAATATGTTAACCCACACACCATGAGCTTATAGTTTTGCAATTGCCTTTGATGTGGCACCTTATCAGATGTCTTCTGAAAATCCAGAACATCTCGAGGCTCCTCTTTATCCACATGTTACTCCTTCAAAAACTCCAATAAATCGGTTAAACATTATTTCCCTTTCAGAAAACCGTGCTGACTCTTACTAATTACCTTCAATTTTTCGAAGTGCCTAGCTATAGCCTCCTTAATGGTGGATTCCAACAACTTTCCCACCACCAACATCAAGCTAACTGGCCAAAGGATTCCTGTTTCCAGCTTCCCTCCTTTCTTCAATTGAAGGGTTATATTTGCTACTCTCCAGTCTGATGGAACTTTCCAGAATCTGGTGAATTTGCACCAGCGCATCTACTGCCACCTTTTTTAAGGCCATGAAATGGAGTCCATCAGGCCTTGGACACTTGCCAGCTCACAGCTCTATCAGTTTGCCAGGTACCACTCCCCTCATGTTTATAATTTCCCCAAGTTCCTCTCCCCCTTCCACCTCCTGATTTACAGCTATTCATAGAATCATTGAATCATAGAATCCCTACAGTGCAGAAGGAGGCCATTTGGCCCATCGAGTCTGCACCGACCACAATCCCACCCGGGCCCTATTCCCGTAAACGCATATATTTACCCTGCTAATCCCCTGACACTAAGGGGCAATTTAGCATGGTCAATCCACTTAACCTACACATCTTTGGAGTGTGGGAGGAAACCGGAGCACCTGAGGAAACCCACGCAGACACTGGGAGAACGTGCGAACTCCACACAGACAGGAACCCAAGCCGGGAATCGAACCTGGGTCCCTGGCGCTGTGAGGCAGCAGTGCTAACCACTGTGCCACCGTGCTGCCCTTAATGGAATGTTTTTGAACCCTCAATAGTGAACATAGGAGCAAAATATTTCCTTGTTATCTCCTATTAACTCACCGCTGTGTCACTCTCTGGGGGACCAACACCCACCCCACTTATTCTTCTCCTTTTTGAATGCCTGCAGAAGCTTTTGCTTTCCATTCTTACATGTCTAGCCCAGCTTCCTCTCTCACTCTAATCTCTTTCTCCTCATTAAGCATTTAGTCATTCTCTGCCATTGTTTATATTCTGACCAACCATCTGTCCTGACACTCATCTTTGCAGAGTGGTACACTTTTCCCCTTGCGATTGATGTTTTCCTGAACTTCTTTGGTTAATCACTGATGGTGTGTGTCTACCCCTTGGAATATTTCTTTATCATAGATCCCGAAATATCACGTTAAAAGTCTGCCTCTGCCTCTCTATTGATCTATTCTGTAGCCTGGTGCCCAATTCGGTTCAGCTAGCTCAACTTTCATGCCCTCATAGTTGCTCTTATTTAAGTCTAAATTTCTAGTCTTAGACCCACTCTTCTCCCCTTCAAACAGAATGTAAAATTCAATCATATTGTGGTCACTGCTACCTAAGGCTGCCTTTACTCTGAGATCATTAATCCATCCCACCACATTCGGCCCATCAGGATTAGGCTATTGAGTTGGACGATCAGCCATGATCGTAATGAATGGTGGATCAGGCTCGAAGGGCCAGAAGGCCTCCTCCTGCTCCTAACTTCTATGTTTCTATATTCCAGAATACCAAGTCTAATAGAACCTGTTCTCTGGTTGGTTCCGGAATGTGCTGACGGAAGAAACTTTCTCAAAAGCATTCTGAGAACTCTTCACCAAGGCTAATATGCTAATCTGTTTTTTCCAGTTTATATGTAGACTGAAGTCACCCATCATCAATGTCATCTCTTTAGCACAAGCAACTAATATTTCTCCTGATACACTTTGTCCTACATTGTGGTTACGGTTGGGGAACCTGCAGATCACTCCCACCAGTGACTTATTTCACCCTTCTGTTTATCATCTTTACTCAAATGGGGCAGCCCGATGGCACAGTGGTTAGCACTGCTGCCTCACAGCTTCAGGGACCCGGGTTCAATTCCGGCCTCGGGTCAGTGTCTCTGCCGAGTTTGCACATTCTTCCCGTGACTGTGCGGGTTTCCTCCGGGTGCTCCAGTTTCCTCCTACAGTCCAAAGATAGATAGGTTAGGTGAATTGGCCATGCTAAATTGCACCTTAGTGTCCAACGATGTGCAGGTTAGGTGGATTGGCCATGCTAAATTGCCCCTTAGTGTCCAAAGATGTGCAGGTTAGGGGGATCAGCGGGGTAAATATATGGGGTTACGGGGATAGGGCCTGGGTAAGATGCTCTATCAGAGAGTTGGTGCAGACCTGATGGGCTGAATGGCCTCCTTCTGCACTGTAGGGATTTGATGTAATTGATTCCAAAGCTTGATCTCCTCAACCAAGGTCATCACTAATGCCATCTTTGGTTAACAGTGCTCGCCCTCCACCGTTATCTTGATCCTATTCCTCTTCAATACCTCTCAATATTCGTACACAGTCCTTGTTGGTGGCACATTGGTTAGCACTGCTGCCTCACAGCGGGTTCGAATCCCAGCTTGGGTCACTGTCTGTGTGGAGTCTGCATGGTCTCCCCCGTGTCTGCATGGGTTTTCCTCCGGGTGCTCCGGTTTCCGCCCACAGTCTGAAAGACGTGCTGGTTAGGGTGCATTGGCCGTGCTAAATTCTCCCTCAGTGTTAACCGAACAGGCGCCGGAGTGTGGCGACTAGGGGAATTTCACAGTAACTTCATTGCAGAATTGATATAAGCCGACTTGTGTCAATAATAAATAAAATTAAATGAAGAACTGAGGTATTATGGGAAGGTGATTTGAGGTTTGATCTGCCGTGATCTTAATGAATGGTGGGGTCAACTTGAAGGGTCAAATGGTCGACTCCTACTCCTGCTGCTCTTTCTTATGTTCAAATGTATCGACAACAGCTTTATCTAGAATGCATTAAGGTTTGGAAACCTCTCATGAGAGCGAAGGAAAGGGTTAGACAAAAAAAAATTTGAATTAGTTAACACAACACATCCTCCATGGAAAGAAAGATGATTCTTCCTCAGATGATTTGGATGGGGAAGAACAAATTCGACATTGTAATCAAAGCAATAACCAGATAAACCCAAGATGTGGAGTTGCCGGCGTTGGGCTGGGGTAGACACAGTCAGTAGTCTCACAACACCAGGAGTGTTCCCTTTCTGTTGGGGAACACTTCAGCAGTCACGGGCATTCAGCCTCTGATCTTCGGGTAAGTGTTCTCCAAGGCGGCCTTCACGACACACGACAACGCAGAGTTGCTGAGCAGAAACTGATAGCCAAGTTCTGCACACATGAGGACAGCCTCAACCGGGATCATGGGTTCACGTCACATTATCTATAACCCCCACGACTTGCCTGGGCTTGCAAAATCTCACTAACTGTCCTGGCCGGAGACAATACACATCTCTTTAACCTGTGCTTAACCCTCTCTCCACTCACATTGTCTGCATCTGTAAAGACTTGATTACCTGTAAAGACTCGCATTCCAACCATTGTCTTGTAATTCAGTTTGTGTCTATATATGCCCTGTTTGTGAACTAAAATCTTCACTCACCTGATGAAGGGGCAGTGCTCCGAAAGCTCGTGCTACCAAATAACCTGTTGGACTTTAACCTGGTGTTGTGAGACTTCTTACTGTAGATAAACCCAAGTGTATTATTTGTCTAACAGTTGGTGTTAATGACAGCTCATTAAACGAAGAGGGAAGAAAGGTTTGATTTAATTTATTATTGTCACATGTATTAGTATACAGTGAAAAATATTGTTTCTTGCGCGCTATACAGACAAAGCATACCATTCAGAGAGAAGGAAAGGAGAGGGTGCAGAATGTAGTGTTACAGTCATAGCTAGGGCATAGAGAAAGATTAACTTAGTGCGAGGTAGGTCCATTCAAAAGTCTGGTGGAAACAGGGAAGAAGCTGTTCTTGAGTCGGTTGGTACGTGACCTCAGACTTTTGATTTGATTTATTATTGTCACATGTATTAGTATCAGTTAGAAGTATTGTTTCTTGCGCGCTGTACAGACAAAGCATACCATTCATAGAGAAGGAAAGGAGCCAGCGCTGAATGTAGCGTTACAGTTATAGCTAGGGTGTAGAGAAAGATCAACTGAATATGAGGTAGGTCCATTCAAAGGTCTGATGGCAGCTTGGAAGAAGCTGTTCTTGTGTCAGTAGGTACATAATCTCAGACTTTTGATTTGATTTATTATTGTCACATGTATTAGCATACAGTGAAAAGTATTGTTTCTTGCACGCTATACAGACAAAGCATGCTGTTCATCGAGAAGGAAAGGAGAGGGTGCAGAATGTAGTGTTACAGTCATAGCTAGGGTGTAGAGAAAGATCACCTTAATGCAAGGTAGGTCCATTCAAAAGTCTGACAGCAGCAGGGAAGAAGCTGTTCTTGAGTCGGTTGATACGTGACCTCAGACTTTTGTGTCTTGTTCCCAATGGAAGGAGGTGGAAGAGAGAATGTCCGGGGATGTGTGGGGCCCCTTGATTATGCTGGCTGCTTTGCCGAGGCAGTGGGAAGTGTAGACAGAGTCAATGGATGGGAAGCTGGCTTGCTTTGGAGTTTTCCACTTTCATTTTAATGAACTATCTGAAACATTTGAACTGGAACACAGATATTTCTTTTTGCATTTGTAGGAAGTTGTATATCGGTTACACTGCCTGACAAACGTATCCCTAGTGAGAAACGGGAGGACAAAGCATGTGAACCTGGGACGGATTACGGTAAATCCATCATTCAGCTGTTCTGCAAATCTGATCAGTTTATTCGATTGCTTCCTGAAAGGACACGACACATCATTTTATCATTGTATTTGTAATGGTCACCGTTCGTGTTGTTGATTGATAAATATACATGGTGGCATATATTCCTGGCAAGCGGCTAAGGCAATGCTTCCCAAAGTTGTGACCCCATTTAAATACCGCAGACTTCCTGTGACGTACACAGATTGAAAATTTGGGGGCATGAAATTTAAGTGGGACTGGGAGGGGGATAGAAGGATTATTCCCAACACCGCCCCCTCCCCCCACACACCACGGCCCCCCCCCCCCCCCTCCCCCACCCCCACCACCCCCCCCACACCCCCCCCCAACCCCCACCAGTGGGGAGGCTTCAGTTGTTAAGCGGAGAGACAAGACTTGAGGAAAAGTCCAGATTTCTACCAAGAAAAATAAAGCAAATACCTTCCGTGATGAGACAGTGCTATTGGTATGTTTAATGTTTCTGTAGAACGTTTCAAATTCAGCTTCATTCTGCAGGTAATCGGTTATCTAGAAAACATTCAGCTCACATGCTGGGAAAGCTGGATAACTCTTTTAGCCATGTAGCGTTTACTAAGATAGAGAAAATGGACTTTTGTTTACATAAAAGAGATCCCCTGGGATTTCCTGATTAAAGGAAAGGAATTTGAGCTTTTGATTAAGTTGATTGACAGGGTCACGTGTCGAAGTCTCGACTTCCAAGTTTGACTCTTAACAGAAATACACATTAACACAAGATACTTGACCGTCAGATTATGTTTTTACTTACTTGCTAGCAAGGGGAGAGTATCTCATCAAAATGGTCAGAACACAACTTCACAGAACAAAGAAAATCATCAATTCTTATACTTTTCCTTAGCTCACAGTCAGCTGGACACAATCCAATCAAAAGGACATACATTATGTATTGATCCAATAGAATGAATAACTAAACATCCCAGGGCTGCGTGATCACGGTGCCTTTTAGGACACTAATAAATGGGGCGGCACGGTGGCACAGTGATTAGCACTGCTGCCTCACAGCGCCAGGGACCCAGGTTTGATTCTCGGGTCACTGTCTGTCTGGAGTTTGCACGTTCTCCCCGTGTCTGTGTGGGTTTCCTCCGGTTGCTCCGGTTTCCTCACACAGTCCGAAAGACGTGCTGGTTAGGCTGCATTGGCCGTGCTAAATTCTCCCTCAGTGTACCCGAACAGGCGCCGGAGTGTGGCGACTAGGGGATTTTCACAATAACTTCATTGCAGTGTTAATGTAAGCCTACTTGTGACTAATAAATAAATAAATAAACTTTAAATCTCCATCAAGCCTTATCAATTGTCCCTGAACCTGCACCTTAATCTTCCCTTAGCCAGACATCTTTATATCTGTCTCCATTTTGCGAGCAGCCTAACAAAGCAGCTTCATTAAAACAGCCTCACACTTGCCTTGACTGAGAAGAGGGGCCTGTTAAAGCCATTAGTTACTTTATGGCCTTGTTTGTGAAGTAACTGGAAAGGAATGTGTCAAGTCAGATTGCCTTCAGGATATTCCCTGATTATACTCCATTTTAATAAGTTTGTTTATCGCCAATATAACTGAAACATGTGTGTATATGTGGACTAAGGTATTACAAATACCTTTGTTACGACAAGGTATGAAAACACGTAATTACAACGACTGACAGCTTGCTCACTGTTGAACTCAAGTAAGCTTTACTTCTAAGCTGATTAAACATAATGTCCCACCAAGGCTAGCAATCTTTTTGTAGCCTTTTCCTTTCTACACTTCTACACATGTGATAGTGTGGTTAGTGGGGGGAGCTAGGTTTGCAGCAGAAGAATGGGTTTCAGTATTTGGCTGGCGCTGTTTTAAGACCGAGGACTACAAGCCGCTCTGAAAATCGAACCTGTCTGGAAGCTACAAGACTTTATATCTTGTATGCCTGGGTTTGCTAACCGTATTTAAAGTGATATTAAAAATCTAAGAGGAATGTTGCTTAATTGGAACTGAAATAGTGATAAGTTAGAAATTAGAGTTGTTTCCTTTCATTTTTTAACTGTTGTTCAACTGTTAAGCTGCTTCATTTTATGAAAGTTGTATTTAAACTGGGTTATGAATAATGCATGTTTTGATAAAAAATCCCTAATTTGTCAGCGGAGTTATTCCAGGAACGAAGAATCCGATCCTCACATTGATATCAAAATAGAAACATTGTCAGGGTCTAGTCTGGATTCATAATGTACTGTGGGGTTTGGGGTCCAGCACCCTAACAACACCTACTCACAGGCTTACTTTCAGCTGCGATTAGACCTCAGAGCAATTATCTTTGGCCCTGTATCTAAGGAAGGATGTGCTAGCCTTGGAAAGGGTCCAGAGGAAGTTCACAAGAATGATCCGTGGAATGAAGAGCTTGTCGTATGAGGAACGGTTGAGGACTCTGGGTCTGTTCTCGATGGAGTTTAGAAGGATGAGGGGGGGATCTTATTGAAACTTACAGGATACTGCGAGGCCTGGATAGAGTGGACGTGGAGAGGATGTTTCCACTTGTAGGAAAAACTAGAACCAGAGGGCCCAACCTCAGACTAAAGGGACGATCCTTTAAAACAGAGATGAGGAGGAATTTCTTCAGCCAGAGAGTGGTGAATCTGTGGAACTCTGCCGCAGAAGGCTGTGGAGGCCAGGTCATTGAGTGTCTTTAAGACAGAGATAGATAGGTTCTTGATTAATAAGGGGACCAGGGGTTATGGGAAAAAGGCAGGAGAATGAGAAAAATATCAGCCATGATTGAATGGCGGAGCAGACTCACTGGGCCGAGTGGCCTAATTCTGCTCCTATATGCTATGGTCTTATGGTCTTATTTCCGCTACACCCTGCACAGAAAAAAACACATTTTAAGGGTCCATGCAGCTGTCTGAAATCAGTCAGAGCTCCATGCTCACGATCCCAAAAGTCATGGCCAACAGTATGGGAACAGTATTGTCACCCTGTTGTACATTTATGAGTAGAGATTCAGCTTAGCACTGCTGCCTCACAGCGCCAGGGACCCGGGTTCGATTCCGGCCTCGGTTCACTGTCTGTGTGGAGTTTGCATGTTCTCCCCATGTCTGCGTGGGTTTCCTTCGGGTGCTCCGGTTTCCTCCTACAGTCCAAATGTGTGTGGGTTAGGTGGATTGGCCAAGCTAAATTGCACCTTAGTGTCCAAAGAGGTGTAAGTTAGGTGGATTGGCGATGCTAAATTGCACCTTAGTGTCCAAAGAGGTGTAAGTTAGGTGGATTGGCGATGCTAAATTGCCCCTTAATGTCCAAAGATTTGCAGGTTAGGTGGATTGGCCATGCTAAATTGCCCCTTAGTGTCCAAAGATGTGCAGGTTAGGTGGATTGGCCATGCTGAATTGCCCCTTAGTGTCCAAAGATGTGCAGGTTAGGTGGGTTGGCCATGCTAAATTGTCCCTTAGTGTCCAAAGAGCTGTAGGTTAGGTGGATTGGCCATGCTAAATTGCCCCTTAGTGTCAGGGAGATTAGCAGTGTAAATACATGGGGTTGCTGGGATGGAGCATGGGTGAGATTGTTGTTGGCACCGGCTTGATGGGCCAAATGGCCTCCAAATGCACTGTAGGGATTCTATGATTATGCAGCACTCATTGCAACAATATTTAACTCATTTCTTTTGAAATCCATTTCTTCTCTTATAGTTTACCAAGTACGTTTTCTAGGCAACGAAAAGAAAGACAGTTACATTTACTACAACATGGAAATCCTTACTGTCATAAAACCAGGTGAGCTCTCTTCATGTTCCTGAACAGACCACAATGAAAGCACAACACCAGGGAAAAGGAATGTTAATGCACATTAATATTACCGATAACAAAAAATCTCGGATTGTATCATCGACATTTGGTCCATCCAATCACTAAGTCCACGGCCTGCATCGATATCAGAACTGGTGAGATGGCAAATCGAGTGCTACTGTTGACATACAGCAACTTTTGGGTGGCACAGTGGTTAGCACTGCTGTCTCACAGCGCCAGGAACCCGGGTTCGATTCCCGCCTTGGGTCACTGTCTGTGTGGAGTCTGCATGTTCTCCCCGTGTCTGCGAGGGCTTCCATCGGGTACTTCCACAGTCCGAAAGACATGCTGGTTAGGTGCATTGGCCGTGCTAAATTCTCCCTCAGTGTATCCGAACAGGCGCCAGACTGTGGCGACTAGGGGATTTTCACAGTAACTACATTGCAGTGTTAATGTAAGCCTACTTGTGACACTGATAAATTAAACTTAAAACAAATTAACTTGTTGAAAGTGAATCGGTTTCTGTTTAATAGCATCATGACCTTGTAATCTCAGGAAACTAGCTTTCTATAGTTTTTTTTATGAGATGTGGATTGTAGAGTGGCGGGGCCAGAGGGGCAGGGTCTATGGGGGGGTATATCAGGGGGTGGGGTTGGGGGGGATCCCGCTGCCACTCTGCACTAGGATCAGTGACAGAAGGAGGGTGATCAAAGATCGGGGCTGGTCATTGGGGTCAGGGGGGAGGTGGTTGGCCTACGAGGAGGGGGGGGCGGGTTCAGGGCTGCCTGGGGCGGGGGTTTGGGACTGCAGACTGTCGCATGGCTGGTGAGGGGAGGTTGTTGTACTCGCCAGCGATCGGGAGGCCGGCAGTGTGCGGCTACTGCGCATGCGCTGATCTCGGCGCTGACAGATCGGCGCGTGCACAGTGGCCCGCTCAGCGCTATACTGCCAGCCTCTCCAGCGGGAATATGCCCCACCCCACTGATTTTTCAATATAGATCTTTCTGGTGCACTCTGCAGTGCTCAGAGTGTGGGAAATTCATTTTGAAAACCCAGCTAAAAAAATCCACCGGGATTTGCTCCAGATTTTAGGCGAATTCGAATTCGAATTTTTTTGAGAGGATCCTACCCATTTATTATCTGTCCTTAATTGCCTGGGAGTGGGGGAGGTCCAGTGGTATTATTGCTGGATTATTAATTCAAAAACTCAGCTCATGTTCTGGGGACCCGGGTTCAAATCCCGCCATGGCAGGTGGTGGAATTTGAATTCAATAAAACAAAATCTAAAATTAAGAATCTACTGATGAAACCATTGTCGATTGTCGGAAAAACTCATCTGGTTCACTAATGTCCTTTAGGGAAAGAAATCTGCTGTCCTTACCTGGTCTGGCCTACATGTGACTCCAGACCCACAGCAATATGGTTGACTCTCAACTGCCCTTGGGCAATTAAGGATGGGCAATAAATGCTGGCCAGCCAGCGACGCCCATGTCCCACAAATGAATAAAAAAGGGACATGGTTACTGAAGATCTGCTGGAGGTCCTCTCACTGTAATTTCCCTATCACCTCTGTAACAGCCTGGGAAGCTTCTTTGCATTCTCTCCAAAGCTTCCACGTCCTTCTGGTAGTGTGGCGACTAGAACTGCACGCAATATTCCAAGTGCGGCCTAACCAAGGTTTTATATAGCTGCAACATGATTTCCCAACTCCTGTACTTAATAACAGTTACATAACAGTTAGAACCTTGAATGCACAGTCTGAGAATCTGGAGGCTGATTTAATCACGGCTTTCCAAAGAGAATTGGGCAATCACCTGACAAGAAAAGAGTTTACAGCTACAGGAAAATGGCAAGGCCATTGGACTAGCGGCATTGCTCTTGAGGAGAGCTGGCATCGACACAACGGGCTGAATAGCCTCCTTCTGCTCTGTAAACATTCTTTGATTCTTTGGCTCTCCACTTACTCAATGACAAGTAGTTTTTATTCAGTATTTAGAAATATCATTCGCCACAACTGGATTGCCATTGAACCAGGTGATGCTAATATATCAGAAACATTAAATGGAGGCCAATAATTTTCCATCCAACAATGTGCTTTCTGTATTTAGGGAGTGATGACGTTGTGGCTAATCAAGTTAGACAGCTCGTAACTCATGCCAACTGCGAAGGAACATTTGAAGTGGAGTTGCAGAAGCATTATCTAATAATGGGTCAGGGATCAGATCTGTGGAATGACGGTGAAAGGTAAGCTGTAATTTCAGGACTAATTTCTCTCTTTTGCGTCATTCTCTGCATTTTGCCACAATTGGCATTGGGCAGCATGGTGGCACGGCGGTTAGCACTGCTGCCTCACAGCGCCAGGGACCCGGGTTCAAATCTGGCCTTGGGTCACCCTGTATTGTCGTCCTGCTGTACATTTATGAGTAGAGTTTCAACTTAGCACAGGTTCGATTCCCGGCCTCGGGTCACTGTCTGTGTGGAGTCTGCACGTTCTCCCCGTGTCTGCGTGGGTTTCCTCCGGGTGCTCCGGTTTCCTCACACAGTCCGAAAGACGTGCTGGTTAGGGTGCATTGGCCGTGCTAAATTCTCCCTCAGTGTTACCCGAACAGGCGCCGGAGTGTGGCGACTAGGGGATTTTCACAGTAACTTCACTGCAGTGTTAATGTAAGTCTACTTGTGACTAATAAATAAACTTTAAAACTTATTTCAGGATGAGCTATCTGATCGGAGGTGAAACCTGGATTGAGCAGTGGCCGGAAGAGGTTGAGTGTCAAGAACGTCGCTACCAGCGACTCTGTGAGGACCTGGAGGAATTTTCCGAAATTCTGATGGTTAATGGCTGTGGCACTTAGCTTCTTGTTGCTTCAATGACGATGGCAACAAATATTATGTGAATCGTGTAATCCAAATTAAATAAAGCTTTCCGATCAAATAACAAATGACTGATTTATTTAAACTGAGCAAAATCTTTCAGGGGAAGTCCGCAGCGACATTGCCTGCAGTGAAACTGATTTAAAAAACAACTCTTATCAGATGGTCGTAAAGCTCACAGGCAGGGAATTTCAACGACGGTCACAGGAGAAGTGTTTTTGACAAAGCTGTGCCCTATTTCCTTCACCTCGTCTTTAAGATTACTGTCAATAAAAAGTCAACAGCCATTTTAACTCATCGTATGAAATCTGTACTGCCAGTTACTCTTCATGCTGGGTCATGAATGTCCTTTGGGGAAGGAAATCTGCCGTCCTTACCCGGTCTGGCCTACATGTGACTCCAGAGCCACAGCAATGTGGTTGACTCTCAACTGCCCTCGGGTAACTAGGGATGGGCAATAAATGCTGGCCCAGCCAGCGACGCCCATGTCCCACAAATTTACTCCAGTTTTTAGGCGAGTTCGACACTTAGAATTTTTTTGGGAAAATCCCCACCCATTTATTATCCGTCCTTAATTGCCTAGAAGTGGGGGAGGCAGTGGTCTGATGGTATTATCACTAGACTATTAATCCAGAAACTCACCTCATGTTCTGGGGACCCGGGTTCGAATCCCGCCACGGCAGATGGTGGAATTTGAATTCAGTAAAAATATCTGGAATTAAGAATCTACTGATGACCATGAAACCATAGTCAGAAAAATCCATCTGGTTCACGAATGTCCTTTAGGGAAGGAAATCTGCCATCCTTACCCAGTCTGGCCTACATGTGACTCCAGAAGCCACAGCAATGTGGTTGACTCTCAACTGCCTTCTGAAAGATGTTCAGTTTAAGGGCAACTGGGGATGGGCAATAAATGCTGGCCAGCCAGCGACTCCCATGTCCCACGAATGAATAAAAAAATGATGGTGTCCTATTTTTCCGACACTTCTTTTGATTACTAAAGCACAAACATTCCATATTCTTTTTTAGCTCTACCGGATGTATTTCATGTACCTCTCTATTTTCTGGTTATTTTTCCCCCTTTAATGCGAATGATTAATATGTTTTGTGGAGCTATATTCTCTGGGAAAATGGACTTCACCATAGAATCCCGACTGCGTAGAAAGAAGCCATTTGGCCCGTCGAGACTGCACCAACAATAATCCCCACCCAGGCCCTATCCCCGTAACCCCATGCATTCACTCTGCTAGTCTCCCTGACACTAAGCGGCAATTTAGCACGGCCAATCAACCTAACCTGCACAGGATGTTGCCTGGTATGGAGGGTCTTAGCTATGAGGAGAGATTGGGTAAACTGGGGTTGTTCTCCTTGGAAAGACGGAGAATGAGGGGAGATCTAATAGAGGTATACAAGATTATGAAGGGTATAGATAGGGTGAACAGTGGGAAGCTTTTTCCCAGGTCGGAGGTGACGATCACGAGGGGTCACGGGCTCAAGCTGAGAGGGGCGAAGTATAACTCAGACATCAGAGGGACGTTTTTTACACAGAGGGTGGTGGGGGCCTGGAATGCGCTGCCAAGTAGGGTGGTGGAGGCAGGCACGCTGACATCGTTTAAAACTTACCTGGATAGTCACATGAGCAGCCTGGGAATGGAGGGATACAAACGATTGGTCTAGTTGGACCAAGGAGCGGCACAGGCTTGGAGGGCCGAAGGGCCTGTTTCCTGTGCTGTACTGTTCTTTGTTCTTTGTTCTTTGTTCTTTGCACAGCTTGGGACACGAAGGGGCAATTTATCATGGCTAATCCCCCCTAGCCCACACATCTTTGGACACTAGAGGGCAGTTTACCATGGTTAATTCCCCCTAATCTACACATCTTGGACACTAAGGGGCAATTTAGCATGGCCGATCCACCTAATCTAACATCTTAGGACACTAAGAGGCAATTTAGCATGGCCAATCCACCTAACCTGCACATCCTTGGAATGTGGGAGGAAGCCGGAACACCCGGAGAAGACCCATGCAGACACGGGGAGAATGTGCAGACTCCACACAGAAAGTCACCTGAGGCCAGAATTGAACAGAATTGGGTCCCTGGCACTGTGAGGCGGCAGTGCTAACCTCTGTGCCACCGTGTCGCCCAATGTAAGAATGTAAGAAATATATACCAAGCTATTTTGCAGGTTGGGCCTCATGCACATGCAAATAAGGGGTGCTGATGGGAATCTTGCTGTTGTATGGGGAAGTCAATTTGGTCACTTTATTCCTAGTGACATTTTCTGACTAAGAGGCAGAGTTTCGCCTCTGGGGATATTGGATATCAACTGGTTTAATTTTCATGACACCAGCAAGAGCGTGAAATTAGAAAGAAACAGAATTTGATTTATTATTGTCACAAGTATTGGGATACAGTGAAATGTATTGTTTCTTGCGCACTATACAGACAAAGCATACTGTTCATGGAGAAGGAAAGGAGAGAGCGCAGAATGTAGTGTTACAGTCATAGCTAGGGTGTAGAGAAAGATCAACTTAATGCGAGGTAGGTCCATTCAAAAGGCTGACGGCAGCAGGGAAGAAGCTGTTCTTGAGTCGGTTGGTGCGTGACCTCAGACTTTTGTATCTTTTTCCCGACGGAAGAAGGTGGAAGAGAGAATGTCCGGGGTGTGTGGGGTCCTTGATTATGCTGGCTGCTTTTCCAAGACAGCGGGAAGTGTAGACAGAGCCAATGGATGGGAGGCTGGTTTGCGTGATGGGACTGGGCTACATTCACGATCTTTTGCAGTTTCTTGCGGTCTTGGGCAGAGCAGGAGCCAACTGCTAACCTTGTAAGTTCATGAAATAAATGCTGACTCAGTAACTTCATTGCCACGTTAAAGTCAGCCTAATGTAGTATGTCCGGCTGCGGCTCCTGGGAGCTCGAGTTTCGGAGCTGGAGTGGTGGCTGGGAACACTGTGGAGCATCTACGAGTCTGAGAGCGTTGTGGATAGCACACTTAGGGAGGCGGCCACACTGTAGCTGAAGGGACCTGAGGAAGGAAGGGAATGGGTGACCACCAAGGAGTCCAAGAGATGGAGGCAGGTAGTTCACGAATCCCCTGGGGTCTCTCTCGCAAATCCGTATCCCACTTTGGAGACTGATGAGGGCATTGGTTCCTCCAGGGAGTGCAGACAGAGCCAAGCTTCTGGCACCACAAGCAACCTGTCTGTACAGGATGTGGGGAAGAGAGGCAAGGCAATAGTAATAGGGGAATCGACAGTCAGGGGAACTGGGCGGCACGGTGGCACAGTGGTTAGCACTGCTGCCTCACCATGCGAGGGACCCGGGTTCAATTCCGGCCTCTGCCTGTGTGGAGTGTACACATTCTCCCCGTGTCTGCGTGGGTTTCCTCTGGGTGCTCCGGTTTCCTCCCACAGTACAAAGATGTGTGGGTCAGGTAGATTGGCCATTCTAAATTGACCCTCGTATCAGGGGATTAGCAGGGTGGGATTACGAGAATAGGGTCTGGGTGGGATTGTGGTCGGTGCAGACTCGATGGCCTCCTTCTGCACTGTAGGGATTCTATGATTCTACGATCCTAAGATAGGGGCTTCTGTGGCCGTCAACACGGCTCCCTGGTGCCAGGGTCCGGGATGTCACTGAACAGCTGCAGGGCATTCTGAAGGGAGAGGGGGATAAGGCAGAGGTCATGGTACATGTTGGTACCAGTGACATAGATAGAAAGACGGATGAGGCCTTGCGTCAAGAATTCAGGGAGACTAAAAAGCAAGACCTCTCAGGTTGTAATCTCTGGATTACTCCCAGTGCCACGTGCGAGCGAACACAGAAATAGGAGAATAGTGCAGATGAATGCGTGGTGCAGGAGGGAGGGTTTTAGATTCCTGGATCACTGGGACCGTTTCTGGGGAAGGTGGGACCTGTACAAGCGGGACGGTCTACATCTGAACCAGAGCGGGGCTAACATCCTTGCGGGATGTTTTGCTCATGCTGTTGGGAGGAGTTTAAACTAATTTGGCAGGGGGAGGGGACGCACACTGTTGGCAGAATAAGGACACGGAATTATACAGCCAAAATAACGAGTCAGGGGGAGTGTAGCTGTATTCTTCTCCAGATTCTTTGGGGTCTTGTTTAACAATGGTTACCTTAACCCAATTAGCATATCCCTTACCTACGGCCCGCCCTATCGCCCATTTAAATTGCTCATATCTCTGCTCCTCACTATCTGTTGCAAATATCCAATCTCTCCTTAGTAAAGCCTCGGCTGACATTTCACCACACTCCGGTGCCTGTTTGGGTACACTGAGGGAGAATTTAGCATGGAATATTGTGTACAGTTCTGGTCATCCTATTAGAGAAAGGATATTATTAAACTAGCAAGAGTGCAGAAACGATTTACTAGGATGCTACCGGGACTTGGTCATTTGAGTTATAGGGAGAGGCTGGATAGACTGGGACTTTTTTCTCTGGAGTGTCGGAGGGGTGATCTTATAGAGGTCTATAAAATAATGAGGGGCACAGATCAGCTAGATAGTCAATATCTTTTCCCAAAGATAGAGGAGTCTAAAACTAGAGGGCATAGGTTTAAGGTGAGAGGGGAGAGATACAAAAGGGTCCAGAGGGGCATTTTGTTCGCTCAGGGGGTGGTGAATGTCTGGAACAAGCTGCAAGAGGTAGTAGTAGAGGCGGGTACAATTTTGTCTTTTAAAAAGAATTTGGACAGTTACATGGGTAAAATGGGTATTGAGGGATATGGGCCAAATGAGGGCAATTGGGACTAGCTTAGGGGTTTAAAAAAAAAGGGCAGCATGGACAAGTTGGGCCGAAGGGCCTGTTTCCATGCTGTAAACCTCTATGACTCTATGACCAATCCAAAGATGTGCAGGTTAGGTGCATTGGCCATGCTAAATTGCCCCTTAGTTCCCCAAAGATTATCATGGATTCATAGATTTCCTACAGTGCAGGAGACCATTCAGCCCATCGAGTCTGCACTGACAGCAATCCCACCCCATCCTCAAAACCCACACATTTGCCTTGCTAATCCCCCTGACACTGGGGTCAATTTAGGATGGCCAACCTAACCAGCACATCGTTGGACTGTGGGAGGAAACCGGAGCACCCGGAGGAAACCCACGCAGACACGGGGAGAATGTGCAGACTCCACACAGACAGTGTCCCAAGGTTGGGAATCGAACTTGGGTCCCTGGCACTGTGAGGCAGAATGCTAACCACTGTGCCACCGTGCCGCCCATAAAGCTTCCCCATCTATTTCCTCCTCATCAGACTCCCCTGGGATTGGGGGATACAATTAATTTGTTACCTTCCTCCCTGAGGGTTCATTTTTAGCATCTTCCTTGGCAACCTCTGCCGTGACTGCTCGTTAACAGCCTCTCTCTGGAATCGATTCCTCATTATCGCCGGTGAGAATCACCACTTTCCATCTCTATTTCGTTATAGTCTGGGCTTTCCACCAAGATTTCTGTTCGGACTGGGAAGCCTCTGATTCATATCCTTTCTCAATCGTTTCCTGACTAATTTACCGCGTTCCGTTACTATTGTCTGTATTAATGAATCGTCTCTTCCCCCAATCCAAATCTACATTCTCTGCCATACTCTATAAGTCCACATGAAGGCACATCTTTGGACACGAAGGGGCAATTTAGCATGGCCAATCCACCTAACCTGGGCGGCACGGTGGCACAGTGGTTAGCACTGCTGCCTCACAACGCCAGGGACCTGGGCTCGATTCCCGGCTTGGGTCACTGTCTGTGCGGAGTCTGCACATCCTCCCCGTGTCTGCGTGGGTTTCCTCTGGGTGCTCCGGTTTCCTCTCACAGTCCAAAAGACGTGCTGGTTAGGGTGCATTGGCCTTGCTAAATTCTCCCTCAGTGTATCCGAACAGTGTGGCGACTCGGAGATTTTCATAATAACTTCATTGCAGTGTTAATGCAAGTCTTACTTATGATTCCTCAGTCTTTCTTCTGGGAATTTCTTTAAGTCAGAGCCCTCAGCCCCTGCTGAGGACTCTTTTCAAATGGGGACTTCTCATTGAGTTCCATCCCAATAGCTCAAAAATACTTCACTCTCCTACCCCCAAGGAGCCTTCTCATGCCTGGGCTGATTGGCACCCTCCCTTCCAATTGGTTTTAGCCTCGTATGTTATTAGTGCGCGAGACCTTCTTGGATCTGCTAAACGCACAGTACCAGGATTCCGTCTCTGGACAGCAATCTTTACGCCTTTCCCTCTGTGGCGCAGCTTAGAATCTCGGCTCACAGGCAAGAATCAAAATTACGTTATCATGCCCCCCTCCTCCGCTTTGAGCGTGGTCTCTCTACTCAGCTTTCGTGACCCCAAATGACTGTTCAGATAGGTCAACTAGGCTGCAATGGGAGGCAAGGGGGGAGATTGCATGGGCTCTAACCCAAATTTTCACACTCCTCTCTGGCCACGAGGGAGGTGGCAGAAGACTGGATAAAAGCTAATGTGGTTCCGCTACTTAAGAAGGTTTGTAGAGATAAACCAGGGAACTACAGACCACTGACTCTCACACCAATGGTAGGGAAACTATTAGAGAAACTTCTGAAGGAGAGCATCTATCTCCACTTGGAGAGGCAAAGCTTGATCAGGGATAGTCAGCATGGCTTCGACAGGGGGAGGTCATGTCTAACAAATTTGATTGAACTTTTTGAGGAGGTGACCAGGTGTGTAGATGAGGGTAGTGCAGTCGATGTAGTTTATATGGATATCAGCAAAGTCTTTGACAAGGTCCCACATGGGAGGCTTGTAAAGAAGGTATATTCACATGGGATACAGAGTAATTTGATAAAGTGGATTCAAAATTGGCTCAGTCGTAGGAGACAGAGGGTGATGACGGAAGGCTGCTTTAGTGACTGGAAGCCAGTGCCCAGTGGTGTACCACATCATTTATATAAATGACATTGATGACTATGTGGGGGGTATACGATTAGTAAGTTTGCGGATGACGCAAAGTGAGGCGGAGAGTCTTGGGCTACAAGAAGATATAGACGGAATGGTCAAAGTGGCAGATGGAATTTAACCCTGAAAAGTGAGAGGTGATACACTTTGAAAGGAGTAATTTGACAAGAAAGTACTCAATGAATGGTAGGACACTAGGAAGTTCTGTGGAACAAAGGGACTTTGGCGTGTTTGTCCACAGATCTTTGAAAGAGCATGTTAGTAGAGTGGTGAAAGAGGCATATGGGACATGCCTTTATCAATCGAGGCATAGATTACAAAAGCAGGGAAGCCATGTTAGAGTTGTGTAGAACTTTGGTGAGGCCACAGCTGGAGCACTGTGTGCAGTTCTGGTCGCCACATTATAGGAAGGATGTGATTGCACTGGAGGGGGTGCAGAGGAGATTCACCAGGATGCTGCCTGGGACGGAGCATTTAAGTTATGAAGAGAGGTTGGGTAGGCTTGGGCTTTTTTTGTTGGAGCAGAGAAGACTGAGGAGCGACCTGATTGAGACGTACAAGATTATGAGGGGCCTGGACAGGGTGGATAAGGAGCAGCTGTTCCTCTTCATTGAAGGGTCAGTCACAAGGGGACATGGGTTCAAGGTGAGGGGCAGAAGGTTTAGGGGGATGTGAGGAAAAGCTTTTTTACCCTGAGGGTGGTGACGGTCTGGAATGCGCTGCCTGGGAGGGTGGTGGAGACGGGTTGTCTTACATCCTTTAAAAAGTAACTGGATGAGAACTTAGCACATCATAACATTCAGGGCTATGGGCCAAATGCTGGCGATGGGATTAGATGGGAGTTCAGGGATTTCTAATGTGGCGTTGCAGACTCGATGGGCTGAAGGGCCTCTTCTGCACTGTATGATTCTATGATTCTATACTTATGACACTAATAAATTAACTTTAAAACTTTAACTTTAAACTTTCAGGGTTTCAAATCTCCAGCCAAAGGAGTAAGTTCCAGCATCACTTGAGCATTCTCATTTTCTGTGTTAAACTTGGGACAGGTGTAAGTTTACATGGGGCTTGTTTGGTTGGGACAGTGCATTTATGGTTGTTTTTGTTCTTGTTTGTCGTTGGTAGTTGGTAAAAGCTATTGCTAATTTTTGTTCTGTGTGTTAACTGTATTCTTAAATAAACTTTGTTTGAGAAAAGCTCCCAAGTGGGTCGTTTGAATCGTAGCTGAAGTGAAACATATCACGCTTATCCTAGCCAAGTTCAAAGTACAAAAATTATGGGCCAGGATTTTACCAGCCCGCCGCGGGAATCGGGGTGGGCGAGGGGCGGAACATGGAAAGGTCCGTTGACATTGGGCGGGATTTTATGGTTTTGGGATGGGCGGGGCCGTAAAATCCCGCCCATGGTCTAGGCTGACTCCATAAAACACCTTGGAGTTCCTGACCTGGATTACAACACGCCGACAAGATTCCCGTTTTTTTGATTCTCACGGGATTTTGGCTCCGCGTTGCCATTTGCACTGATGGCTAACGCGGCCTCAAAATTCCACCCCTTATCTTAGTTTGCTAATGGCAGCCATGATGTGGAGATGCCGGCGTTGGACTGGGGTGGGCGCAGTGAGAAGTCTCACAACACCAGGTTAAAGTCCAACAGGTTTATTTGGGATCGCGAGCTTTCGGAGCGCTGCTCCTTCCTCAGGTGAGTGGAGAGGTAGGTTCACAAACGCGGCATATATAGGCAAGGACACAATTGCAAGATAATGGTTGGAATGTGAGTCTTTTCAGACACAGACAGTGCGAGTGGAGAGAGGGATAATCACAAAGAGATGTGAATTGTCTCAAGCTAGTTAGTAGGGTTTTGCAAATCCAGGTCAAATGGTGGGAGTTACATGTAGTGTGACATGAGGCCCAATATCTCGGTTGGAATGCGATTCTTTCAGACTCACAATCCAACCATTATCTTGCAATTGTGTCTTTGTCTATATATGCCGTGTTTGTGAAACCTACCTCTCCACTCACCTGATGAAGGAGCAGCGCTCCAAAAGCTTGTGATTCCAAATAAATCCGTTGGGGTTTAACCTTCTTAGTTTGCTCAGATCAAACGTTAAATTACAGGCAAAAAGCCACCAAATGTCGGGAAATGCCTGCTGTTCCTGGATTTTTGCCAGACTATTGGGTTTAAATTAACTCTTAATTAAACAAATGAACATTTGCCCGTCTTGAAGGGCAAACAGCAGTGCAGATTTCCCAACTGTTAAATATTTAAAGGTCGGATTGAGCTGATGAAATGGTTTTGCAGGATTAGTCGCAGTGAAGCAGTCCATCATCATGAGGAAGATCTTTCTATTACTTGCTCTGTTGGTCTTCATTCCTGCAATTGTCCAATGTAATCCACTGTAAGTATGAGGGAATGTTTCTATGTTCCGTTTAAATGTGCGCTGTTTTCGATACCATCGAATGTTTCACCTCGGACAGATTCCTAATGTGATCTCACAAAGTAATGCAAAATTTATTTATTAGTCTTAGAATCTTAGAAACCCTACAGCACAGAAAGAGGCCATTCGGCCCATCGAGTCTGCACCGACCACAATCCCACCCAGGCCCTATCCCCATATCCTTACATATTTACCCACTAATCCCTCTAACTTACGCATCCCAGGGCACTAAGGGCAATTTTTTTTAGCATGGCCAATCAACCTAACCCGCACATCTTTGGACTGTGGGAGGAAACCAGAGCACCCGGAGGAAACCCACGCAGACACGAGGAGAATGTGCAAACCCCACACAGACAGTGACCCAAGCCGGGAATCGAACCCAGGTCCCTGGAGCTGTGAAGCAGCAGTGCTAACCACTGTGCTACCATGCCGCCCCAGTCCAGTAAGAAGTCTCACAACACCAGGTTAAAGTCTAACAGGTTTATTTGGTAGCACGAACTTTTGGAGCGTTGCTCCTTCTTCAGGTGAGTGAGGAGTTGTGTTCACAAACAGGGCATACAAAGTCACAGACTCAATTTACAAGATAATGATTGGAATGCGAGTCTTTACAGATAATCAAGTCTGTTCAGACAATGTGAGTGGAGAGAGGGTTAAGCACAGGTTAAAGAGATGTGTATTGTCTCCAGCTGGGACAGTTAGTGAGATTTTGCAAGCCCCAGGCAAGTCGTAGGGATTACAGATAGTGTGACATGAACCCAAGATCCCGGTTTAGGCCGTCCTCATGTGTGCGGAACTTGGCTATCAGTTTCTGCTCAGCGATTCTGCGTTGTCGTGTGTCGTGGAGGCCGCCTTGGAGAACGCTTACCCGAAGATCAGAGGCTGAATGCCCGTGACCGCTGAAGTGCTCCCCAACAGGAAGAGAACACTCCTGCCTGGTGATTGTTGGTGTCCATTCATCTGTTGTTGTAGTGTCTGCATGGCCGATGTACCATGCCTTGGGACAACGCTCCAAAAGTTTGTGCTACCAAACAAACCTGTTGGACTTTAACCTGGTGTTGTGAGACTTCTCACAGTGCTCACCCCAGTCCAACGCCGGCAACTCCACATCATATTTATTAGTCACAGGTAAGGCTTACATTAACACTGCAATGAAGTTACTGTGAAATCCTCCGAGTCACCACACTCGGGCGCCTGTTCGGGTCAATGCATCCGAACTAGCACGTCTTTCGGACTGTGGGAGGAAACGGGAGCACCCGGAGGAAACCCACCCACAGGGAGAATGTGCAAACTCCACACAGAGAGCGGGAATCGAACCCAGGACCCTGGCGCTGTAAAGCAGCAGTGCTAACCACTGTGCTGCCATGCCACCCACAGAAAGGGGTTTGTTTCTTAGGCATTACAAATTTTGGTTAGCTTTCCAGAGCATTTTGAAGAATCCAATCATTTATCAGATATCTTTTTCCGGCGCTAATTGGATAGCTTGTTCCGAGAGCTGGGACAGATATGATGGGACACACGGCATCCTCCTGAGCTGTGTGTTTAACTGTTTTCCATGAATTTTGTCACCAAACAATTACAGGACTCACGTCGCTGTTGAAGGACATTGTATATATTTACATATAAATAACAACTTCAAGTTAGGGAAGTCTCTTCAGCCAACAATAGCCATGGAGAGTTATATATCTACAATAACTTCACTAATGGCATTCTGTGCACAGAGAGGCTTTAAACCCGTGTCTTAGCTATATCAGACCAGGTCAACATTAAATTGCATTACCATGTCCCAGGTTAAATTGATATCAAACAGACACGGTGGCACAGTGGTCAGCACTGCTGCCTCACAGCGCCAGGGGCCCGCGTTCAATTCCCAGCTCAGGTCACTGTCTTTTTGGAGTTTGCACATTCTCCCCGTGTCTGCATGGGTTTCCTCCGGGTGCTCCGGTTTCCTCCCACAGTCCGAAAGACGTGCTGGTTAGGTGCATTGGTCATGCTAAATTATCCCTCAGTGTTACCCGAACAGGCGCAGGAGCATGGCACCTAGAGGATTTTCACAGTAACTTCATTGCAGTGTTAATGTAAGCTACTTGTAACTAATAAATAAACTTTACTTTAAATAAACTTTAGTTCACCTTAACCCCTTGCTTGGTTAAAATAAAAAAAGTGTTATTTCTTGCAGTGTTAATGTAAGCCTACTTGTGACACTAATAAATTCACATTTCATAGAATCATAGAATCCCTAAACTACATCAGGTCTTATACCGACCATAATCCCACCCAGGCCCTATTCCCGTAACCCCACATATTTACCCTGCTAAACTCCCTGACACTAGGGTCAATTTAGCATGGCCAATCAACCTAACCCACACATCTTTGGATTTGACTAAGGTCCATCTCCATCACAGACCTAGGGTGGTATTTTCTGACCCTACTCACCCTAAACTGGAAAATCCCACCCGAGGTTAACGAGCCTTTCCATGGTCTGCTCCTCGCCCGTTACAATTCCCGTGACGAGCGGGACAGGAAAATTTGCCCCCGAGAGTTAAGACCATATGACATAGGAGCAGAATGAAGCCACTCGGCCCATCGAGTCTGCTCTGCCATTCAATCATGGCTGATATTTTTCTCATCCCCATTCTCCTGCCTTTTCTGATAACCCCTGATCCCCTTATCAATCAAGAACCTATCTATCTCTGTCTTAAAGACACTCAATGACCCGGCCTCCACAGCCTTCTGCGGCAAAGAGTTCCACAGATTCACCACTCTCTGGCTGAAGAAATTCCTCCTCATCTCTGTTTTAAAGCATCTTCCTTTTAGCCTGACGTTGTCCCCTCTGGTTCTAGTTTTTCCTACTAGTGGAAACATCCTTCCTTAGATACGGGGCCCAAAACTGCTCCAAATGGGGTCTGACAAGAACCTTGTACAGCCTCAGAAGTACATCCCTGCTCTTGTATTTTAGCCCTCTCGACATGAAAGTTGAGAAAGAGTAAGAGCTATGAAATCAGTAAAAATACCACTGAAGTCTGAGTCAAAATACTGTCAGGCTTTATTCTCACAATCTTGCGGGAGAACTTGACCCCTTGAAAGCGGAAGCCAGAGTTCTCTCTGAACACAGAAAAGTGGGGATATATATACAGCATGGCTTCGAATACTGGTCACTAATCAACCCCAGACCAGTCACGACTCGGAAATACAATTTACAACTGCTGGTCACGAAGCAAGCTTCCAGGCCAACTACAAAAAATACATTGATAACTTCTTGACCATAAACCAGTGTATCTGGCATCCTCAGCACACGAAGCGCAGGTCTTCTGTTTCCTGTTCTTCCCGCGGTTCCCCTTTGAAGCTCCGACGTTCGTCCAGCTGCCCTAGCGGGAGTTCCTCTTCAAACGGCTGATATCGCGATCCACATCATGGAATCGCCTGTCTTCCGCAAACCACACACAAACTTGTAGGAAAGGTAAGACTTCACAAACACATTCACATTTACATTGACTATCATTGTAAAAATAAAAGTTAACTGGTATTAATGTCAGAAGCAGTACAAACAAGAATAACTTTTATTCATGTCAAAAGCAGTATAAACCTGAGGAGATTAGCCACAATGAAGAGTTATGCTTGTGATACATTCTAAGTACAAAGTTCAACCTTCTAGGTCCAAAAAAACATAAACCCTTTCCCTTCTTCAAGCTACTGCGTCATTTTGAGATAATTTATTTCTCAGCATTGCCAATGAGACCAGAACTCTTCCCCCATAATTCTGCTTGAAGTCAGGAAGCAGGAATATAAAATTGTTGCCTCAATAGGGATTTGCTTCCCCTGTCAGTCCTGGAAGACAGCTTATCTATCGAATAAATCAATCCTAAAACCAATCAGGTACATTGATACTAGAATGCCTGACTTATTACTATTGACGAAATGACCAATGCCTCTACTTTCTCAGAAGACTAAGGAAATTTGGCATGTCAGCTACGACTCTCTCCAACATTTACAGATGCACCATAGAGAGCATTCTTTCTGGTTGTATCACAGCTTGGTATGGCTCCTGCTCTGCCCAAGACCGCAAGGAACTACAAAAGGTCGTGAATGTAGCCCAATCCATCGCGCAAACCAGCCTCCCATCCATTAACTCTGTCTACAGTTCCTACTGCCTCGGCAAAGCAGCCAGCATAATTAAGGGCCACGCGCACATTCTCTCTTCCATCTTCTTCCGTCGGGAAAAAGATACAAAAGTCTGAGGTCACGTACCAACCGGCTCAAGAACAGCTCCTTCCCTGCTGCTGTCAGACTTTTGAATGGACCTACCTCGCACTAAGTTGATCTTTCTCTACACCCTAGCTATGACTGTATGACTACATTCCGCACCCTCTCCTTTACTTCTCTCTGAACGGTATGCTTTGTCTGTATAGCGCGCAAGAAACAATACTTTTCACTGTATACTAATACATGTGACAATAATAAACCAAATCAAATCAAATCAACTCAAAGGTATTTGTTTACTGATTCTGATAGGTACATACTGACTGCTCCAAACGTTTTGCGGGTTGAAAGCGAAGAGAATGCAGTGGTGGAGGCCCACGGCATTGATTCAGACTTAAGAGTTGAGGTTTTGTTACGATTTTTCCATCAATGGAGGTACATATCTAGAAGCAATGAAACTTTAACATCTAATCGTGGATATATTTCTGTGCCCATTAAGGTAAGTGAATTGAAAATTAAAGCCTTACATTAGAACCTTAGTTAGACTGCATTTGGAATACAGTGTTCAATTGTGGTCATAGAGTCTTTTTGTTTCCATGTTTACAGCATGGAAACAGGCCCTTCGGCCCAACTTGTCCATGCCGCCCTTTTTTTAAAACCCCGAAGCTAGTCCCAGTTGCCTGCATTTGGCCCATCTCCCTCTATACCCATCTTACCCATGTAACTGTCTAAATGCTTTTTAAAAGACAAAATTGTACCCGTCTCTACTGCTACCTCTGGCAGCTTGTTCCAAACATTCATCACCCTCTGAGCGAACAAAATGCCCCTCTGGACCCTTTTGTATCTCTCCCCTCTCACCTTAAACCTATGCCCTCTAGTTTTAGACTCCCCTACCTTTGGGAAAAGATATTGACTACCTAGCTGATCTGTGACCCTTATTATTTTATAGACCTCTATAAGATCACCCCTCAGCCTTCTACGCTCCAGAGAAAACAGTCCCAGTCTATCCAGCTTCTCCTTATAACTCAAACCATCAAGTCCTGATAGCATCCTAGTAAATCTTTTCTGCACTCTTTCTAGTTTAATAATATCCTTTCTATAATAGGGTGACCAGAATTGCACACAGTATTCCAAGTCTTGGTATTCCAAGTATTACCAACGTCTTGTGCAACTTCAACAAGACGTCCCAACTCCTGCATACAATGTTCTGATCACCACACTACCTAAGTAAAAAAAATAAAGTTTATTTATTAGTCACAAGTAAGGCTTACATTAACACCACAATGAAGTTACTGTGAAAATCCTCTAGTTGCCACACTCCAGCACCTGTTCGGGTCAATGCACTTAATCAGCATGTCTTTCAGACTGTGGGAGGAAACTGGAGCAAACCCACGCAGACACGGGGAGAACGTGCAAACTCCACACAGACAGTGACCCAAGCCAGGAATTGAACCCGGGTCCCTGGCGCTGTGAGGCAACAGTGCTAACTACTGTGCTACCGTGCCGCCCCAGAAGGATGTGGAGGCTTTGGTGAGGGTACAGAAAAGATTTACCAGGATGTTGCCTGATATGGAGGGCATTAGCTATGAGGAGAGGTTGGAGAAATCTGGTTTGTTCTCACTGGAACAACGGAAGTTGAGGGGGGGGGCGACCTGTTAGAAATCTATAAGATTATGAGGGGCATGGACAGAATGGATAGTCAGAAGCTTTTTCCCAGGTTGGAAGAGCCAATTACTCGGGGGAATAGATTTGAGGTGCGAGGGGCAAGGTTTAAAAGAGATGTACGAACCAAGTTTTTTACACAGAGGGTGTTGGGTGCCTGGAACTTGCTACCAGGGGAGGTAGTGGAAGCAGATACGATAGTGACTATTTTTCTATTCATTCGTGGGACATGGGCATTTATTGCCCATCCCTAGTTGCCGTTGGACGGTAGTCGAGAGTCAACCACATTGCTGTGGATCTGGATTCACATGTAGGCCAGACCGGGTAAGGACGGCAGATTTCCTCCTCTAAAGGACGTTAGTGAACCAGATGGGTTTCTCCGACAATTGAAAATGGTTTCATAGTCATCAGTAGATTCTTAGTCCAAAAGAGCTGATGTTTCGAGTCCACATGACCCTTTGTCAAAGCTTTGACAGAGAGTCATCTGGACTCGAAACGTCAGCTCCCTTCTCTCCTCACAGATGCTGCCAGACCTGTTGAGATTTTCCAGCATTTTCTCTTTTGGTTTCAGAGTCCAGCATCCGCAGGAATTTGCTTTTATACTATGTAAGGAACGACCCCTGTACGAGACTGCGAGATGTGAAATCAGACCTTGTTATCAATAAACCCATCAGCTCAGCAGTGACGTATGGAATTTCCAAGGCCAACCCGTAAAGGGGATATTAGGGGGCAGCTATTTAATTATATTTCTTTTAATATATACTTTTCTGTATGTTTCCTTCCCAGATACCCAGAGATAGAATTCCAACAGAAACTCCATTGCCCCAGTACGTGGTGTTGGAAGCATCATCATCAGCTTTTCACCTGAAGAGAATCATCCTTATTTCATATCAAATAGGATATATCTTCATCCAGACTGATAAACCAATCTATACCCCAACTCAAACTGGTAACTATGATCTCCAATGCACAAGTGAAAACCACACGAGCAGTGAAAATGGGATGATGAGGCCATAGCTCATCAAGTTGAGGGAGATTAGAAATAGAACTCTTCCTATTCTGAGATAATAATGGCCGTGATTTTCTGGGTCTGTGTGTGGGGGGCGGTTCCTCTTCTGTGGTCAGGAAATTCGGAGGTCCCATCGTATTCGAGGGTAACCCTCGGCTGAGGGGTTAGCGAGTGGTGGGGGGGAAGGGGGTTGCCACAAAGGTCAGAGCAACATGGGGGGGAGTGGCACGGTGGTTAGCACTGCTGCCTCACAGCTCCAGGGACCCGGGTTCAATTCCCAGCTTGGGTCACTGTCTGTTTGGAGTCTACACGTTCCCCAGGCGTCTGCGTGGGTTTCCTCCGGGCGCTCCGGTTTCCTCCCACAGATCAAAGATGTGCGGGTTAGGTGCATTGGCCATGCTAAATTCTCCCTCAGTGTCCCAGGATGCGGAAGGTTAGAATCTTAGAAACCCTACAGTACAGAAAGAGGCCATTCAGCCCATCAAGTCTGCACCGACCACAATCCCACCCAGGCCCTACCCCCATATCCCTACATATATTTTACCCACTAATCCCTCTAGCCTACGCATCCCAGGACACTAAGGGTAATTTTAGCATGGCCAATCAACCTAACCCGCACATCTTTAGACTGTGGGAGGAAACCGGAGCACCCGGAGGAAACCCACGCAGACACGAGGAGAATGTGCAGACTCCACACAGACAGTGACCCAAGCCGGGAATCGAACCCAGGTCCCTGGAGCTGTGAAACAGCAGTGCTAACCACTGTGCCACCGTGCCGCCCATTAGAGGGAATAGCGGGGTAAATATGTGGGATTACGGGGATAGGGCCTGGGTGGGATTGTGGTCGGTGCAGCCTCGATGGGCCGAATGGCCTCCTTCAGCACTGTTGGGATTCTATGATTCCATGATGTGGGACGAGAGGACCCCGGCACTAGCCAACAGCAGGCCATCCCAGCCGGTGTGAAACACGTGATGAGTTATGCAGAAAATCCTGTTTTGTCTGACACAATCGCAGTGAAGAGCAGGGGGGGTTCTTCCAAGTGTCTTGGCCAACATTCAGCCCTCAATCAACATAACAAAAATGAGATGATCTGTTAATTTTTCACATGGTCTTTGAAGGAGTTGTGTGCATCTGAGCTGCTACGTTTCCAACATAGCAACTGTGGGCGGGATTTTATGGCCTCGCTCATCCCAAAGCCTTAAAATCCCGCCTGAGGTCAACAGAGCTTTCCATTGTGCACCCGCCGTCTGCTCCGATTCCCGTGCCTGTGGGGCAGTAAAATTCCATCCAGTGAGTACATTTCAAAAGTACTTCACTGGCTGCAAAACGCTTTGACCGTCCTGTGATTTGAAAAGGTGTGAGATAATTGCAAGGCGTGTTTTCCCTTTTCGAATCCAAAGGGCATCTTTTCCAATATTGTGAGGATCATCCCTGGTGGCACAGTGGGTTAGCGCTGCTGCCTCACAGCGCCAGGGACCCGGGTTCAATTCCCGGCGTGGGTCACTGTCTGTGTGGAGTCTGCACCTTCTCCCCGTGTCTGCGTGGGTTTCCTCCGGGTGCTCCGGTTTCCTCCCACAGTCCGAAAGACGTTCTGGTTAAGTAAAGTTTATTCATTAGTCACAAGTAGGCTAACATTCACACTGCAATGAAGTTACTGTGAAAATCCCCGAGTTGCCACACTCCGGCGCCTGTTCGGGTACTGAGGGGCAATTTACCATGGCCAATTCACCTAACCTGCACATCTTTGGACGATGGGAGGAAACTGGAGCACCCGGAGGAAACCCACGCAGATACAGGGAGAATGTGCAGACTCCGTGCAGGCAGTGACCCAAGCCGGGAATTGAACTGCGATTGTGTCAGGTTCCTGGCGCTGTGAGGCAGCTGTGCAAACCACTGTGCCACATGACGTCCCATTGGCATTGGCCGTGGTAAATTCTCCTTCCGTGTACCCGAATAAGTGCTGGAGTGTGGCGACTAGGGGATTTTCGCAGTATCTTCTTTGCAGTGTTGACATAAGCCTACTTGTGACACTAATAAACTTTTTAAGCATTGATACTTTTATCCTGCATATATTGTTTAAACCCAGAACTCAGAGGCCAATGTTTAGGTCACTGCACTGCCATCATACATACAAAGAACAAAGAAAATTACAGCACAGGAACAGACCCTTCGGCTCTCCAAGCCTGCACCGACCATGCTGCCCGACTTAACTAAAACCCCTTATCCTTCCGGATACCATATCCCTCTATTCCCATCCTATTCATGTATTTGTCCAGATTCCCCTTAAAAGTCACTATCGTATCTGCTTCCACTACCTCCCCCCGGCAGCGAGTTCCAGGCACCCTCTGTGTAAAAAAACTTGCCTTGTACATCTCCTTTAAACCTTGCCCCTCGCACCTTAAACCTATATCCCCGTGTCATTGACTCTTCCACCCTGGGAAAAAGCGTCTAACTGTCCACTCTGTCCATGCCCCTCATAATCTTGTAGACTTCTATCAGGTTGCCCCTCAACCTCTGTTGTTCCAGTGAGAACAAACCAAGTTTCTCCAACCTCTCCTCATAGCTAATGCCCTCCATACCAGGCAACATCCTGGTAAATCTTTTCTGTACCCTCTCCAAAGCCTCCACATCCTTCTGGGAGTGTGGCGACCAGAATTGAACACTATATTCCAAGTGCGGCCTAACTAAGGTTCTATAAAGTTGCAACACGACTTGCCAATTTTTAAACTCAATGCCCCATGCCTACCTGATAACGCTAATGCAGGCACCACACATTGAAAATGTTGTGAATAGTGTAGGATTATTTATTGTGTGATTATATGTTTTTTTAAAATAATACCTGAAAGTCTATTGTGAAATGTGGATTAATCACTGTTCCCTTTCTATCTCCAGTTTGTTACCGTCTGTTTACATTGAACAATGACCTGAAACCTATTGGGAGACGTGTTCTTGTTGATCTTGTGGTAATGCACATTTTTCTATATGATAACCAAAGAAAGAGAGTTTTGGGTCATGCATATTGCAATGAAATTTAGACCTCCTGGGCACTTCAAATTATTAAGGTGATATGGTTAACACTGCTGTCTCACAACGCCAGGGACCTGGGTTCGATTCCCCGCTTGGGTCTCTGTCTGTGCGGAGTCTGCACGTTCTCCCCGTGTCTGCGTGGGTTTCCTCCGGGTGCACCGGTTTCCTCCCCCAGTCCAAAAGACACGCTGGTTAGGTGCAACGGCCCTGCTAAATTCTCCCTCAGTGTACCCGAACAGGCATCGGAGTGTGGTGACTAGGGGGATTTTCACAGTAACTTCATTGCAGTGTTAATGTAAGCCTTACTTGTGACTAATAAATAAACTTTATGTTCAGCAGGGAGCTTTGCCAGATAGGTGCCTGTTTCAATTCTTCAACACCGGTGCCCTGCGAGGCTATGTCCTCAGCCCCTTACTATACTCCTGAAACACCTACGACCTTGTTGCCAAATTCCCCTCTAACGCCATTTTCAAGTTTGCTGATTCCACCACCATAGTGGGTCGGATCGCAAACAATGGCGAGACAGAGTACAGGTAAGAGATAGAGAATCTGGTGAACTTGTGCGGCAACAATAATCTCTCCCTCAATGTCAACAAAAGGAAAGAGATTGTCATCAACTTCAGGAAGCGTAGTGGAGAACATGCCCCGTCTACATCAATGGGGATGAAGTGGAAATGGTCAAGAGCTTCAAGTTTCCTGGTGGCCAGATCACCAAGAGCCTATCCTGGTCCCTGCATGCCGAGGCTATAGTTAAGAAAGCCTACCAATGCCTCTACTTTCTCAGGAGGCTAAGGAAGTTTGGCATGTGCAGAAGGAGGCCATTCGACCCATCGGGTCTGCACCGACCACAATCCCACCCAGGCCCCTATTCTCGTAACCCCACATATTTATCCTGCTAATCCCCCTGACGCTAAGGGTCAATTTAGCATGGCCAGTCCACCTCGCCTGCACATCTTTGGACTGTGACAGGAAACCGGAGCACCTGGAGGAAACGCATGCAGACACGGGGGGGAAATGTGCAAACTCCGCACAGACAGTGACCCGAGGCCGGGAATCGAACCCAGGTCCCTGGTGCTGTGAGGCAGCAGTGCTAATCACTGTGCCACCGTGCCGTGATAAAATAGCGATGAGAAGTTTTGTGCAATCAAATACGCTCAACATTTTGGAACTCAGCCCTGCTTTCATTTCATTTTAGGCTGGGCAGAATATTTATTCACGACAAATCTTTCTTTCAGAATCCACAAGGTGTTATTGTGAGGAGGAATACCATGAACACCAGAGATCGTACTGGCATTACCCATGTCAGCTTTAGAATGCCAAGAATTGAGAAGTAAGTGCAACAATGTGGTACAATTGGAAATAAGGGCCAAAACATAGTGGAGAGACACAGCAAGGTACAGATGGATACAGCAGGATATAGATCGGTTGGAGACTTGGGCGGAGAGATGGCAGATGGAGTTTAATGCGGACAAATGTGAGGTAATGCATTTTGGAAGGTCTAATACAGATGGGAAATATATAATAAACGGCAGAACTCTTAAGAATATTGATAGGCAGAGGGATCTGGATGTACATGTACACAGGTCACTGAAAGTGGCAACGCAGGTGGAGAAGGTAATCAAGAAGGCATACGGCATGCCTACCTTCATTGGCTGGGGCATTGAGTTTAAAAATTGGCAAGTCATGTTGCAGCTTTATAGAACCTTAGGCTGCACTTGGAATACAGTGTTCAATTCTGGTGGCCACACTACCAGAAGGATGTGGGGGCTTTGGAGAGGATACAGAAAATATTTACCAGGATGTTGCCTGGTATGGAGGGCATTAGCTATGAGGAGGGGTTGGAGAAACTTGGTTTGTTCTCACTGGAACGATGGAGGTTGAGGGGGGGGGCGACCTGATAGAAGTCTACAAGATTATGAGGGGCATGGACAGAGTGGATCGTCAGAAGCTTTTTCCCAGGTTGGAAGAGTCAATTACTAGGGGGCATAGGTTTAAGGTGCGAGGGGCAAGGTTTAAAGGAGATGTACGAGGCAAGTTTTTACACAGAGAGTGGTGGGTGCCAGGGGAGGTAGTGGTAGCAGATACGATAGTGACTTTTAAGGGGCATCTTGACAAGTACATGAATAGGATGAGAATAGAGGGACATGGTGCCCGAAAGAGTAGGGGGTTTTAGTTCAGTCAAGCAATGTGGTTGCTGCAGGCTTGGAGGGCCGAAGGGCCTGTTCCTGTGCTGTAATTTTCTGTGTTCTTTGTTCTTTGTAAACCTTTGACGAGGCAGTGCATGGTTTCGAACCTTTACGGGTGTTTCATGTAAATAGTGAAATTGGGTTATGACAGTTTTCACTGTGCATCATGAAGGCTGTTGTACAAACCAATTCAATCACTTGACACTGGAGTATAAGTCATTCAATTAACTTTTTAGGCAACTGACTCAAACCACAATTTAATAGGAGTAGGTTAGAAATTTTAGCTAGTTTTCCTGCAGTTGCACATCAATATCAAGCCGAAAGGGGCCTTTGAAGTTCTTTAAAGTTTTAAAGTTTATTTATTCGAGTCACAAGTTGGCTTACATTAACACTGCAATGAAGTTGCTGTGAAAATCCCCTCATCGCCACACTCCAGGACCTGTTCGGGTAACACTGAGGGAGAATTTAAGTTTAAGTTTATTTATTAGTGTCACAAGTCGGCTTACATTAACACTGCAATGAAGTTACTGTGAAAATCCCCTAGTCGCCACACTCCGGCGCCTGTTCGGGTTACACAGAGGGAGAATTTAGCACGGCCAATGCACCCTAACCAACACGTCTTCCGGACTGTGGGAGGAAACGGGAGCACCCGGAGGAAACCCACGCAGACACAGGGAGAATGTGCAGACTCTGCACAGACAGTGACCCAAGCCGGGAATCGAACCTGGGTCCTTGGCGCTGGGAAGCAACAGTGCTAACCATATAGATGACCATGATGTGGACTGGGGTAAGCTGAGGTGTTGTGAGACTACTTACTGTGCATATAGGTGACATTAGCACATGTGCAGTTATACTGGGGCAATGCCACCTTGCATGCCATACTGAAACATCATGCAATATTCACAGAGTTAGTTTGCCATTCCGAATAAAAATTGTCCTCGAAGGTGCAGTTGCAAATCAGCCAATTCAATGCTTAGATGGTACTGCATGTTCAGCTTCTCACAACTACATGCATGCTGGGCTGGAAGATATTTAAAATACTTATTCACAGACTAATGTTTTGGATTTGCCAAAAGGGGACTTTGAATGACGCAGTAACCAACTCCAGTCTGGAATTCTATTGTCTAGAAACACCAGTCCCCTCAGGGGTGGACACAGTGACACGATGGTTAGCGCTGCTGTTTCACAACGCCAGGGACCCAAGTTCAATTCCAGGCTTAGGTCACTGACCGTGTGGAGTCTGCAAGTTCTCCCCATGTCTCCGTCCACGTGCTCTGGTTTCCTCCCACAGTCCAAAAGACGTGCTGGTTAGGGTGCATTGGCCATGCTAAATCCTCCCTCAGTGTACCTGAACAGGCGCTGGAGTGTGGCAACTAGGGGATTTTCAGAGTAACTGTTTGATCTGATTTATTATTGTCACATGTATTAACATACAGTGAAAAATATTGTTTCTTGCGCACTATACAGACAAAGCCTACCGTTCATAGAGAAGGAAAGGACAGAGTGCAGAATGTAGTGTTACAGTCATAGCTAGGGTGTAGAGAAAGATCAACTTAATGCGAGGTAGGTCCATTCAAAAGTCTGGTGGTAGCAGGGAAGAAACTGTCCTTGAGTCGATTGATACGTGACCTCAGTATCTTTTTCCTGATGGAAGAAGTTGGAAGAGAGAATGTCCGGAGTGCGTGGGGTCCTTGATTATGCTGGCTGCTTTTCTGAGGCAGCGGGAAGTGTAGACAGAGTCAATGGATGGGAGGCTGGTTTGCGTGATGGATTGGGTTTCATTTATGACTCTTTGTAGCTTATTGCTGTCTTGGACAGAGCAGGAGCCATACCAAGCTGTGATACAACCGGAAAGGATGTTTCTATGGTGCAGCTGAAGAAATTGGTGAGAGGTGTAGCAGGCATGCCAAAATTCCTTAGTCTTCTGAGAAAGTAGAAGCATTGGTGGGCTTTCTTAACTATAGCGTCCGCATGGAGGGACAGTTGTTGGTGATCTGGACACCCAGAAACTTGAAACTCTCGATCATTTCCACTTCACCCCCGTTGATGAAGACAGGGGCATGTTCTCCTCTACGCTTCCTGAAGTCAATGACAATCTCCTTTGTTTTGCTGACATTGCAGGAGAGATTACTGTCATCGCACCAGTTCACCGGACTCTCGATCTCATTCCTGTACTCTGGCTTGTCGTTGTTTGAGATCCGACCCACCACGTTGGCGTCATCAGCAATCCTGAAAATCGAGTTGGGGGCAATTTGGCCACACGGTCAAATCAGATCAAGATTGAACAAGTCCTGAGGACAGTTCATTTCAGATTCATGGGAATATATTTTGTTTAAACATACATTTTCAAATAGCAGTTATTGGTAGATTTCACATGCATAATACAAAGATTTAAAATGGAATGACCTGACTGATGTATTTTCCAGTATTGGAGTCTGGAAGATTGCTGCAAGTTACAAGGAAGCCCGTCACATAAACTACACAACTGAATTTGAAGTGAAGGAATACGGTGAGGACATTTAATTCATGTAATACTCTGTTATTTCTCTGTCCTAACTGATTTTGAAGGGCGGCACGGTGGCACAGTGGTTAGCACTGCTGCCTCACGGTGCCAGGTACCCGGGTTTGGATCACTGTGTGTGTGGAGTTTGTATGTTCTCCCCGTGTCTGCGTGGGTTTCCTCCGGGAGCTCCGGTTTCCTCCCACGGTCCAAAGATGTGCAGGTTAGTTGGATTGGTCATGCTAAATTACCCCTTAGTGTCGAAAAATGTGCAGGTTAGTTGGATTGGCCATGCTAAATTGTCCCTTAGTGTCTCAAGATGTGCAGATTAGTTTGATTGGCTATGCTAAATTGTCCCTTAGTGTCCAAAGGTGTGCAGGTTAGGTGGATTGGCCATGCTAAATTGTCCCTTAGTGTCCAAAGATGTGCAGGTTAGATGGATTGGCCATGCTAAATTGGCCCTTAGTATCTCAAGATGTGCAGGTTAGTTGGATTGGCCATGCTAAATTGTCCCTTAGTATCTCAAGATGTGCAGGTTAGTTGAATTGGCTATGCTAAATTGTCCCTTAGTGTCCAAAGATGTGCAGGTTAGATGGATTGGCCATACTAAATTGGCCCTTAGTATCTCAAGATGTGCAGGTTAGTTGGATTGGCCATGCTAAATTGTCCATTAGTATCTCAAGATGTGCAGGTTAGTTGGATTGGCCATGCTAAATTGTCCCTTAGTATCTCAAGATGTGCAGGTTAGTTGAATTGGCTATGCTAAATTGTCCCTTAGTGTCCAAAGATGTGCAGGTTAGATGGATTGGCCATGCTAAATTGGCCCTTAGTATCTCAAGATGTGCAGGTTAGTTGGATTGGCCATGCTAAATTGTCCCTTAGTATCTCAAGATGTGCAGGTTAGTTGAATTGGCTATGCTAAATTGTCCCTTAGTGTCCAAAGATGTGCAGGTTAGATGGATTGGCCATACTAAATTGTCCATTAGTATCTCAAGATGTGCAGGTTAGTTGGATTGGCCATGCTAAATTGTCCCTTAGTGTCCAAAGATGTGCAGGTTAGATGGATTGGCCATACTAAATTGTCCATTAGTATCTCAAGATGTGCAGGTTAGTTGGATTGTCCATGCTAAATTGTCCCTTAGTGTCCAAAGATGTGCAGGTTAGATGGATTGGCCATACTAAATTGGCCCTTAGTGTCCAACAATGGGCAGGTTGGTTGGATTGGCCATGGTGAGCTGTTCCTTGGTGTCCAAAGATCTGCAGGTTAGGAGGATTAGCATGGTAAGTACGTGGGATTACGGGGGATAGGGCCTGGATGGGATTGTTGGCGGTGCTGACTCGATGGGCCGAATGGCCTTCTTATGCACGATTGGGATTCTATGTTGTAAGCAGCACATTTCTAGGTGTGGTTTTGAATGAAGCCTCCAGTTTTGAAAACCTGGTCCATTCACTTTACATCTTGTCGTATGTCTGTAAAACTTACTGCATAATATTTCAATGAACGGTGCTACTTCTCTTCCAAGTTGATTTGTACTGATTTTCCGTATGGACGTGCATTAGTATATATCAGTTGAAAATATTTGGTTCTATCCTTTATACACCAATATTCTCCTCACCACTTTTTTATTCATTCACGTGATGTGGGCGTCGCTGGTTAGCCAGTGTTTATTGCCCATTGCTAGTTGCCTTTGAGAAGGTGGTGGTGAGCTGCCCTCTTGAACCGCTGCAGACTATGTTGGTGGAACACGGTTCTGTCAGGGAGGGAGTTCTGGGATTTTGACTCAGTGAAGGAACGGCCGATATATTTCCTAGTTAGGATGGCGAGTGGCTTAGAGGGGAACATACAGTTGGAGGTGTTCCCATGTATCTGCTGCCCCTGCCCTTCTAGGTGGTAGTGGTCTTGGGTTTGGAAGGTGTGGGCTAAGATGCCTTGGTGAGTTCCTGCAGCACATCTTGTAGATGGTTCACACTGCTGCCGCTGTGCGTCGGTGGTGGAGGGAGTGAATGTTTGTAGATGTGGTGTCAATCAAGCGAGTTGCTTTGTCCCGGATGATGGAAGCATAGAAACATAGAAAAACTACAGCACAATACAGGCCCTTCAGCCCACAAAGTTGTGGCGAACATGTCCCTACCTTAGTGATTACTAGGCTTACCTATAACCCTCTATAGATAGATAGATAGATAGATACCCTACAGTGCAGAAAGAGGCCCTTCGGCCCATCGAGTTGGCACCGACCACAATCCCACCCAGGCCCTATCCCCATATCCCACCCACTAACCCCTCTAACCTAGACATCTCAGGACTCGAAGGGGCAATTTTAGCATGGCCAATCAACCTAACCTGCACATCTTTGGACGGTGGGAGGAAACCGGAGCACCCGGAGGAAACCCACGCAGACACGAGGAGTATGTGCAAACTCCACACAGACAGTGACCCAAGCCAGGAATCGAACCCAGGTCCCTGGAGCTGTGAAGCAGCAGTGCTAACCACTGTGCTACCGTGCCGCCCATCTATCTTACTAAGTTCCATGTACTTATCTAAAAGTCTCTTAAAAGACCCTATCGAATCCGCCTCCACCACCGTTGCTGGCAGCCCATTCCACGCACCCACCACCCTCTGAGTGAAAAACTTACCCGTGACATCTCTGTACCTACTCCCCAGCACCTTAAACCTGTGTCCTCTTGTGGCAACCATTTCAGCCCTGGGAAAAAGCCTCTGACTGTCCACTCGATCAATACCTCTCAACATCTTATACACCTCTATCAGGTCACCCCTCATCCTTCGTCTCTCCAAGGGGAAAAGGCTGAGCTCGCTCAACCTATCCTCATAAGGCATGCAACCCAGGCAACATCCTTGTAAATCTCCTCTCCACCCTTTCTATGGCTTCCACATCCTTCCTGTAATGAGGCGACCAGAACTGAGCACAGTACTCCAAGTGTGGTCTGACCAGGGTGATGTTGAGCTTCTTGAGTGTTGTTGGAGCTGCACCCATCCAGGCAAGTGGGGAGTATTCCATCACATCCCTGACTTGTGCCTTGTGGATGGTGGACAGGCTTTGGGGGAGTCAGGAGGTGAGATACTTGCTGCAGGATTCCCAGTTTTTGACCTGCTCTTGTAACCACAGCATTTATATGGCTGGTCCAGTTCAGTTTCAGGGCGCATGGTAATGTTGAGGATGTTGGCAGTGGGGGTTCAGCGATGGTAATACCATTGAATGTCAAGAGGTGATGATGAGATTCTCCCTTGTTGAACACAGTCATTGCAAATGTTACTTGCTACTTGTCAGCCCAAGCCTTGGTATTGTCCATTAATAATCTGTGCCGGGGAGCAGAATACGTCTTTCATACGTTTACTCGTAAAAGCGGACTTCATATTGAGTGCACCTCCTGAGCATGGACTCGCTTGCCAGCGATATCGTCGCTATGAACCACACCATACCCAGGTCAGCTCCAAATGCATCTCACAACAAAAGATTCCTTTGACTTAGTTCGGCTCCCCGTAGTCAACAAAGTTTAATCAGGATCTTCCACAAACATTGCACAGATTTTGGGGCGGCACAGTGGCGCAGTGATTAGCACTGCTGCCTCACAGCTCCAGGGACCCAGGTTCGATTCCCGGCTTGGGCCACTGTCTAGAACATAGAACATAGAACAGTACAGCACAGAACAGGCCCTTCGGCCCACGTTGTTGTGCCGAGCTTTGTCTGAAACCCAGATCAAGCTATTTCCTCCCTATCATCCCGAAGTACTCCATGTGCCTATCCAATAGCTTCTTAAATGTTCCTAAAGTTTCTGACTCCACTATCACTGCAGGCAGTCCATTCCACACCCCAACCACTCTCTGAGTAAAAAACCTACCTCGGACATCCTTCCTATATTTCCCACCATGAACCCTATAGTTATGCCCCCAGTTACCATTCCATTCACCCGAGGAAACAGTCTTTGAACGTTCACTCTATAAACATCTATCAAGTCTCCTCTCAACCTCCTCCGCTCCAAAGAGAAAAGCCCAAGTTCCCTCAACCTTTCCTCATAAGACCTACCCTCCAAACCAGGCAGCATCCTGGTAAATCTCCTTTGCACTCTTTCCAGTGTCTCCACATCCTTCTTATAGTGAGGTGACCAGAATTGCACACAATATTCCAAATGTGGTCTCACCAAGGTCCTGTACAGTTGCAGCATAACCCTGTCTGTGTGGAGTCTGCACGTTCTCCCTGTGTCTGCGTGGGTTTCCTCTGGTTTCCTCCCGCAATCCAAAGATGGTGCGGGTTTGGTTGATTGGCCATGCTAAATTGACCCGAGTGTCAGGGGATTAGCGGGGTGTATATGTTTGGGGTTGCGGGAATAGGGCCTGTGCAGGATTGTGCTCGGAGCAGACTCAATGGGCCAAATGGCCTCCTTCTGCACTGTAGGGATTCTGTGGGATTTACTCAATGGTCTCAGTTTAACTCCCTTGTTCTCTTTCCCCTTAGTGGCCCGGGATGAGTAGGTTAGATGGGTTTGTGGGGTAAATATGTGGGATTGCGGGAATAGGGCCTGGGTGGGATTGCAGCCTCGATGGGCCAAATGGGCTCCTTTTGTACTGTAGGGTTTCTATGATTCTAGAGTTATACAGATCAGGATCAACTACTTACAGGTTGTGCATCAGGAATAAAAGAAAGGGTTAAAAGATGAGTAGTGCCAGAACTCGTGAAAATGTAATGCTTCCGGGATCAAATCACGTGACCCCCACCTCCCCTCCCCAACCCACTCGGATTTGACTTGTATTCATTTTAATATTTTAATTGTTGTTTTATCTTGGCTTGTTTTTGGCAGTGTTACCGAGTTTCCAAGTTATCCTGAAGCCAAGGAAACCTTTTTTCAGCATTTACGACGATAGATTGGATGTTTCAATCACCGCGAGGTTGGTGGATTCTTTCATCGGAGGTCAGGCCTTCAGCAGAAAATGCTGGAAAATCTCAGCAGGTCTGGCAGCATCTGTGGAGAGAGAGAACGGAGCCGAGGTTTCCAGTCAGGGTGACCCTTTGTCAGAGCTGAAGAGAATCGAAGACAGGACGGGATTTATACTGCTGTGGGTGAGGGGGTGGAGAGCTGTTGGGGGGGCGGGATGGAGAGCCAGGTGATGGGGACAGGAGAGATTGACAAAGATTTCATAAGTAAAAGGACAAAGTGTACAATGACTTAAATCAGGCCATTGAGGTGGGCCTGTTAGAATATGAACCCCCTGATTAAGGGCCCTGGCATGGCCATCTACAGGTCCAGGCAGTGGGGGATCGAGGGGGTTGTCCAACCTGACTGTCTGCCTCTCTACCCGCGGCCATCTTTGCGGCCGGGTGTCCCTGGAAAGGGAGCATGCAGTGTCCGAGGGCACAGTTGATGCCTTCCATGCCCGCTAGGCACTGCAGGGACTGGGGTGCATTATTGATCCCTTTAATCACATTTTAATTTGATGTTTTAAGCTTCCTTTCCCCTTTGTTTTTTTGTTTCGGGCGGTTCCCCTCCTTTTAGGGAACTGCCCCTTTTGAGTTGTCCCTAAGTTAATTTGATTTTGTTTATTTGGTTGGACAAAAAGAGTTCCGTGATTAAGGGCCAAATTGATGGGCCAATCAGGGAGCCTCTTGCTTTGTACGTAACCAGGCGCGTCAGTTCCTCTGGCACTCCTAGTGTAGACTGCTGACTGAAAGCACTCTGTATGCTGTTGTCAGACTATTAAATAAAGGGATTTTGGTGAAGGGACCTCTGCCTCCGAGGACTTACTACACAAAGGGAATGTGAATAGTGGTGATCATGGCTAGGAAGGGTGCTAATGGCGGCCATTTAGAGATCAGAATGTGCAAATGGCAGAACAAAGGTTAGCAGTGTGTCAAAGGACAGCCTGAGACATGTAACAAGTCGGGTGGGGGGAGGGGAAACTGGTGGGGGAAAAGAAAGATGGGTGCAAGATAAAAAAAACTTGAAAAGCGAAGCAATGGAAGAAATTGAAATTAATTACAAAACAAATAAACTGATGGAAATGAGGTGGAGGAGAGAGTTCACGCTCTGAAGTTGTTGAACTCAGTGTTCAGTCCGGAAGGCTGTAAAGTGCCCAATTGGGAGATGAGGTGCCGTTCCTCCAGTTTGCGTTGGGCTTCACTTGAACATCGCAACAGGCCAAGAACGGACATGTGGACAGGAAAGCAGGATGCCGTGTTAAAATGTGCAAGCAACAGAAAGGTCTTCGCCCTGCTTGCGGACGGACCGAAGGTATTCTGCCAAGCAGTCACCCGGTCTATGTTTTGGTCCCTCCGATGTAGCATAGACTGCATTGGGAGCAGTGAATGAAATAGACCAGATTTAAAGACATAGACGTGAAGTGCTGCTTCACCTAAAAGTACATTGAGGCCCTTGGATGATGAACAGGGAGGAGGTAAAGGGGTCAGGTGTTGCACCTTCTGCGATTGCATGGGGAGGTGCCATGGAAAGGAGGTAAGAATCATAGAATCCCTACAGTGCAGAAGGAGGCCATTCAGCCCATCGAGTCTGTACCGACAACAATCCCACCCAGACCCCATCCCCGCTTAGTAACACTGCTAATCACCCTAACCTATCACATCCCGGGACACTAAGGATGAATTTCGCATGTCCAATCAACCTAACCCACACATCTTTGGAGTGTGGGAGGAAACCGGAGCGCCCGGAGGAAACCCACATGGGGAGAATGTGCAAATTCCGCGCAGACAGCAGCCCAAGCTGGGAATCGAACCCAGGTCCCTGGAGCTCTGAAGCAGCAGTGCTAACCACTGTGCCACCGTCCCGTCAGGTGTTGGGTGTGGTGGGGGAGTGGAACAGGGTATCTCAGAAGGGACGGTCCCTGCAGTATGCTGACAAGGGCAGTGAGGGCAAGAAGATACTGGAGTTGGCAGTCGTGGCAGAGGATGAATGCGGAGGCTGGTGAGGTGAAAAGTGAGGACATGTTGTATTATCCTGTTTCTGGGAGGGAAGGGATTTGGCGAGAGCAGTGCTGTGGGGGATGGGTTTGACATGATTGAGAACCCTGTCAGTGGGTGGAAAACCATGATTAAGGAAGATCTTTTCAAAATTTATTTTCATTTGTTCCATTGTTTCATTTTTCAGTCTTTTTTAAATCTAATTTTCCATTTTTTTCCCCTTACCACTGTCTCCCCTCCCCCCACCCCACGAGGGCCATCTGTCACCTGTGTCAGGTTGTCCTTTTAACACTCTGCTTCTCTTTGTTCTGCCACTAACACATTCTGACCTCTTACTTGCCGCTATCAATGCCCTTCTTAGTCATGATCGCCGCCATTCATGTTCCCTTCGCCTTTTTGCCTGTGACATCTTTATCAATCTCTCCACAGCTTCCACCAACACCTGGCTCTCTATCCCGCCCCCACAGCTCCCCACACCCTCACCACGACAGTATAAATCTCATCCTACTTTCCATTGTCTTCAGCTCTGACGAAGGGTCATCCAGAATCGAAACGTTGGCTCTATTCCCTCTTCATAGACTATTTGGTCAATGGGGAAATGCTTAGGAAATCAGAAACGCAAAGGGACGTGGGAGTCCTTGTTCTCTTAAGGTTAACGTGCAGGTTCAGTCGGCAGTTAGGAAGGCAAATGCAATGTTAGCATTCATGTCGAGAGGGCCAGAATACAAGAGCAGGGATGTACTTCTGAGGCTGTATAAGGCTCTGGTCAGACCCCATTTGGAGTATTGTGAGCAGTTTTGAGCCCCGTATCTAAGGAAGGATGTGTTGGCCTTGGAAAGGGTCCAGAGGACGTTCACAAGAATGATCCCTGGAATGAAAAGCTTGTCGTATGAGGAACCGTTGAGGACTCTGGGTCTGTACTCGTTGGGAGTTTAGAAGGATGAGGGGGGATCTTATTGGAACTTACAGGGTACTGCGAGGCCTGGATAGAGTGGATGTGGAGAGGATGTTTCCACGAGTAGGAAAAGCTAGAACCAGAGGGCACAACCTCAGGCTAAAGGGACGATCCTTTAAAACAGAGATGAGGAGGAATTTCTTCACCCAGAGAGTGATGAATCTGTGGAACTCTTTGCCACAGAAGGCTGTGGAGGCCGGGTCATTGAGTGTCTTGAAGACAGCGATAGATAGGTTCTTGATCAATAAGGGGATCAGGGGTTATGGAAAAAGACAGGAGAATTAGGATGAGAAAAATATCAGCCATGATTGAATGGCGGAGCAGACTCGATGGGCCGAGTGGCCTAATTCTGCTCCTATGTCTAATGGTCTTATGGACTTCACAGATGCTGTCAGATCTGTTTTGATTTTCCAGCATTTTCTGTTTTAGTTTCAGGTTCCAGCATCCAGAGTATTTTGATTTTAGACTTTGTAGAGCTCGTTTCAATTAAATTTTAACTTTTTTCTCTCTTCTTAGATTCATGTACGGAGAACCTGTTGAGGGCCGTGCATTTGTCATGTTTGGAGTAATGAAGGATGGTGAAAAGATAAGCATTCCGTCATCAGTTCAATCCGTAGCTGTAAGTTGAAAGCAAAACATTCCTATAAATCTTAGACAGTTGGCATATTTCTACATATTGACATAATGCCATAATGATCTGACTTTCGAATGAGTGATATTAATCTATAATTGAGTGACATTGAGCTGTAATTTCACAGGCTAATCAAACATATATCGAACTATTTCAGAATAATTTTAAAATCAAGAAAAAAACATGACTTAAGATGGCTGCCACACATCACCTGACATCTTTTTCTGCAAGATGTCCAGTTTCTGTAAAATTTCAATGTAATTTACAATTCAGTTGTGCCACAACATTAGAAACATAGTAACATAGAAAAACTACAGCACAAACAGGCCCTTCGGCCCCACAAGTTGTGCCGAACATATCCCTACCTTCTAGGCCTACCTATAACCCTCCATCCTATTAAGTCCCATGTACTCATCCAGGAGTCTCTTAAAAGACCCTATTGAGTTTGCCTCCACCACCACTGACGGCAGCCGATTCCACTCGCCCACCACCCTCTGTGTGAAAAACTTCCCCCTAACATTTCCCCTGTACCTACACCCCAGCACCTTAAATCTGTGTCCTCTTGTAGCAGCCATTTCCACGCTGGGAAAAAGCCTCTGAGAGTCCACCCGATCTATGCCTCTCAACATCTTATACACCTCTATTAGGTCTCCTCTCATCCTACGTCTCTCCAAGGAGAAAAGACCGAGCTCCCTCAGCCTATCCTCACAAGGCATGCCACTCAATCCAGGCAACATCCTTGTAAAAACATCCTTGTAAAACATTCTTCTATGGAACTTTACATCTGCTGATGCCACAATGTACTTCAAAAGGACATAATGAAAACTGCACTGGACCTCGCATGCGTGCTTCTGTGAAGCTACCTCTCAAGCAGAGGTAGAGGACAAGATTTTCCCAGAAATTGGGAAAGGCCGATGGGAAAAGTGGCATTGAGTCAAAGGCCAGTCCGTTCTTTGCATTCTGCTTTGGCAAGACCCCATACCACCCTTGCCCCACAGCACATGACTGAGAGACCACAGCTCTGGTCACTCTATTGCACCCTGAGCTCTCATCGTAGGCGCAGGTAATGGTGGGTTTCCCCATCATATAGGCCCCGATTTTACCAGCACGCCCTTCCCCAAATTGGGGCGGGCGAGGCTCGCAGAACGGCATTCTCCGTTGGCCTTGGGCGCGATCTTACGAGCCTCGGGTAGGCGTGCCGGTAAAGTTCCGGCCATAGTGCGTGTAATGACTTCAATCAGGCCATTGAGGTTGGCCTATTGGAGTATGAACTCCCTGATTAAGGGATCAATTGATGGGCCAATCAGGGAGTCTTTTCCTTGTATTTAACCGGGAGTGTCAGTTCCTCTGGCGCTCCCGAAGGTAGACTGCTGACTGCGAGCACTCTGCTGTTGGAATTGTAAATAAAGGGATTTTGGTGAAGGGACTTCTGCCTCTGAGGACTTATCACAGTGTGCCATTTAGTGCCAATAATTTTCATTCATGGGGTCCACGCCTATCACTGGTGGGGCAGAGTCTCACTTGCCAGCCCCACCATCGCCTCGGAGCTGAAACCATTCGGGTGCTATGTTTAAAGGCTACCCCAGTATCCAGCAGTCACACTTCACAGATCACTGGGGCCACCTATAGACCCTGGCTCCAGAGAGGTGGCTGTCTGCGGTTCACCTTCAGAGCAGGCCCTGCCACCCCTTCCTCTTGACAGTACTGCTTCTGCCTTTGGCGGCACGGTGGCACAGTGGTTAGCACTGCTGCCTCACAGCGCCAGGGACCCGTGTTCAATTCCCAGCTTGGGTCACTGCAGAGTCTGCATGTTCTCCCCATGTCTGCGTGGGTTTCCTCCGTGTGCTCCGGTTTCCTCCCACAATCCAAAGATATGCGGGTTAGGTGGACTGGCCATGCTAAATTGACCCTTAATGCAGGGGGATTAGCAGGGTAAATATGTGGGGGTATGGGGATAGGGCCTGGATGCGATTGTGGTTGGTACAGACTCGATGGGCTGAATGGCCTCCACTGTAAAATTCTATGCTTCTATGAACCAGGCACCTCTGTTGACGTTGTCTTCTTCTCTCCTGCCTACGAGCAAGATGAGTAACAATGAGTTTACCCGGTTCCATGTTTCAGATGATGTTCTGATACCAAATCAAAAAGATTATCTGAGGATCACTCTTCGCCCATTCATTATCTGAAGCCCATTGACTTGTGTCCAGGCCACCACAGTGATACCCAGTCCTTACTCTACATTCTGCTTTGGCAAGACCCCACACCACCCTTGCCCCATCACATGACCGAGTGGCCATTGCCCTGGTCACTCGACTGCATCCTGACCTTAGGCACAGGTATTGTCCATAGCTTCACCCCAAGGCCTTCTGCTCAACCTGGCCTATGGAGGCCCTTGTCAATAGGCACCTCAGCACACAGCCATAGATTAGGAGTGCTCTGCCTCTGCAATGTGCCATTCCCAAATCTCGAAGGGAATGTGGTTGCTTATGTGTCGAGCTCCACCCATATCAATTGGGTTACAGCTGTAATGGGGTTCTGACCACTGACATGTCTTTCAATAAGCCTTGCCCTGTCAACATCCCACCTACACAAGGTCATGAATGTAGCCCAATCCATCACACAAACCAGCCTCCCATCCATTGACTCTGTCTACACTTCCCACTGCCTTGGCAAAACAGCCAGCATAATTAAGGACCCCAGAAATTCTCTCTTCCACCTTCTTCCATCGGGAAAAAGATACAAAAGCCTGAGGTCACGCACCAACCAACATCAGAACAGCTTTGTCAGACTTTTGAATGGACTTACCTTGCAATAAGTTGATCTTTCTCTACACCCTAGCTATGACTGTAATACTATATTCTGCACCCTCTCCTTTCCTTCTCTATGAACGGTATGCTTTGTCTGTATAGCGCACAAGAAATAATACTTTTCACTGTATGTTAATACATGTGACAATAATAAATCAAATCAAATCAAATCAAATCCTGAAGCAACCCCCCCACTCCCTAGCTTTGAGTGGAACAGTCAGTCGAAGATGACTCCCCATTTATGTGCCACACTGCCCAGGCTTCCCCTCCCTCTGTGAAGCCCTTTCAAGAAGCCCATGACCCAAAAGCAGAAGCATCCTCTGGAACGGTGCTTTTCAATTTGACAATTGTTATACTTCAGGTCAGAAACTTCATGAAGTCCGCCTGGATCATAAGTTTTGCACTTTGAATTTGGCTAGGATATACACGAGATGTTTCACTTCAGGTATGATTCAAATGACCCACTAGGGAGCTTTTATCAAACAAAGTTTATTTAAGAATACAGTTAACATGTATAGTAAGAAAATCAGCAATCACCTTTATCAATTACAGACAAGAACAAAAGAACCATTATAAGGTATAACCCTTAACAAATATATCTAAGATGTTCCAATCAAAACCAAAACTTCCTTTAGACAAAAAAACCCTTTCCACAGGTTTAACACAGCAAAGACTAATGCTCATGTGATACTGGAACTGGGTCCTTTGATTGGAGAATTGGAACCCTGACCTCTCAGCCTTGTAACTTCTAGCAGACCTCTGGACACACTCAGGACAGTTTGAAGTCCGGGCAGCTTCCCAGGACACCAGGGGGAGATTCTGGTCAAGTCACCAACAGTAGATGTTCTACTCTAGGAAGGCAAGAAGCGAACCAGCAGAATTTCCAAAACCAGGGAGAGAGAGAGAGAGAGAGAAAAACACTTCTTTTCAGCTTGATGACCCTTCTAAAATTACAAAACCAAAAATGAAACTTTAAATTCACTGGGAAGAAGAAAAACACATGACCCTCCTCCTAACAATGCAGGGTCATAAAAGATCCCAGAGCAAAAATAAACAATCCCCATTTAAACCACTGAAGAAGCAATAAAAATACTTCTAGCAGACAGCCTGGCACCAAGGAAACCAAAACAGCTTATAGCTGCAGAGAACATGATTAAAAAAAAACATTTCTTAAAGCTAGACTAACGTCACACAATCTTGCCCTTGGCAGCACCTACAGTCAATCTCCATGGTACCTGCCTCATTCAACTCCCCTGGTACACTCACAACCAACCCCGGGTGCCCCCCACAGTCAACTCACTGGTCTCCCCCCAGGTCAACCTGCTGGTACCCACTGTTTCAATCCCCAGGTCTTTCTTGAATCTTCCCCTCAGTACTCTGGAGTCTTTCCCCCTCTCCCCGGTACCCTACAGTCTACCCCCTCCCACCAACTCCCTCCCCTGTACCCTGGAGTCAATCCACCGACCCCCCTCCATTATTTTCTTGGTCTCCCTCCACTGTTACCACGGTGCCATCGAGTCAAGCCTGGCCGCCCCTGAATCAGCGGCAGTACCTCGGAGTCAAAGCCCAGCGTAATAATCCCAACAAGGCCAGCCTCCCATCGCCGTAACCCTTAATTTACAAAGTGTAGAAGGGCCGCACCCACAACTTACAGCACACAAGCCTTAGCTCAGATACTTACAGAATGCCCGTCTGGGCTGAAGCAGCAAGCTTTAAGCCCTTGCTGCTTGTTTCCCATTGGGTGAGCCCCCACTCACTCAGTTGGGGAGCTCATACTCCACGAATCCCACGGGGAGATCCAGTGACGATCCCCCTGTGTACTGTGTTCCACGGGCCCCAGTTTGGGAACCTTTGATCTGCCTCAATGCCTTTGTCAAGCACTATCCCCATCACCCTTGATTTCCAGAAATTCATAGAGATTCATAGAATCCTTACAGTACAGAAGGAGACCATTCGGCCCATCGAGTCTGCACCGGCCACAATCCCACCCAGGCCCTATTCTCACAACCCTCCGCATTTTACCCTGCTAATCCCCCTGACACTGAGGGACAATTTAGCGTGGTCAATCAACCTAACCCGCACATCTTTGGACTGTGGGAGGAAACCGGAGCATCCGGAGGAAACCCACGCAGACACGGGGAAAATGTGCAAACTCCACACAGACAGTGACTCGAGGCCGGAGTTGAACCTGGAACCCTGGTGCTGTTAGGCAGCAGTGCTAACTGCTGTGCCACTGTGCCGCCAGTGATTACTGTCTTATATAGGCTCAATATTGAGCTCCCACAGCTCTCGGGGGCAGAGAATTGTAAAGATTCACTTCCTCTGAGTGACAAAATTTCTCCACATCTCAGTCTTCCTGCCCTGTGCAGAATCTTACCAAAACCTTTGTGAAGTTCCAAATATATCACATCCACCATTTCTTCTTAATCTCTGCTTCAAGTAACATCCTCAAAAACTCTAAGCTTGTCAAACATGATTTCCCTTTCATAATTCCATGCTGATTCTGCTGATTTTTACTCTCATTTTCTAAATTTCCAGTTATCACATCCTTTATAATAGAGGTGGCACGGTGGCACAGTGGTTAGCACTGCTGCCTCACAGCGCCAGGGACCCGGGTTCGATTCCCGGCTTGGGTCACTGCCTGTGTGGAGTCTGCACGTTCTCCCCGTGTCTGCGTGAGTTTCCTCCGGGTGCTCCGGTTTCCTCCCACAGTCTGAAAGATATGCTGGTTAGGGTGCATTGGCCGTGCTAAGTTGTCCCTCGGAGTACCTGAACAGGTGCTGGAGTGTGGCGACAAGGGGATTTTCACAGTAACTTCATTGCAACGTGAATGTAAGCCCTAGTGACTCATAAATAAACTTTAACTTTAAGACTCTCACATCTTTTAGACTACTAACATCAAATTTACAGGTCTGTACTTCTTCCTTCTCCCCCTTTATTTGATTTGATTTATTATTGTCCCATGTATTGGGATACAGTGAAAAGCATTGTTTCTTGTGCGCTACACAGACAAAGCATACCGTTCATAGAGTACATAGAGAAGAAGGAAAGGAGAGAGTGCAGAACGTAGTGTTACAGTTACAGATAGGGTGTAGAGAAAGATCAGCTTAATATATTGTTGGAGGTTGGAGAAACTTGGTTTGCTCTCACTGGAACGACGGAGGTTGAGAGGTGACCTGATAGAAGTCTATAAGATTATGAGGGGCATGGACAGAGTGGATAGTCAGAAGCTTTTTCCCAGGGTGGAAGGGTCAGTTATTGGGGGCATTGGCTTGATGTGCGAGGAGCAAGGTTTAAAGGAGACAAGTTCTTTACACAGAGGGTGGTGGGTGCCTGGAACTCGCTGCCGGGGGAGATAGTGGAAGCAGACACGATAGTGAGTTTTAAGGGGCATCTGCACAAATACATGAATAGGATGGGAATAGAGGGATACGGTCCCTGGAAGGGTAGGGGGTTTTAGTTAAGTCAGGCAGCATGGTCAGTGCAGGCTTGGAGAGCCGAAGGGCCTGTTTCTGTGCTGTAATTTTCTTTGTTCTTTGTTCTTTATGCGGTAAGTCCATTCAAAAGTCTGATAGACGAACAATAACAAAGGATTTTCCGAATTTGTGAGGATCCCGTTTTAGCCCTCAGGCCTGATTCAACAGCCCATCATGAATTGGCTGGGGTGAATGGCATGGGAGAATGGCCCCGATATTGACATCTGGGTCACTAATGTCCTTTAGGGAAGGAAATCTGCCGTCCTTACCTGGTCTGGCCTACATGTGACTCCAGATCCACAGCAATGTGGTTGACTCTCAACTGCCCTCGGGCAACTAGGGATGAGCAATAAATGCTGGCCCAGCCAGCGACGCCCATGTCCCATGAATAAATAAAACAACGGAAAACACTAAATAATTTATTCAAATTAGCGTCCTGTATTATAATGTAACCAAAGGTAACATTAATCAATGTGAGGCCACATCTGGAGTATTGTGTCCAGTTTTGGTCTCCTTATTTGAGGAAGGATGTTGCGGCATTGGAGGCAGTTCAGAGGAGGTTCACCAGATTGATTCCGGGGATGAAAGGGTTGACGTATGAGGAGAGATTAAACAGTTTGGGTTTGTACTCGCTGGAGTTTAGATGGAGGAGAGGGGATCTGATCGAGGTATATAAAATTTTAAAAGGGATTGATAAAGTAAATATAGACCAAATGTTTTCCCTTACAGAGCAATCTAGAACAAGAGGTCACAGGTATAGGATGAGAGGCAGTAGATTTGACACTGGGATGAGGAGGAACTACTTCTCGCAAAGGATGATGAACTTGTGGAACTCGCTGCCCCATCGCGCGGTGGAGTCTGAATCATTAAACGGAGGGAGATAGATATATTTCTGATAAAAAAAAGGAATAAAGGGAGATGGGGAACAGGTGGGGAGGTGGATTTGAGACCATGGAGAGATCAGCCATGATCTGATTGAATGGCGGAGCAGGCTCGAAGGACTGCGTTTCTGCTCCCAATTCCTACGTTCCGAAGATCCTAACATGCTGTGAGGGTCAGTTGACCAGCTGACCCAGTGGACCATGTAACCAATGACAAAATGATGTGTTGGTCAGCTGACCAGCTGACCCGGTAGAAATAGAAAGCAGATGGGGATTGTGGGGAGAATTTGTGGCCTGGGTGGCAGCAGCGGGTATGAAGTTTCTTTATTGAACCTTTATTTTGTGAAGTTAGCTCGTTTATTGCTTGCTACTGGAGTATCCTTACTGCTGGATAAACACCCTGTGGCTAATTGTAAGACTCTTTCTTGCTCTAAACGGTTTAATTTCAGATTATAAATGGACACGCAGATGTTTCCCTGACGAGTGAAGCTTTGAAAACCATCTTTCCAGAACTTAATGTACCTCTAGACTGTTCAATCTATATTACTGCCAGTGTTCTAACACATGCAGGTGCGTAAGTACCTTGATTTTGTTACGATTAAAGAGCAATGTATGAAACATTGATTTATTTCTTTGCTATTTCTCTTCATATGGAATTAATCCCTTTATGTCTGGTTCAATTGTTTACTTTTGTGGCAACAGAATGAAGGAGTTGGAGGAGGCCATTTCGCCCATGGAGTCGGTTCCACTATCACCAACTCCACCCTGTATTCAGACATTAGTGTCCAAAAATCTATCGATGACTTTATTGAATATGCCTAACAGCTGAAAAATCCATGATTCTCTGAGGTAGAGAATGCCAAAGCTTCACAAATCCCTTTGAGAGAAGTAATTTTTCCTCATCTGAGTGCTAAATGAGATTGTGACGCCGGGTTCTGGACACATTTGGGGAGAATGCATCCTCATTATCTACCCAGCTGAGCCCCTTGAGGATTTTATGTTTCTTTTTTATTCATTCGTGGGACATGGGCGTCGCTGGCTGGGCCAGCGTTTATTGCCCATCCCTATTTGCCCCTTGAGAAGGTGGTGGTGAGCTGCCTTCTTGAATCGCTGCAGTCTACGAGCTGTGGGTTGACCCACAATGCCGTTAGGGAGGGAATTCCAGGATTTTGACCCAGCGACTGCGAAAGAACGGTGATATATTTTCAAGTCAGGATGGTGAGTGGCTTGGAGGGGAACTTGCAGGTGGTGGTGTTCCCATGTATCTGCGGCTCTTGTCCTTCTAGATGGAAGTGGTTGTGGGTTTGGAAGGTGCTGTCTAAGGATCTTTGGTGAATTTCTGCTGTGCATCTTGTAGATAGTACACACTGCGGCTACTGAGCGTCGGTGGTGGAGGGAGTGAATGTTTGTGGATGGGGTGCCAATCAAGCAGGGCTGTTTTGGCCTGGATGGTGTTGAGCTTCTTGAGTGTTGTTGGAACTGCTCCCATCCAGGCAAGTGGGGACTATTCCATCACACTCCTGACTTGTTCCTTGTAGATGGTGGACAGGCTTTGGGGAGTCAGGAGGTGAGTTACTCACCGCAGTATTCCCAGCCTCTGACCTGCTCTTGTAGCCACTGTGTTTATGTGGTGAGTCCAGTTGAGTTTCTGGTCAATGGTAACCCCAAGGATATTGGCAGTGGGGGATTCAGTGATGGTTACATCATTGAAAGTCAAGGGGTGATGGTTTTGGTGAGATATTGGCCAGGATTCTACCGTCCCACCTGCCAGAGGGATCAGAACGGGTGAGGGGCGGGGCATGGAAAGGTCTGTTGACATCGGGTGGGATTTGGGACGAGTGAGGCCGTAAGATCCAGCCCATCACCTCTCAGGCTTTTAAACTCTCGGGAATATGAAACTAAACTACTCAATTTCCCCGCAAGGAACAATCCCTTTCAGCGAATACTATTTTCGCTTGTGCAATCATATCTACAAATTCTGGTTAAATTCTGTGCAAAAAGCTCTTTTACATCAGTTGAAGATCCAATTCACCTGGTTCAGGCCCCACCTGCAACAGCAATCATACCCTCAAGGGACTGCTCTGTGGGAGGAAGTTGAGTAGTTTAAAGTTAAAGTTTATTTATTGGTGTCACAAGTAGGCTTACATTAACACTGCAATGAAGTTACTGTGAAAATCCCCTAGTCGCCACACTCCGGCGCTTGTTCGGGTAACACTGAGGGAGAATTTCGCATGGCCAATGCACTTAACCAGCACGTCTTTGGACTGTGGGAGGAAACCAGAGCACCCGAAGGAAACCCACGCAGACACGGGGAGAATGTGCAAACTCCACACAGACAGTGACCCGACGCTGGAATTGAACCCGGGTTCCTGGCGCTGTGAGGCAGCAGTGCTAACCACTGTGCCGTGCTGCCATAGCGTGGTTAGATTTATATTCCGTGGAGTTTAGAAGCCAGAGAGGTAATACCTCAATGAAACATGTAAAGTCCTCAAGGTCCTCACTTTATCCAGGAGGCAGTTACACTGCTTAAGCCAGATCCTTCATATTTGGCCCATTGTCTGGGAGAGATTTGGATGACTGCCACTGAGGCAGGTACGAGAATTAAGAAATCATAGAAATCATAGAAACCCTACAGTGCAGAAAGAGGCCATCTGGCCCATCGAGTCTGCACCGACCACAATCCCACCCAAGCCGTACCCCCACATCCCTACATACTTACCCGCTAATCCCTCTAATCTACGCATCTCAGGACACTAAGGGGCAATTTTAGCACGGCCAATCAACCTAACCCGCACATCTTTGGACTGTGGGAGGAAACCGGAGCACCCGGAGGAAACCCACGCAGACACGAGGAGAACGTGCAAACTCCACAGAGACAGTGACCCGAGCCGGGAATCGAACCCGGGTCCCTGGGTCCCATAGGTTTCTATGATCTGCTTGGGTCTGGAGAGGAACTGGAAGGGAAGAGTTGTCAGGGTCCATGTGCAAACGGTTGGAATAGATAGGATGAGGAAAATGGTTCTGCCTCGGGATAAGACTGCTGAGTGAGTGGGACTATGGAATGCAGATGCACGATAATGTGGGTAAATGTGAGGTTATTCACTTTGGTGACAATAATAGGAAGGCAGATTATGATTTGAATGGGTGTAAATTGAGAGAGGTGGATACTCAGCGAGACCTTGGATTCCTTGTGCATCAGTCGCTGAAAGTAAGCGCGCAGGTACAGCAGGCAGCAAAGAAGGCAAATGGTATGTTGGCCTTCATAGCGAGAGGATTTGAGGATAGGGGTAGGGATGTTTTGCTGCAATTGTACTGGGTGTTGGTGAGGCCACACCTGGAGTATTGTGTGCAGTTTTGGTGTCCTTATCTGAGGAAGGATGTCCTTGTTATAGAGGGAGTGCAGCGAAGGTTTACCAGGGTGATTCCTGGGATGGCAGGTCTGCCAGATGAGGAGAGATTAAGTTGGTTAGGATTATATTCACTGGAGTTTCGAAGAGTGAGAGGGGATCTCATAGAAACTTATAAAATTCTAACAGGATTAGAGAGGGTAGATTCGGAAAGAATGTTCCCGATGGTGGGGGAGCCCAGAACTAGGGGTCATAGTTTGAGGATAAGGGGTAAACCTTTTTAGAACTGAGGTGAGGAGAAATTTCTTCATCCAGAGGGGTTCAGAATCTGTTGAATTCGCTACCACAGAATGTAGTCGAGGCCAAAACCTTTGTCGAAGGGTCATCCAGACTCGAAACATTGGCTCTATTCTCTCTCCACAGATGCTGTCAGACCTGCTGAGATTTTCCAGCATTTTCTGTTTTCGTTGTGTAAGGTAGGATATTCAGCTGTAAAGGCACAAAGGCCGGAGTTTTTCCGGCACGCCCACCGCGATTACGGGGACAAGGCGAGGCTCGGAGAACGGCATTCTCCGTTGGCCTTGGGCAGGACCGTACGAGCCCTGGACAGGCGTGCTGGTAAAATTCCACCCAAACAGCCTGCAAAGGGACGTAGACAGGGTCAGTGAGTGGGCAAAAATTTGGCAGATGGAGGATTATGTGAACTTGACTGTTTTGCCAGAAAGAATAGAAAAACAAAGTATTATTTAAATGGGAAAGCAAAGGGACCAGTAGTACAGTGGTTAGCACTGCTGCCTCACAGGGACCAGGGTTTCATTCCCGGTTTGGGTCACTGTCTGTGTGGGAGTTTGCACATTCTCCCCGTGTCTGCGTGGGCTTCCTCCGGGCGCCCCAGTTTCCTCCCATGGTCCGAAAGACGGGCTGTTCAGGGAGCATTGGCCGTGCTAAATTCTCCCTCAGTGTACCCGAACAGGCGCCGGAGTGTGGCGACTAGGGGATCTTCACAGAGACTTGAGACAATCCACACCTCTTTAACCTGTGATTATCCCTCTCTCTACACGCACTGTCTGTACCTGAGAAGACTCGCATTCTATCTATTATCTTGCAATTGTCTTATTGTCTATATATGCTGTGTTTGTGAAACCAACTCTCCACTCACCTGATGAAGGAGCAGTGCTCCGAAAGCTCGTGATTCCAAATAAATCTGTTAGACTTTAACCTGGTGTTGTGAGACTTCTTACTGTGTCCATTGTCTCTTGTTAGAGTATACACGGACAAGTTGCAGTGGTGCATAATTCAGTGGAGGTCTTGGGTATATGCTGTGTGACTGAGGCCTCCCTTGTGATGGACTTATATGGTCCTTGACTCTGATCTGGGTCTGCTTTAATCACGACCTGTGATTTTCTCAGTGTTTTCCCGGTGTGACTGCAGTTAGCAGCTTCGAACTTTGTGATTCTTAAATCAATGTGATTATTAATCCTTTCTCTGCACTTTTTGTTATATTTCAGTGAGCCTGGGCAGAAATATTTTATTTCTGGAATTAGTAATTTAGATCGGGTTGTGAATTTTATTCTGTTATATGTTTAATTAGTTGCATGATTGTTTTTAAGCGCTAGTCACAAGATTTGATAGCGATGTCATTAGGGTGTTGCACAGTCTTAGCTTCAGTTTGTTGTCTGGACAGGCAAGATCTCCAAGATCTGTTGCTGTTAGTTTGAATCTCCGTGTGCAAACCATGTCTGTTTCTTTTTGTTTAAAACCCACAACCCCTAATATACCTGGGACATCAAAGTAAAGTAAGTTTATTTATTAGTCACAAGTAAGTCTCACATTAACACTGCAATGAAGTTACTGTGAAATTCCCCGAGTTGCCACAGTCTGGCGCCTGTTCGGGTCAGTGCACCTTAACCAGCACATCTTTCAGACTGCGGGAGAAAACCGGAGCACCCGGAGGAAACCCAGGCAGAGACACAGGGAGAATGTGCAAACTCCACACAGACAATGACCCAAGCCGGGAACCGAACCTGGTTCCCTGGTGCTGTGAAGCAGCAGTGCTAACCACTGTGCTACCGTGCCGCTCCACATTATCTTGTTGCACTTTTCTGTGGGAAACAGCACATCAGTGATGTTCCGCACTTGTGTTACATTTTAGTCAGCCCACAGGGCAGAAATATTTCACTTCTGGAATTTTGTAAAGTGTCTAATAGAATTTCCTTTCTTTCCGATTTGTCGTTTTATGATACAGGTAGTGACATGGTAGTGACAGAGAAAGCGGGAATAAAGATAGTCACCTTGCCATACACCATATTATTCACAAAGACCTCCAAGTATTACAAACCTGGAATGCCATTTGATTTAATGGTACAAATACCTCTTTGCTTTTCCTTTCCATCTTCTCCTTCACTGTGTATCTTTGCTGTGTGAGGAATGGGATGAAGATTGTTCTTTTTTTTCTGTTCCCTCTTACCTGAGGTTTTTGTGACGAATCCCGATGGTTCACCAGCCAGTGGAGTCCCTGTGACAGCCAATTATGGAGAGGACAAATCAAGCACACAAGCTGACGGTATCGCCAGGCTGACAATCAATACAGGCGGGCATCGAGCTGAGCTCCCAGTAAATGTGAGCATGTTTAATATAGATTCGTAGAATAAACCAGCACAGGAGAGGCTTTGAGCTCATCTCGCTTGTACCAGTTCTTTGAAAGAGCTAACCAATTTATCCACCCATGGCAGCATGGTGGCACTGCTGCCTCACAGCACCAGGGCCCCGGGTTCAATTCCGACCTTGGGGGACTCTTTGTGTGGAGTTTGCACGTTCTCCCCGTGTCTGCGTGGGTTTCCTCCGGGTGCTCCATTTTCCTCCCACACTCAAAGGACGTGCAGGTTAGGTGGATTGGCCATGATAAACTGTCCCTTAGTGTCCAAAGATGTTCAGGTTCGATGGATTGGCCATGCTAAATTGTCCCTTAGTGTCCAACGATGCGCAGCTTAGGTGGGTTGGCCATATTAAATTGCCCTTTAGTGTCCAAAGATGTGCAGTTTAGGTGGGTTGGCCATGGCAAATTGCCCCTGAGTGTCCAAAGTTGTGCAGGTTAGGTAGATTGGCCATGGTAAATTGCCCTTTAGTATCCAAAGATGTGCAGGTTAGGTGGATTGGTCATGCTAAATTGTGCCTTAGTGTCCAAAGATGTGCAGTTCCGGTGGGTTGGCCATGGTAAATTGCCTCTTAGTGTCCAAAGATTTGCAGTTTAGGTGGATTGGCCATGCTAAATTGCCTCAATGTCTAAAGATGTGCAGGTGGATAAGTCATTGTAAATCTGCATGATTACGGGGATAGGGCAGGTGTGTGAACTGAGTGCACATAGAATTAAATAAGCATAATGTTATAGCCATTGCAGAGACGTAGCTACAGGAGGACATGAACTGGAACCTGAATATTGAAGGGTACAGGATATTTAGAAAGGAATTGGGGAAAAGGTGGAGGGTGGCTCTGTTAGTTAATGATGGTATTAGCTAAATAGAGAGGGATGGTTTAAGTTCAGGAGCTATGATGTGGAAATGGTTTGTATGGAGATGAGAAATGGTAAAGGCAAGAAGTCCCTTGTGGGTGTTGTACACAGATCCCTGAATATTAACCATATGGTCAGGTGGAGCATAAAGGAAGGAGGAATCCAAGCTCGTCAGAAAGACAAGGCAGTAATCATGGAAGATTTTAATTTACATAAAGAGTGGAAAATTGAAACCAGCAAAGGTAGCCTTGTATGTCTTTGTTTCTTAGAGTAGCATGTCCTTGAGCCAATCTTCAGAGCAGGTGATACCAGATCTAGTAGTGTGCAATGAGATAGGAGTAATTAATGATCTCATAGTCAAGATGCCCCAAGAAAAACTTGGACGGGTTCATGGATGAGAGGGGTGTGGAGGGATATGGTCCAAGTGCAGGTCAGTGGGACTAGGCATAAAATGGTTCGGCACAGACAAGAAGGGCCAAAAGGCCTGTTTCTGAGCTGTAATTTTCTATGGTTCTATGGTTCTATAGCAGCGAACATAATATTATTCAACTTTACATTCAGGTTTCCTCCCGTACTCCAAAGATATCTGCATTAGGTTGATTGGCCATTCTCAATTGCCCCTTAGTTCATAGATTAGAATAGAATAGAATCCCTACAGTGCAGAAGGAGGCCATTCGGCCCATCAAGTCTGCACGGACAACAACCCCACCGAAGCCCTATCCTTGTAACCCCACGTAATCCGCATGACACGAAGGGGAAATTGCGCCCACACCTGTTCCCCGTAACCCCAAGTATTTATCCCACTAACCCTCCTAACCCACACATCTTTGGACACTAAGGGGCAATTTAGCATGGTCAATCAAGCTAACCCGCACATCTTTGGACTGTGGGAGGAAACCGGAGCACCCGGTGGAAACCCATGCAGACACGGGAAGAATGTGCAAACTCCACACAGACAGTGGCCCGAGGCTGGAATTGAACCCGGGTCCCTGGCGCTGTGAGGCAGCAGTGTCAGGGTAAATTAGCAGGGTAAATATGTGTGGGGTTACGGGGATAGGGCCTGGGTGGGATTGTTGTCGGTGCAGACTCGATGGGCCGAATGGCCTTTTTTTGCACTGTAGGGATTCTATGATTCAGGCTGAGGGAGAGAGGAGTGGGTCTCAGGCTATGGGGAGGGGGGATTTTCCACTATCATTTTCATCGTGCCCGAGATTGGCAACGGATAATCTGATGGGTGGCTCAAATCATGTTCCAAGTCGGCGTAAAGGCATGATGTGATTATCCCTGCGCTCCCTGCCAGTGATGTAACGGGAATCCTGATGTTCAATGTAGGAAAGCCCATTGCCATAAATTTACATCCCCCCCACTGCCCCCTGCGGTTACAGAATTACAAGATGTCTCCCAGCGTGGTGCACCTGTTGAGCAGGACCCATCAGGGGACTTCCATCACTTGGTGGGGAGAGGGTCAATGCCCGTGTACAGTGCCAGGGGCAAGTGTTGGGTGGGTGTTCCATTGGCGTGTGGGATGGGGAGCTTGTGGGAGAGTTCTATTTTTTAAAGTCTTTTGTATCGGGAGCCCAATTCCTTAAAGACAAATGGCGGAATTTTACTGGCATGTCCGCCCGAGGTTCGTACGATCCCACCCGAAGCCAACGGAGACTGCTGTTCTCCGAGCCGAGCCCGCCTCCGGAATCGGGGCGGGCGTGCCGGTAAAATTCCGGCCTAAGTTGGTGTTGGTTGATCCCACTCTGTCAACGTTGTGTCGTCGATCCCCCCCCCCCCCCCCCCCCCCCCCCACCCCCTTCAGCTGAATGGCAGGGCTGACAGCCTCCAAGCTGTTTTTCCGCCCACTCTGTACCACTCTGCTGAAAAGGTGGAAAATTCCGGGTGGAATTTTGCACTCCGCCCAAGTGAGGTAGGAAAACCGTCGTGTAGCTCTGCAACTGCACAGCCGAGTTTTCTCTCCTGACCTTCTGGTACTCTGGGGCCGTGCCAGTGGGCAGTGCCAGGGCATTGCCTGAGCAAATCCCTCTCCCCCCACCCCGGGGGTTATACTTGCCGTTCTATCCCCAACAATTTCCTCTCGACTGATTTACATTTTTCAATACCTGTTGTCAACCTCGCCAACGTGACGTGACATTAAGGAGTCAAGGTGAGGGGATAATTATTTTTCTTGGTGGGGAAGCCTTTTATTGATAATGTAATGACTTTAATCAGGCAATTGGCCTGTTAGAATATCGATTCCTGATTAAGGGCCAAATTGATGGGCCAATCAGGGAGCCTCTTGCTTTGTATTGAACCAGGCGCGTCAGTTCCTCTGGCACTCCGAGTGTAGACTGCTGACTGAAAGTACTCTGTACGCTGTAGTCAGACTTGGAAATAAAGGGATTTTGTTGAAGGGACTTCTGCCTCTGAGGACTTATTACAGATACGGACCGAGTAAGGGCAGAAGGTTTTTCTTTCAGTTTAGTTGGGGCATCATGATCGGCGCGGGCTCAGAGGGCCGAAGGGCCTGTTCCTGTGCTGTACTTTTCTTTGTTCTTTTTGTTCTAAGTGAATCTGGAGAACTGATAATAGAAAACAAGCAGATGGCAGGTGGATTGAATAGATATTTTGCATCAGTCAAAAATCCGGACCTAGTAATTTTAATCAGGCAAGTGAGCTTGGCCTGCTTGAATATGAACTCCTGGATTAAGGGCCAAATTGATGGTCCAATCAGGGAGCCCCATGCTTAAACAGGAATGCCAGTTCCTCTGGCACACCAGGAGTGTCAGTTCCTCTGGCACACCAGGAGTGTCAGTTCCTCTGGCACACCAGGAATGTCAGTTCCTCTGGCACTCCGGATCCAGACTGCATGCTGGGAGCACTCTGTATCGTGTTGTTGGATCTCGTAAATAAAGGAATTCTGGTAAAGTGACTTCCGCCTCCGAGGACTTATTAGAGTAGACCTCACACTAGGGTCTTAATAGAATTGTCTCGTGGGATAGTTGATGCATGGTTATCATTTTTCAAAACTCCCTAGATTCAGGGAAGGCCCCATTCGATTGGAAGGTAGCAAATATAACTCCGTTATTCAAGAGGTTTAGGAGACAGATAACGGGAAACTACAGGCCAACAACTGTTGTAGGGAAAATGTTAGAACAAAGTGCAAAGAAAACTACAGCACAGGAACAGGCCCTTCCATTCTCCAAGCCTGCACTGACCATGCCGCCCAACTGAACTAAAACCCCCTACCCTTCCGGGGACCATATCCCTCTATTCACATCCTATTCATGTATTTGTCAAGATGCCCCTTAAAAGTCACTACCGTATCCGCTTCCACTACCTCCCCTGGCATCGAGTGCCAGGCACCCACCACCCTCTGTGTAAAAAATCTGCTTCGTACATCTCCTTTAAACCTTGCCCCTCGCACCTTAAACCTATGCCCCCTAGTAATTGACTCTTCCACCCTGGGAAAAAGCTTCTGACTATCCACTCTGTCCATGCCCCTCATAATCTTGTAGACTTTTATCAGGTCACCCCTCAACCTCCGTCGTTCCAGTGAGAATGAACCAGGTTTCTCCACCCTCTTCTCATAGCTAATGCCCTCCATACCAGGCAACATCCTGGTGAGTCTTTTCTGTACCCTCTCTAAAGTCTCCACATCCTTCTGGTAGTGTGGCCACCAGAATTGAACCATATATTCCAAGTGTGGCCTAACAAAGGTTCCATAAAGCTGCAACATGGCTTGCCAACTATGTTCTTAGATCTTCAAACATTTTTATTCTGTTATGCCAACTTTTATTCCTTAATATATTTTTTTATATTTTTCGAATTATCAGCTGATAAGCAAAGGGAAGATAGTCTCAGTTGGACGAGGTTCACTAGATTGATTCCAGAGACGAGGGGTTTGTCGTATGAAGAGAGATTGAACAGTTTAGGCCGATACTCTCTGGAATTTAGAAGAATGAGAGGAGATCAAATTGAGGTATACAAGATGATAAAAGGTATGGATAAAGTAGATGTGGAGCGGATACTTCCTCTTGTGGGGCATTCTAGGACGAGAGACCATAGTCTTAGGATAAGGGGCAACAAATTTAAAACAGAGCTGAGGAGAAACTACTTCTCCCAAAGGGTTGTGAATCTGTGGAATTCGCTACCCCAAAGTGCGGTGGATGCTGGGACAGTGGGTAAATTTAAGGAGGAGTTAGACAGATTTTTAATTGGTAATGGGTTGAAGGGTTATGGGGAGAAGGCAGGAAAATGGGGATGAGGAGCATATCAGCCATGATCGAATGGCGAAGCGGACTCGATGGGCCGAATGGCCTAATTCTGCTCCTGTATCTTATGAACTTATGAAAGATTGGACAGATGGATATACCCTGGAGTTTAGGGTAAGAAGCGACTTTATTGAAACCATTAAGATCCTAAGGCGTCTTGACAGGGTGGATGTGGAGAGGATGCTTCCACTTGTGGGAGAATCTAGAACTAGGGGTCACTATTTTAAAAATAAGGGATCACTCATTTGAGACAGAGATGAGGTTAAATGTTTTCATTCAGAGAATGGTGAGTCTCTGGAACTTTATTCCTCAAAAGGCCGACACTTTGAATATTTTTAAGGCAGAGATTTATAGATCCTTGCTAAGCAAGGGGGTGAAAGGTTATCGGGGGTTCGTGGGATGCAGATTTGAGTTGACTATCAGATCAGTCATGATCTTATTAACTGGCAGAGCAGGCCTGAAATACTTTTGCTCCTCACTCTTATGTTTAGTTCAACTAATTGACTTCTAAAGTAGTGTTGTTTTATAAAGACTGTGTAAAATTGGCACAGTGGTTGGCACTGCTGCCTCACAGCGCCAGAGACCTGGGTTCGATTCCCGGTTTGGGTCACTGTCTGTGCGGAGTTTGCACGTTCTCCCCGTGTCTGCGTGGGTTTCCTCCGGGTGCTCCGGTTCCCTCCCACGCTCCAAAGATGTGCGAGTTAGGTGGATTGGCCATGCTAATTGGCCCTAGTGTCAGGGGGATTAGCAGGGTAAATATGTGGGGTTACGGGAATAGGGCCTGTGTAGGATTGTGGTCGGAGCAGACTTGATGGGCCAAATGGCCTCCTTCTGCACTGTAGGGATTCTATGGGATTTACTCAATGGTCTCAGTTTAACTTCCTTGTCCTTTTTCCCATCTATAGGTTGAAGCAAATGCTGCCAACACTCCTTACTCTTGGCAGGCCTCTGCGAACATGGTGGCGGAACCTTATAGGACGCAAAATGGCTCAAAGAATTACTTGCACATTCACAGCCAACCAACAGAACTAATTCCAGGAAATCATTTCGTAGTTTATCTCATTTGCAGCAACAACAATGCAGCAATCCAGAATCAGATAAAGTACTTTACCTACATGGTATGTTCTCTGTTTCCCATTCTTGCAACATTGTAGGCACAGTGGTTAGCACTGCTGCCTCACAGCTGCCAGGGACCCGGGTTCGATTCCCGGCTTGGGACACTGTCTGCGCGGAGTTTGCACATTCTCCCCAGTGTCTGCGTGGGTTTCCTCCGGGTGCTCCGGTTTCCTCCCACAGTCCGAAAGACGTGCTGGTTAGGGTGCATTGGCCGTGCTAAATTCTCCCTCAGTGTACCCGAACAGGCGCCGGAGTGTGGCGACTGGGGGATTTTCACAGCAACTTCATTGCAGTGTTAATGTTAGCCTACTTGTGGCACTAATAAAAAGCTTAAAACTTAAACTTTAAAAACGTAAGCTTATTCTGACATTTATAAATATGTAAGTCCTCAGTTAAAAACAATAATCAACTGTGGAGTGAGAAGTGGTTCTGTACATTAAAGTCATTCCATCCATTTGGTTATGTACATTTCTCACAGATTTTATGAAAGGAATTCTTTGAGGGAAGTTGAAAAGACTGATTTTGGGGAAAAAAAAGTTCCTGGAATGTCGAAGCTTGTGAAATTTCTAATTTGAAGCACGGGGAATGGTTTCTAAAGCAGTGATGTTCTCCATATTTGAGCTTGTACCTCAGCAATAAAGCGGGTATAGCAGCCTGGGAAACAGTGCAGAATGACTGACTGGTCTGATTGGCAGCTACTATCCTCAAGAACTCACTCCACAGACAGGCGTCAGGGAACACAGGTATTTATTGCAGTCTGCTCCGACTGCTCCGGGCAGCACAGTGCTTAGCACCGCTGAATCACAGCGCCAGGGACCCGGGTTCGATTCTCTGCTTGGGTCACTGTCTGTGCGGAGTTGGCACGTTCTCCTTGTGTCTGTGTGGGTTTCCTCCGGGTGCTCCGGTTTCCTCCCACACTCCAAGGATGTGCAGATTAGGTAGATTGGCCGTACCAAATTGCCCCTTAGTGTCCAAAGATGTGCAGATTAGGTGGATTGGCCATGCTAAATTGCCCCTTAGTGTCCAAAGATGTGCAGGTTAGGCGGATTGGCCATGCTAAATTGTCCAAAGATGTGCGGGTTAGGTGGATTGGCCGTGCTAAATTGCCCCTTAGTGTCCAAAGATGTGCAGGTTAGGTGGATTGGCCAAGCTAACCTGCCCCTTAGTGTCCAAAGATGTGCAGGTTAGGTGGATTGGATCATGGTCAAATTGTACCTTCATGTCCCAGGATGTGTAGGTTGTATGGATTAGCCATGGGAAATGTGTGGGGTTGTAGGGATAGGGCGGGGTAAAGGACTTGGGTGAAATGCTCTGTCAGAGAATCGGTGCAAACTCGATAGGCCGAATGGCCTCTTCTGCACTGTAGGGATTCTGTGATCAGGCTGCAGAGAGCCAGACTGCGAGCATGAGACCTCCCATTTCATACGCAAGCGACAGAACCCCAGTTACCATTTTTGGTTCAGCTGAGCACGTGCCAACATAACCACAAGAGCATGTTCAGCCATTCAATGGGATCACTGCTGACCTGTACCCTCACTTCACTTTCAAACCTTGGCCCCCTATAGGCCTTAGTACCTTTGGCTTGAAAACAAGATATCGTTCTCAAATTTGAAATGATTAATTGGGCTGGCACCTACTGCTTTTCACGGGAACTTGTGCCATTCATCCACTGACCTTTTTGTGAGGAAGGTTTCTTAACTTCTTTCCGGAATGACCTTATTCTGATTTTGTCCATTAAATTCTTTCCTAAGGAGGGATATCCTCAAGAACACACTCCACAGACAGGGTGTTTCCTGTAAGAGTCTTGTTCACTTTCTCAGTTACTTTCCATGTTGAGAGCATTTAAATCAACCAAAGGTCCTTCCCCAGTACCCCCACATATATATCCCCAGATATATGTCCTTACTGGTGAGCGGGCGGGTAAGTGGAGCTGAGTCCACGAAAAGATCAGCCATGATCTTATTGAATGGCGGAGCAGGCTCGAGGGGCCAGATGGTCTACTCCTGCTCCTAATTCTTATGTTCTTATACAAAGAACAAAGAAAATTACAGCACAGGAACAGGCCCTTCAGGCCTCCAAGCCTGCACCGACCATGCTGCCCGACTGAACTAAAGCCCCCTACCCTTCCAGGGACCATATCCCTCTATTCCCATCCTATTCATGTATTTGGCAAGATACCCCCTTAAAAGTCACTATTGTATCTGCTTCCACTACCTCCCCCGGCAGCGGGTTCCAGGAACCCACCAACCTCTGTGTAAAAAACTTGCCTTGTACATCTCCTTGAAACCTTCCCCCTCGCACCTTGTGGTGAACCATCGTTGGTTCCAACTGGATAGTACTGAGCTAGGGGCTGGCCAGTACTACATGGATGTACATATGTTACTGTTGGGTTGTGCTATTGTTGCTGTTGGGGTTAGGGTGGGGTTGTTACACCTTTGTACTGTAGTGTTGTGGCACATCCCAGTCGGGCTCCGCCTCCTGGGAGAGGTATAAGAGTCCCTGCTCTGGCCGGGACCCCTTCAGTCTGGGATAGTGTATATAAGTACTGGCTGCTTCATTATAGTAAATAAAAGCCTTTCATTTACCGAGCTTCAGGCCTCGTGTTTGAGTAGCGCATCAATATTATTTACTGTCGTTAAACTCTCGTCGAAGAAAAAAAAAGAGAGTATGGAGCAAATTCTGAAGCCGGAACGCCTTACACTAGATCCACGTGCGGTGAGCGCTTCTAACACCTTCGACCACTGGCTGAAGTGTTTCGAAGACGACCTGGCAGCCTCCGCAGCGGTCACCACAGATGATGACAGACTCCGGGTCCTCCATGCGAGGGTAAGCGACACTGTCTACCTCGCGATCCGTGCGGCCACCGATTATACGAAGGCCCTCGAGCTTCTGAAGAAGCGCTATATCAAACCACCCAATGAGATACACGCTCGTTACCTCCTAGCCACTCGACGACGGCAGTCTGGCGAAACGATGGAGGAATATGCGAACGAGCTCCTACAGCTAGCCAGGGGCTGTAACTGCAAAGCTGTGTCGGCTGAGCAGTGCATGAATGACCTCGCCCGAGATGCGTTTGTGGCGGGGGTCGGACCTTCGTACATTCGACTTAAACTGTTGGAGAAGGGTAACCTTGATCTTACCCAGGCCATCGAGCTAGCAGAGATGCTCGAGACGGCCTCCAAAAGCTTAGTATTATATCCGGAGGACCATATGGAGACAACGTGGCAGGAGCAGTCGCCAATCCCTCCTCGTCCCTCGGGTTCGAAATGCTGTGTAATGGCGTGCTCACACTCGGGCCAGACGACGGCAGCAGCCCTGGGCGGCCCGCGGTGCTATTTCTGTGGGGGAGCGAAGCATACTCGGCAACGGTGTCCCGCTAATGCTGTGTTGTGCACCGCATGCGGTAAAAAAGGGCACTATTCAAAAGTGTGCCGATCTAAACCCAGGAACGGCAGTGCGGCCTGCGATTCTTCAGAGCTCGGGTCTTCGCCGTCGAAGTCATCGCGGGGTTCGTCCACGTGCGAGGCCAGGACGACGCCATTACGGTCGACGGAGTCGGAGGAGTGTGACCACCAGGGGTCGCTGAGTTTGGCGCCCTCACCCACGTGCGACTCATGGGAGCGGCCATGTTGGTCGACACTGACCACGAACGACCAGCAGGGGTCCTCCTCATCGATTTCAGCTGCCTGCAGTGGCGCTCATGAACCAACGGTGGCATCGATCATCCTGGACCAGGCCAAGGCTCATAGACTTGACAAATCTATGATGAATATCCATGGAAATGACCACGTGATTTATTGTCTGTTTGACAGCAGGAGCACTGAGAGCTTTATCCACCCAGACACTGTGAAGCGGTGTGGACTCCAGATTCAACCTGCCAAACAGACAATCTCTATGGCATCAAGGTCCCGGTCTGTTGCCGTGCTAGGGAGTTGCGTGGTAACCTCGAAGGTGCAAGGCACAGTTTACGAGCGTTTCAAGCTCCTCGTGTTGCTGTATCTTTGTGCGCCAATACTTCTCGGACGAAACTTCATGGTCCACTTGAGGAGTGTAATCCTACAGTACGGTGGGCCACTCCCTTCACTGGCAGTGGGAAAACAGCAGCAGCCTCCAAATTGCCCAACGCGCCCCGCCTGCAGCCTCTCGACGCTGAAGATCACCACACCCTCCTTGTTCCAGAATCTTGTGCCAGGCTGCAAGCCCATCGCGACTAAAAGTAGGCGTTACAGCGCTGGGGATCGGATCTTCATTGGATCTGAGGTTCAGCGGCTCCTCAAAGAAAGGATCATACAACCCAGCGCTAGTCCGTGGAGGGCGCAGGTCGTGGTGGTCAAGAGCGGGAACAAACCCCGGATGGTCATTGACTACAGTCAGACCATTAACCGATATACGCAGCTGGATGCGTATCCTCTCCCGCGCATATCTGATATGGTCAATCAGATTGCGCAGTACCGGGTGTTCTCCACCATAGACCTCAAGTCTGCCTACCACCAACTGCCCATTCGCCCAGAGGACCGACAGTACACGGCTTTTGAGGCGGATGGTCGCTTGTATCACTTTCTCAGGGTTCCCTTTGGTGTCACCAATGGGGTCTCGGTCTTCCAGCGTGCTATGGACCGAATGGTGGACCAGAACGGGCTGCGGGCTACCTTCCCGTACCTGGATAATGTCACCATCTGCGGCCATGACCAGCAGGACCACGACATGAATCTCCTGAACTTCCTACGCACTGCATCTCGCCTGAACTTGACCTACAACAGGGAGAAGTGTGTGTTTCGTACGCGCCGTTTAGCCATCCTAGGATACGTGGTGGAAAACGGGGTCATTGGCCCTGATCCAGACCGTATGCGCCCCCTTTCTGAACTTCCCTTGCCTGCTAGTGCAAAAGCACTGAGAAGATGCTTAGGCTTCTTCTCTTATTATGCGCAGTGGGTTCCCAACTACGCGGACAAAGCCCATCCGCTCATTAAGTCCACGACTTTTCCCTTAACGCCAGAGGCCCGATTGGCCTTCGATAAATTGAAAGCCGACATCGCGAAAGCTATGATGCACGCTGTAGACGAGTCCATCCCCTTTCAGGTGGAGAGTGATGCATCTGATTTCGCCTTGGCCGCCACACTTAACCAGGCGGGCAGGCCCGTCGCATTTTTTTCCCGCACCCTCCAAGGCCCCAAAATTCGGCATTCAGCAGTGGAAAAGGAGGCCCAGGCCGTTGTGGAGGCCGTCAGGCACTGGCGCCATTACTTGGCGGGAAAACGGTTCACCCTGATCACGGACCAGCGGTCCGTGGCGTTCATGTTTAACAACACGCAGAGGGGCAAGATCAAGAATGACAAGATCTTGCGGTGGAGAATTGAACTCTCCACCTATAACTACGACATCATGTACCGTCCAGGGAAACTCAATGAGCCCTCGGATGCCCTCTCGCGTAGAACATGCGCTAGTATACAGAAGGACCGTTTGCAGGCCCTCCATAATGACCTATGCCATCCTGGGGTCACTCGGCTCTACCACTTTGTAAAAGCCAGCAACCTGCCTTACTCGGTGGAGGACGTCAGGTCAGTAATAAGGAGCTGTCGGGTTTGCGCGGAATGTAAACCGCACTTTTACCGACCTGACCGGGCACATTTAGTTAAGGCCACTCGTCCCTTCGAGAGACTGAGTGTCGATTTTAAGGGCCCCCTTCCCTCAACAGATCGGAATGTGTACTTCCTCAATATCATTGACGAGTACTCTCGGTTCCCTTTTGTTGTCCCCTGCTCTGATACATCCGCTGCCACGGTTATCAAGGCATTCCGTGATCTCTTTACCCTGTTCGGGTACCCCGGCTACATCCATAGCGACAGGGGCTCGTCGTTCATGAGCGATGACTTGAGGCAATTCCTGCTCTCATACGGGATTGCATCTAGTAGGACCACGAGCTACAACCCTAAGGGTAACGGACAGGTGGAACGTGAGGATGCTACTGTCTGGAAGGCTGTCTTACTGGCGTTGAAGTCAAAAGGTCTTCCAGTCTCCCGTTGGCAAGAGGTGCTCCCTGATGCGCTCCATTCTATTCGCTCCCTCCTGTGTACGGCAACCAATGCTACTCCCCACGAGAGGATGTTCTCATTCCCTCGGAAGTCTTCCTCGGTGACCTCATTACCGTCTTGGTTGACGTACTCAGGACCCGTCCTCCTACGGCAACATGTAAGGGCCCGCAAGTCCGACCCGTTGGTCGAACAGGTCCATCTCCTCCACGCCAACCCTCATATTGCCTATGTGGCATAACATGACGGGCGAGAGGATACGGTCTCGATCGGAGACCTGGCACCAGCAGGGGACGTAGCAACCCCTGTCGCTCCCATACCCCCTGTTACAAACCCTTTAACTCTTGTTTCTTCCCCGGACACGGCGCAGGCAGCATCGGGACCATTGCTTAACCATTTTACTCCCATGTACAGCTTGCCTGAGCCCAGAAGATGGTCGCCACTGCAGGGCGTGTCAGGATCCCATGGACTACCGTCACCTCAGGGTCAACCGGCCTGTGAGTCCGTGGAAGAACAGCTGGACGCCGCCTTGAGGAGAACGCCACCGCTAGTGCCTACTCCGGTGTCACCGCCGGTATTGAGGAGGTCACAACGACGGTGCAGTCCCCCTGACCGTCTGAACTTATAGACTGCTGACACTTTATTCTGTTTTTTTGTACCCCGCCGGCCTTTGTTTTCAAAGGAGGGGTGAATGTGGTGAACCATCGTTGGTTCCCACTGGATAGTACTGAGCCAGGGGCTGGCCAGTACTACAAGGATGTACATATGTTACTGTTGGGTTGTGCTATTGTTGCTGTTGGGGTTAGGGTGGGGTTGTTACACCTTTGTACTGTAGTGTTGTGGCACATCCCAGTCGGGCTCCGCCTCCTGGGAGAGGTATAAGAGTCCCTGCTCTGGCCGGGACCCCTTCAGTCTGGGATAGTGTATATAATTACTGGCTGCTTCATTACAGTAAATAAAAGCCTTTCATTTACCGAGCTTCAGGCCTCGTGTTTGAGTCGCGCATCACACCTTAAACCTGTGCCCCCTAGTAATTGACTCTTCCACCCTGGGAAAAAGCTTCTGACTATCCACTCTGTCCATGCCCCTCATAATCTTGTAGACTTCTATCAGGTCACCCCTCAACCTCCGTCGCTCCAGTGAGAACAAACCAAGCTCCTCCAACCTCTCCTCAAAGCTAATGCCCTCCATACCAGGCAACATCCTGGTAAATCTTTTCTGTACCCTCTCTAAAGCCACCACATCCTTCTGGTAGTGTGGCAACCAGAATTGAACACTATATTCCAAGTGAGGCCTAACGAAGGTTCCATAAAGCTGCAACATGGCTTGCTAATTAAGTTCTTAGATTTTCAAACATTTTTATTCTGCTATGCCAACTTTTATTCCTTAATATATTTTTTCATTTTTTGAATTATCAGCTGATAAGCAAAGGGAAGATAGTCTCAGTTGGACGACAGGAGAAGTGGATTGACCAACTCATGACAAAAATGCTCATTCCAATCACCCCGGATCTAATACCATCCTTCAGACTGGTGGTTTATTACTATTTGAGAAAAGGATCGGAAATGGAAATGGTTGCCGATTCCATATGGGCCGATGTAAAAGACACCTGTGTGGAAACCGTAAGTTGTTCTGTTTTGTATGAATCGTAGTATTATACAGTGCTGAAGGAGGCCGTTCGCCCCATCGGGTCTGCAGCGACCACAATCCCACCCAGGCCCTATCCCCGTGCATTTCAAAGAATCCCAACAGGCGGCACGGTAGCACAGTGGTTAGGGGTGGCACGGTAGCACAGTGGTTAGCACTGCTGCTTCACAGCTCCAGGGACCTGGGTTCGACTCCCGGCTTGGGTCACAGTCTGTGTGGAGTTTGCACATTCTCCTCGTGTCTGCGTGGGTTTCCTCCGGGAGCTCCGGTTTCCTCCCACAGTCCAAAGATGTGCGGGTTAGGTTGATTTGGCTATGCTAAAATTGCCCCTTAGTGTCCTGGGATGCATAGATTAGAGGGATTAGTGGGTAAAATATGTAGGGATATGGGGGTAGGGCCTGGGTGGGATTGTGGTCGGTGCAGACTCGATGGGCCGAATGGCCTCTTTCTGTACTGTAGGGTTTCTATGATTTCTATGATTTCTATGAACAGTGCAGAAGCAGACCATTTGGCCCATCGAGTCTGCACCGACCATAATCTCACCCAGGACCCATCCCCGTAACCCCATGCATTTACCCCTAGCTAGAACATGCCAACTCTGCACAGACGGTGATCCAAGCCAGCACTCTGGCCCCTGGCACTGTGAGGCAGCAGTGCTAACCACTGTGCCACCATGCCGCCCAATTGAAAAACTTACACATTGACAAGAAATTTTAGAATTACAAATCGAACTTTACAGCAGTCAGCAATGATGTGTTGCGCTGTTGAAAAGCAATTCAGTCTTTGTGACTGTTTCCGACTAATGTACTTTTCTCCACAGCTGAAAGTGTCTGCTGCAAATCCAAGCGGTGACAATAAAATTTACCAACCTGGCCAGAGGTTTATACTGAAGCTGACGGGAGATCCTGGGGCGACGGTTGGCCTTGTCGCGTTGGATAAAGCGGTGTTCGTATTGAACAAGAAAAATAAATTAACGCAGAACAAGGCGAGTAATTCCCATTGTTTTCCCAGCATTTAGAGTGAGAAATTACTGTTGATAGTTAATGTCTGTGCGGAATCTGCACGTTCTCCCCGTGTCTGCGTGGGTTTCCTCCGGGTGCTCCAGTTTCCTCTCACAGTCTGAAAGACGTGCTGGTTAGGGTGCATTGGCCGTGCTAAATTCTCCCTCAGTGTCACCCGAACAGGCGCCGGAGTGTGGCGACTAGGGGATTTTCACATTGCAGTGTTAACGTAAGCCTATTTGTGACACCAATAAGCAAACTTAAAGTAAACTGGGTTAATGATGGACAAAAACGCAACTCATTTGCGTGATGCTTTATTGGCTAATTGTTTTATAAGAACACATTTATTGGAACAAATAAAATTGCAAAAAATGTCCAGATGTGCACACAGGTAGTTTGGAGAGCTGGCCAAGGATAGGGAGTTGCAGGAGGGAACTAGAGAACGAGGGCAGAATTTTATGACTTTCTGTTGAAGTGTCGGGCGGGTGTGGAACTGGGAGAATTCCAGAACCGTTGTTTGAGCCAGTGGAGCCTTGGGAAGGACCTGTTTGCAGGAAAGATGAGGCGGCCACCTTCAAATTCGCACATTCATTGGCTGACGGCATTTCTGCTCTTCTACAAACCTACCAACCGGGGAGAAATTGAGGTTGCTATGGCATCACTTTATCAAGTTGGTTACCTCATGCACCACTTTATGTGCATCCTCTGTAGATCTGGGACGTGGTGGAGAAGAATGACATTGCCTGCGCGCCTGGAGGTGGCAAAGATGTGTTTGGCGTTTTCTCAGATGCGGGACTAACATTTGTGACAAGCACCGACATTAAAACTCCGATAAGGACAGGTGCTGTGTAAATTGCAAACCAGTGGTTAAAAGAGGAATGGAGTCGATTCGGGACTATATGGGTGACACAGTGGTTAGCACTGCTGCCTCACCACGCCAGGGACCCGGGTTTGATTCCTAGCTTGGGTCACCGTCCGTGCGGAGTCTGCACGTTCTCCCCGTGTCTGCGTGGGTTTCCTCCAGGTGCTCCAGTTTCCTCCCACAGTCCAAAGATGTGCGGGTTAGGTTGATTGGCCATACTAGATTGCCTCTTAGTGTCAGGGGGATTAGAACTGTAAGTATGTGGGGATATGGGGATAGGACCTGCGTGGGATTGTTGTCGGTGCAGGCCCGATGGGCCAAATGGCCGCCTCCTACACTGTAGGGATTCTATGATGAAACAGAATTTTCACATAGAGGCAGGGAACATGTTGAGACATTAAATCAGCACTTTACATCCGTCTTTCGTAAAGTAGAAGATGCTGCCAAGGCTGGAATGGTGGCACAGTGGTTAGCAATGCTGCCTCACAGTGCCAGGGATCAAGGTTCAATTCCGGCCTCAGGTGACTGTATTGTCTGTGCGGAGTTTGCACATTCTCCCCATGTCTGCGTGGGTTTCCTCCGGGTGCTCCGGTTTCCTCCCACACTCCAAAGATATGCGGGTTAGGTGGATTGGCCATGCTAAATTGTCCCTTAGTGTCCCGGGATGCGTAGGTTGGAGGGATTAACGGGGTAAATAGGTGGGGTTATGTAAAATCCATACTGTGCACCGAGAATGTTTGAAACCGCAGGGTTGGAAAAAATGTAACGTGTCTCTATTTCAAATATCGATTGCAGAGCTGGAGTGCCAACAGCCAATGAAACGGAAACGACGTTCTACGAGACTGGTGGGAATCGTGCCAACTAAACGTATGTGTTTCCGATTTAAGAAATAGCATATGGCAACATGTCCCATTTGTAAGGGTTCTTTTGACGGTTGCTCATTCAACCTATGATGTTAGCCCAAGCAAGATGTCACTCAGATACAGCAATGCAAAACTGGTGGCTGTCGTTACCCCCGTCCAAAATTGCATTTGTGTAGGAGGGAAATAAAATGAGTTGAGCCTTGGAGACCGTGTCGAACTTCAAGAAGTGTTTTTATTCCACATGCATGAGGGAGAGCTGGACTCCAGCCTGAAATCTCAGGTTTCCTGCGAGCCCTTCTCTGCCTCTGTTAGATTGGCATTAAGCAGCGCTCCGAAAGCTTATGGTATTTGCTACCAAATAAACCTGTTGGACTTTAACCTGGTGTTGTGAGACTTCTTACTGTGTTCACCCCAGTCCAACGCCGGCATCTCCACATCATCTGTTAGATTGGTACAGGTTAATATACTTTTTTGAGTCACAAAGGTTTGCATTAGCGTGTTAATTCCTTGAGTTGGATACAAGATGGTTCTTCTAATCTCGCTATGCAGACTGCATTGTTCAGTGCAACTTCATTAATCATTTCTCTGGACAGTTCCATTTACCCGATTGTAATGTCAAAGCGTTGTATTTGCTCAACCGATTTGCAACGATGTGTTAATCGCTCCCCCCCTCTGCTAAGATGATCATGTTTTACAGAAGACTATACCCTCCTTAGACCATATGGAGTCTGGCCATCTTAATGCCGATTCTCCCATTGTCCTGATAGTTCGGAACGAACTCCTGCACATCAGAAGTTGATAGCATGCGTTAATCGTTATCTGTCGGCAGGGCAGGCCTCCAGCTGTCTGCATTAACCCTTCCCTTCCCTCTGGTGAGGCCTGGCTCTCTGGGCTTGCCCTATGTAGCCCTGCATGTATTATACTGAAATTAAATAAAATATGAATGGACATATGAAAGACACGATCCCCGATATTGCCCGACAACAATTTGTTTCCTCTTAGTTTACATCGCTAGTGTTCAGGTGATATGTACTGATCTCATTGTGACAAATACACTGTGGATGGTGTTATGACCCCAGTTGGCTTTACTACTGGACAGGAAGGTCCCAGAATGAAAACCTAGCTCAAAAGACCATAATCGTTTTTTTAGAAAATTAGAAACTTCATTAACAGAGGTGTATACCAATAGATTAAAGAATTTAATTACTTTAATTGGGAAATACTGAACATGTTGTTTGCCATCAAATCAACCCAGTACTGTTACAATGTTCAGTACAAAAAAAGCATCCAAGTGAACAGTTGTACAAATCTGGCCAAGATAATACTGTACGATGATATACGAACAGAGTTACAGGATTGTCAATTAGCTTTTAAAAAACAAAAAGAAAATGTATTAAATGTAAAAAGTTTGGCTATAATGCAATATTTCCTTACTGCCACTTATCTTCACATATGTACACGGATTTGAGGTAAAGTGCAGGTCACAACATAGATCTTGTGCTATAATGTCCTCAGTAAATCCACAGTCTCTGCAACCCAACAGGCTAACTGTGGTCAGACACCCCCCCACTCTGTGATCGATGTCATACATTCTACTTCTACAGATTTCTCCTCAAGGACCTCCCCCCCCCCCCGATCCCCCAGTGAGTGTCGCATGAGTATTTCTGAACCCCACCTTCAAAGAGACACGCCGTAGAATTTCCTTTCAAACAACGCTTTCTCTCCGCTGTTTGAGCAAGAATCCACTTCCAGGATTTCCAACTTGCCTTTCAGTATTCCGTCGTCTTGAATTACATTCAAGCTTCCACACAATCTCTCAGGTACTCAGTCCTCAGCAGGATACTATTGGTCCAAAGATTGGAATAAGGACACCAAGCTTATGATTGCTTCAAATACCTCTGGCCTTTTCCTCGCCATTCTCAGCCAGGTCTGCATTTCTCAATTCCGTCTCTAACTTCAGTGGACAGTGCCCTGCTTGAGTTTCAGTTCCCATTATCCTTTTAACTTCAATTTTCATGGAAACCTCTCTTTCTAATACCTCGTTTCTATAACTAGCTGTGCAATAGTTTCTCGCGCTTGTTTTTTTGCTCATTATTCCATTGTATGGCTTTTCTTCCAGCAGAGCTTTGAGAGCTGTTCCCTCTCTCTCACTGCTGAGCACCTTTTCCTTTGGATTCAAAGGTCTTCTCACTTAAAGTGGCCCCTGGTTGCTAAATAATGGATGGTAAATTACAGTCGTGGATGCCCTGCCACCGGTGCAAATGAGGAGGGAGAATTTGGCGCTCAGCCACATCTCCATTTGCTGCAGTGGGACCAGAGAATCCTGGCAACGGGAACGGCTGGAAAATTCCAGCCAACATTTCATTCTTATTTCAAGCTCTTGTTACTTTACATGTGATAAAATCCCTCAGCACAATGCATGCACAACTTGAACTAAAATCATAACCATAACCAAGACCTTTGACAAGGTACCGCATGGTAGGTTGTTGCATAAGGTTAAATCTCACAGGATCCATGGTGAAGTAGCTAAATGGATATGAAATTGGCTTGATGACAGAAGCCAGCGGGTTGTTGTAGAGAGTTGTTTTTCAAACTGGGAAGCCTGTGACCAGCGGTGTGCCTCAGGGGTCAGTGCTGGGTCCATTGTTATTTGTCATTTATATTAATGATTTGGATCAGAATGTAGTAGGCATGGTTAGTAAGTTTGCAGATGACACCAAGCTTGGTGGCATAGTGGACAGTGAAAAAGGTTATCTTGGATTGCAACGGGATCTTGATCAATTGGGCCAGTGGGCTGACGAATGGCAGGTGGAGTTTAATTTAGATAAATGCGAGGTGATGCATTTTGGTAGATTGAACCAGGTCAGGACATACTCAAAGAACAAAGAACAAAGAACAGTACAGCACAGGAAACAGGCCCTTCGGCCCTCCAAGCCTGTGCCGCTCCTTGGTCCAACTAGACCAATCGTTTGTATCCCTCCATTCCCAGGCTGCTCATGTGACTATCCAGGTAAGTCTTAAACGATGTCAGCGTGCCTGCCTCCACCACCCTACTTGGCAGCGCATTCCAGGCCCCCACCACCCTCTGTGTAAAAAACGTCCCTCTGATATCTGAGTTATACTTCGCCCCTCTCAGCTTGAGCCCGTGACCCCTCGTGATCGTCACCTCCGACCTGGGAAAAAGCTTCCCACTGTTCACCCTATCTATACCCTTCATAATCTTGTATACCTCTATTAGATCTCCCCTCATTCTCCGTCTTTCCAAGGAGAACAACCCCAGTCTACCCAATCTCTCCTCATAGCTAAGACCCTCCATACCAGGCAACATCCTGGTAAACCTTCTCTGCACTCTCTCCAATGCCTCCACGTCCTACTGGTAGTGCGGCGACCAGAACTGGACGCAGTACTCCAAATGTGGCCTAACCAGCGTTCTATACAGCTGCATCATCAGACTCCAGCTTTTATACTCTATACCCCGTCCTATAAAGGCAAGCATACCATATGTCTTCTTCACCACCTTCTCCACCTGTGTTGCCACCTTCAAGGATTTGTGGACTTGCACACCTAGGTCCCTCTGTGTTTCTATGCTCCTGATGACTCTGCCATTTATTGTATAACTCCTCCCTACATTATTTCTTCCAAAATGCATCACTTCGCATTTATCCGGATTAAACTCCATCTGCCACCTCTCTGCCCAATTTTCCAGCCTATCTATATCCTGCTGTATTGCCTGACAATGCTCTTCGCTATCCGCAATTCCAGCCATCTTCGTGTCATCCGCAAACTTGCTGATTACGCCAGTTACACCTTCTTCCAAATCATTTATATATATCACAAATAGCAGAGGTCCCAGTACAGAGCCCTGCGGAACACCACTGGTCACAGACCTCCAGCCGGAAAAAGACCCTTCGACCATTACCCTCTGTCTCCTATGGCCAAGCCAGTTCTCCACCCATCTAGCCACTTCTCCTTGTATCCCATGAGCCTTAACCTTCTTAACCAACGTGCCATGTGGGACTTTGTCAAATGCCTTACTGAAATCCATATAGACGACATCCACGGCCCTTCCTTCATCAACCATTTTTGTCACTTCCTCAAAAAACTCCACCAAATTTGTAAGGCACCACCTCCCTCTTACAAAACCGTGCTGTCTGTCACTAATGAGATTGTTTCGTTCTAAATGCACATACATCCTGTCTCTAAGAATCCTCTCCAACAACTTCCCTACCACGGACGTCAAGCTCACCGGCCTATAATTTCCTGGGTTATCCCTGCTACCCTTCTTAAACAACGGGACCACATTCGTTATCCTCCAATCCTCAGGGACCTCACCCGTGTCCAAAGAAGCGACAAAGATTTCCGTCAGAGGCCCAGCAATTTCATCTCTCGTCTCCCTGAGCAGTCGAGGATAGATGCCATCAGGCCCTGGGGCTTTGTCAGTTTTAATGTTCCCTAAAAAACCTAACACTTCCTCTCTTGTAATGGAGATTTTCTCTAACGGGTCAACACCTCCCTCCGAGACACTCCCGGTTAACACGCCCCTCTCCTTCGTGAATACCGATGCAAAGTATTCATTTAGGATCTCCCCTATTCCCTTGGGTTCTAAGCATAATTCCCCTCCTTTGTCCCTGAGAGGTCCGATTTTCTCCCTGACAACTCTTTTGTTCCTAACGTATGAATAGAATGCCTTAGGATTCTCCTTAATCCTGCCTGCCAAGAACATCTCGTGACCTCTTTTTGCCCTTCTAACTCCCCGTTTGAGTTCTTTCCTACTCTCTCTGTATTCCTCCAGAGCTCCATCTGTTTTCAGTTGCCTGGACTTAACGTACGCCTCCCTTTTCATTTTAATCAGATCCTCAATTTCCCTGGTTATCCACGGCTCTCGAATCCTACCTTTCCTATCTTTCCTTTTTACAGGCACATGCCTATCCTGCAGCCTTATCAATAGTTCCTTAAAAGACTCCCACATGCCAGACGCGGACTTACCCTCGAACATCCTCTCCCAATCAACATCCACCAATTCCTGCCTAATCCGGCTATAGTCAGCCTTCCCCCAATTTAGCACCCTGCCCGTAGGACAGCACTCATCCTTGTCCATTACTATCCTAAAGTTAACAGAGTTGTGGTCACTATTTGCCACATGTTCCCCTACCGAAACTTTGACGACCTGACCGGGCTCATTTCCCAGAACTCGGTCCAGTATAGCCCCCTCTCTAGTCGGGCTATCTACATACTGTTCCAAAGAACCTTCCAGTACGCATTTTACAAATTCCTCCCCGTCCGGACCCCCAGCTCTAAGCACTTTCCAGTCTGTGCCTGGGAAATTAAAGTCCCCCACTTCAACAACCCTATGTTTTCTGCACCTATCCAGAATCTCCTGACATATCCTTTCCTCCACTTCCCGTGGGCTGTTGGGTGGTCTGTAGTACACCCCCAGCATAGTGACTGCACCCTTCCTGTTTCTGAGTTCCACCCACAGCGACTCAGTACATGACCCCTCTAAGTTGTCTACCCTCTGCACCGCGGTAATATGCTCCTTAACTAATATCGCTACTCCCCTACCTTTTTTAGCCCCTCCTCTGTCTCGCCTAAAACACTTATACCCCGGAATATTCAGCTGCCAGTCCTGTCCTTCTTTTAACCAAGTTTCCGTCACCGCAACCACATCCAAATTCCGCACAAGCATTAAGGCCCTAAGTTCGTCTGTTTTACCCGTTACACTCCTCGCATTGAAGCAGATGCACTCCAGACCTCCAGGCCCAGTCAGGTCCTCCTCCTCCAGAGTGCTCCTCTTCTTAGCTAGCCTTGCCCTGGCCCCCAGCTCAACCCCAGCCTCAGTATTCACTGACCTCCTGTTTTGTTCCCCACCCCCCTGCCACACTAGTTTAAATCCTGCCGAAACATTCTAGCAAAACTCCCAGCCAGGATATTTGCTCCCTTCCAGTTAAGGTGTAACCCATCCTTTCTGTACAGTTGCCATCCTGACTTGAAGATTTCCCAGTTATCTATGTATTTAAAACCCTCCCTCTTGCACCAGTCCTTTAGCCACGCGTTCAACTGTAGAATCTCCCTGTTCCGAGCCTCACTTGCACTAGGCACCGGGAGCAGTCCAGAGATTGCCACCCTGGAGGTCTTACTTTTTAGCCTAGCACCCAACTCCCTGAATTTCTCTCGTATGACCCCCCTGCTCTTCCTACCTACATCATTTTCACCAATGTGTACAATCACATCAGTTTGACTACCTTCCTTTTTAAATATGCTTCCTACCCTCTCGGAGACATCCAGTACCCCGGCACCAGGGAGGCAGACTACCATCCTGGATTCTCGTTCAGTCCCACAGAAGCGCCTGTCCGTGCCTCTAACCATTGCGTCCCCCACAACTATCGCTCTCCTAAACCCCTTCTTTCCCTTCCGGACCCCTGAGCCTGTCAGGGGTCCAGTTAATGGTGGGGCATTGGGGAGAGTTACAGAACAAAGAGATCTAGGGGTACAGGTTCATAGCTCCTTGAAAGTGGAGTCACAGGTGGACAGAATGGTGAAGAAGGCATTCAACATGCTTGGTTTCATCGGTCAGAACATTGAATATAGGAGTTGGGACGTCTTGTTGAAGTTGCACAAGACATTGGTAAGGTCATACTAGGAATACTGTGTACAGTTCTGGTCACCCTATTATAGAAAGGATATTATTAAACTGGAAAGAGTACAGAAAAGATTTACTAGGACGCTACTGGGACTTGATGGATTGAGTTATAAGGAGAGGCTGGGTAGACTGGGACTTTTTTCTCTGGAGCGTAGGAGACTGAGGGGTGATCTTGTAGAGGTCTATAAAATAATGAGGGGCACAGATCAGCTAGATAGTCAATATCTTTTCCCAAAGGTAGGGGAGTCTAAAACTAGTGGGCATAGGTTTAAGGTGAGAGGGGAGAGATACAAAAGTGTCCAGAGGGGCAAATTTTTCACACAGAGGGTGGTGAGTGTCTGGAACGAGCTGCCAGAGGTAGTAGTAGAGGCGGATACAATTTTGTCTTTTAAAAAGCGTTTAGACAGTTACATGGTAAGATGGGTACAGAGGGATATGGGCCAGACGCGGGCAATTGAGATTAGCTTAGTGGTTAAACAAAAGGGGGGAGCATGGACAAGTTGGGCCGAAGGGACTGTTTCCATGCTGTAAACCTCTATGACCCTATGACTCCTCCATGACTCTGACAGGGCATTTCACCCAGTCATTCTCACTCCACATCCCATCCATGCAACCACGACTAATTTACCACGGCTAATTCATCTAACCTGCACATCTTGGGACACTAAGGGGCAATTTAGCACAGCCCATCCACCTAACCTGCACATCTTTCAGAATGTGGGAGGCAACCGGAGCATCCGGAGGAAACCCACGCAGACACAGGGAGAACGTGCAGACTCCGCACAGACAGTGACCTGAGGCTGGAATCGAACCCAGGTCCCTGGCTCTGAATTATGTTGAAATTTGATCCAGCTTTACGAGACACAGCGACAGTACACTTATCCCACCTGTTTTCATTTTTTTTTGTTCATTCGTAGGACACGGGCATCGCTGGCTGGGCCAGCATTTATTGCCCATCCCTAGTTGCCCGAAGGCAGTTGAGAGTCAACCCCATTGCTGTGGCTCTGGAGTCACATGTAGGCCAGACCGGGTAAGGACGGCAGATTTCCTTCCCTAAAGGACATTAGTGAACTGGATCGATTTTTCCGACAATGGTTTCATGGTCATCAGTAGATTCTTAATTCCGGATATTTTTTATTGATTTCAAATTCCACCATCTGCCGTGGTGGGATTCGAACTTGGGTCCCCAGAGCATTAGCTGAGTTTCTGGATTAATAGTCTAGCGATTATACCACTAGGCCGTCGCCTCCCCATATTCATATTTCCAGCAGCCGCAGTATTTTGCTGCTGTATAATTCCATCGGATCTCCTGTGCAATGGGGACATCAGATGCACGTTGTTGTGTTTGTAAAATCCATACTGAGCACCGAGAATGAATGAAACAGCGGGGTTGTAAAAATGTAACGTGTCTCTATTTCAATTGTCAATTACAGATCTCAAACGCAGACAGCCAATGAAAGGGAAACGGCGTTCAACGAGAATGGTGGGAATTGGGCCAACTAAACGTATGTGTTTCCGATTTAAGAAGTAGCACATGGCAACATGTCCCATTTGTAAGGGTTCTTTGTAAGGCCCCGAGCGCTATATCAAATTTCTTCTTGAAATCGGACAACGTTTTGGCCTCAACTACTTTCTGTGGTAGTGAATTCCACCTCTCTCTGGGTGAAGAAATTTCTCCACACCTCAGTTCTAAAAGATTTACCCCTTATCCTCAAACTATGACTCCCTAGTTCTGGACTACCCCACCATCGGGAACATTCTTTCTGAATCTACCCTGTCTAATCCTGTTAGAATTTTACACGTTTCTATGAGATCCCCTCTCACTCTTCTAAACTCCAGTGAATATAATCTGAACCGATTTAGGATTATAATTCACTGGAGTTTAAGGCAGTGGATGAACTGCGAATTAAATGGGCTGCTTTGTTCTGCATGAACTTCTTGAGTGCAGTTGGAGGAGTGCATATCCTGGCAAGTGGAGGGTATTCCATCACATTCCTGACTTTTGCACTGTGGATGATAGCCAGGTTTTGGGGAAGGGGTAACTGCAGAATTCCCAGCCTCTGATCTGCTCTTGTAGTCACTGTAATTTTGTGCTCGGTCGAGTTATGTTTCTTGTCAATGGTGACCCCCCCAGGATAGTGGGTGAGTTTTTTTTTATTCATTCATGGGACATGGGCGCCGCTGGCTGGGCCAGCATTTATTGCCCACCCCCAGTCGCCCGAGGGCATTTGAGAGTCCACCACATTGCTGTGGCTCTGGAGTCACATAGAATCGTAGAATCTTACAGTGCAGAAGGAGGCCATTTGGCCCATCGAGTCTGCACCGAGCACAATTCCACTCAGGCCCTATCCCCATAACCCCATGCATTTACCCTAGCTAGTTCCCCTGACACCAAGGGGCAATTTAGCACGGCCAATCCACCTAACCCACACATCTTTGGACTGTGGGAGGAAACCCACGCAGACACAGGGAGAATGTGCAAACTCCACACAGACAGTGACCCAAGCCAGGAATCAAATCCGGGTCGCTGCTGCTGTGAAGCAGCAGTGCTAACCACTGTGCCACCGTGGCGCCCTGTAGGCCAGACCAAGTATGGACATGTAGGCCAGACCAGGTAAGGATGGCAGATTTCCTTCCCTGAAGGACATCAGTGAACCAGATGGATTTTTCCCACAATTGGCAATGGTTTCATGGTCATCAGTGGATTCTTAATTCCAGATGTTCTAAATGAATTCAAATTCCATCAGCTGCCGTGACGGGATTCGAACCCGGATGCCCAGAACATTAGCTGAGACTCTGGATTAACATCTACCGATAATACTACAAGGCCATTGCCTACCCACTCAGATTCAATCTGTTAAGACAGGTTCATCTCAGAAGCTCTGACATGGCCAACGCAGTACTTGGTGGGCAACTGTGAATCATCGTGTTATCACTTTCTACTTAGAATGGAAAATGTAAACTAATATCTTTAAACTTTTAAATAGATGAAACTTTGTCTCAAAGTGCTTCGTTTACCATTCATCTGTCTGCTTTTCTTTAGGTGATATTGAAGATGATGATGAATACCTCATTGCTTTTGAGGATATTATGTCCAGGACTGACTTTCCAGAAAGCAGACTGTGGATACTGAAGACTTTGCCCACAAATGACAGAGGAAGGTAAAAGTTTATTTAATATGGTCACAAGTAGGCTTGCATTAACACTGCAATGAAGTTGCTGTGAAAATCCCCGAGTCGCCACACTCCGGCGCCTGTTCGGGTTACACTGAGGGAGAATCTAGCACGGCCAATGCACTCTAACCAGCACGTCTTCCGGACTGTGGGAGGAAACCAGAGCACCCGGTGGAAACCCACGCAGACACGGGGAGAACGCGCAGACTCCGCAGAGGCAGTGACCCAAGCCGGGTCATTGCTGAGAGATTACTTAAAGAAAGGTTTTATCAATTTCTTCCCCAGGTTTTCTGCAAATTCACAACATGCAACAGAATTTGAATGCCAACTTCTGGAGAAGGGGAAACAATCTAGTTCTTGACCTTATGCTGAACACAATTTGTTGTACCATCTATTATTCTTCTTTGAAAAACTCAGGACAACAATTAAGTGTATGTTTTTCTTCTGAGCTGCTGGTAGATGTCCGATTGAGAAATTTTGGGGAATATATTAAAAGTAGAAATGTGGAAGCTGGACCAGGAGGAAGCCATTCGGCCCTTCGAGTCTGCTCCACCATTCATTACAATCATGGCTGATCGTCCAACTCAATAGCCTAATCCTGCTTTCTCCCCGTAACCTTTGATCCCATTCACCCCAAGTGCTATATCCAGCCGCCTCTCGAATACATTCAATGTTTTGGCATCAACTACTTCCTGTGGTAATGAATTCCACAGGGTCACCACTCTTTGGGTAAAGAAATGTCTCCTCATCTCTGTCCTAAATCATAGAATAGAATAGAATCCTACAGTGCAGAAGGAGGCCATTCGGCCCATCGAGTCTGCACCGACCACAATCCCACCCAGGTCCTATCCCCACAACCCCATGCATTTACCCTAGCTAGTCCCCCTGACACTAAGAGGCAATTTAGCATAGCCAATCCACCTAACCCTCACATCTTTATATTGTGGGAGGAAACTTGAGTACCCGGAGGAAATCCACGGGGTCATGCGGAGAATGTGCGGACTCCACACAGATAGTGACCCAAGCTGGGAATTGAACCCGGGTTCAATGATCTACCCCGACTTCTCAGACTGTGACCCCTGGTTCTGGACTCCCCCCACCATCGGGAACATCCTCCCTGTATCTACCCTGTCTGGTCCTGTTAGAATTTTATAAGTCTCTATGAGATCCCCCCTTCATTCGTCTGAACTCCAGCGAAAACAATCCCAACCCCGTCAATCTCTCCTCATACATCAGTCCCGCCATCCCCGGAATTAAAAGGAGCAGATGCCATTTATGACACTTTGTGGTTTGAGAAATCAGAACAGTATGGCTGTATTAGCTACAGAGTGGAATTGTTTTGTTAATCTAGTAATTTCTTTGCAGACACTGCCCTAACATCAGGTTATTCCTCTGTGCTAATTATCCTTAATGATCAGTGTCAGGCTTCCAGTTTCATCATTGCTAAAGTCACTCTGCTTATTGCATGCTGGTGTAATGAAAGAAAAACAAAACCTACATTTATACAAGACCTTTCATGATGTCTCAAATTGCTGATAAAATACTTTTGAGTTGTATTCACTGGGATAATGTAGGCAATGTTTTGGAATTGCAGTGCAAGCTTGAGAGGACTAATGGTTCATCCCTGCACCTAATATGTGCGCTTCTATGTCTGTATGGATCATAGAATCCCTACAGTGCAGAAGAAGGCCATTCGGCCCATCAAGTCTGCACCGACAACAATCCCACCCAGGCCCCACTCCCGCATCTTTCCTCTGCGTCAGTGGCTCGGTGGCACAGTGGTTAGCACTGCTGCCTCACAATGCCAGGGACCCCGGGTTTAATTCCAGCCTTGGGTCACTGTCTGTGCGGAGTCTGCACGTTCTCCCCCCGTGTCTGCGTGGGCTTCCTCCGGGTGCTCCGGTTTCCTCCCACAGTCCAAAGATGTGCGGGTTAGGTTGATTGGCCATGCTGAATTGCCCCTTAGTGTCAGGGGGATTAGCAGGGTAAATACGTAGGGTTACGGGGAATGGGTGGGATTGTGGTTGGTGCAGACTCGATGGGCTGAATGGCCTTCTTCTGCACCGTGGGGATTCTAATCCCCTGACAATATCCTTATATTCCCATGTATTCGTCTAGTTGCACCTTAAATGCCGCTACCGTACCTGCTCCCACCACCTCCGCGGGCAGCGCATTCCAGATATTCACCACCCTCTGTGTAAAAAACGTACCTCGCACATCTCCTCTAAACTTTTCCCCATGCACCTTAAACCTATGTCCCCTAGTACTTGACCTTTCTACCCTAGGAAAGAGCATCTGACTATCCACTCTGTCCATGCCCCTCATAATCTTGTAAACCTCTATCAGGTTGCCCCTCAACCTCCGTCGTTCCAGTGAGAACACACCAAGTTTATCCAACCTCTCCTCATAGCTAATACCCTCCATATCAGGCAACACCCTGGTAAACCTCTTCTGGAGATCTTGTGATGCAGGTGTACAATCCCGACCTCTGAAGTACAAGTTCTGGGTTTGAGTCCCACTCCACCAGGACTTGATGGTTATGGAATGGGCATTGAGAACATGGCCAGACAGGTAGACTATCAACTTCCAACTCTTTCCAATGTGGCTGTGTTGGGGGTGCAAAAGAGTTTCCTGACCAGTCAGTCACCTTCAGATGGGCAAGTAAAGAACCGTAGTACTTTGCCAAGCACAACCATGGACCAGTCACAATCAAAGTGTGGCAGCTGGTCAGAGGGTCAAATTGTTGATTTCACAAACAAGCTGCAAAAGGTCGTGAATGTAGCCCAATCCATCACGCAAACCAGCCTCCCATCCACTGACTCTGTCTACACTTCCCGCTGCCTCGGCAAAGCAGCCAGCATAATCAAGGACCCCACGCGCCCCGGACATTCTCTCTTCCACCTTCTTCCGTCGGGAAAAAGATACAAAAGTCTGAGGTCACACACCAACCGACACAAGAACAGCTTCTTCCCTGCTGCCGTCAGACTTTTGAATGGACTTCCCTCGCATTAAGTTGATCTTTCTCTACACCCTAGCTATGACTGTAACAGTACATTCTGCACCCTCTCCTTCCCTTCTCTATGAACGGTATGCTTTGTCTGTATAGCGCGCAAGAAACAATACTTTTAATTGTATACTCTATACTCATACATGTGACAATAATAAATCAAATCAGATCAAAATCAAAAATAAAGAGTTGGCCCAATAATAGTCAATGTGTTAACCGTGTAGATCAAGATGTGTTTAAAGGAAATATATTTTTATTTTTTTCTTAACCAGTGTTGTTGCAATGGAAATGTTTAACTACCACAAAGACTCAATCACCACTTGGGAAGTGCAAGCTATCAGTATGTCTTTTCAGAAAGGTAAGACTGTTTGGGTTTATTAGATTGTGGAACATGGTGATTGGAATTCTTTGATTTGTCCATACAAAATGGGATGCTCGAAATTGAAATTCTCCTGCAGCGCGGCTGGCTGGGAGACGTCAGCGGAGGCCGGTTAGCGGGCACCCCACTGGACCCCATGGCCCCCTCGCGCGTCTCCGGGGCCTGGATTTCCGTCATCGCCAACTCCGCCCCAGGAATCAAAGTGCAGCCGATTTAAATATTTAAATCGCCATTTAAATCTTAATAGCGGGCCCGGGATTGAAGTCTCGGGCCTCGCTAGCCCCTCCTCCGCGCCAGGAGTGGTTCATGGGGTTCACACTAATGGGGTGCTGGCAGCCAGACCCCACTAGAGTGAAGGGGCGGCCATGGAGGCTCCCTCAAGAGGTCGGGGGGGTATGGGGGGGGGTGGTTGCCCCCCTGGGCATTGCCAGCCCGGCAATGCCTGCCTGGCTCCCTGGCACTGCGCAAGGGGCACCTCGGCACTGCCCACTGGACATGGGGAGTGCCAAGGGGGCAGGGCCAGAGGGGGCAGGGAACCTATTGGGGGAGGGGGCCGATTGGTAGGGGTGGGAGTTTCCCGCTGCCATTCTGCATAGGGATCCTTAGCAGAGGGAGGGAAGGGGCTGGTCGGGGCTGGCCTTCGGGGTGGATGGGTGGGTGGGGGGGGGGGGGGGCTGCCCTGGGAAGGGTCACGACTGCTGGGCGTTGGAGGGGAAGGTCGGGGAGATCGAGGCGGGCTGCAGGGGGGAAGGTTGGGGCTGGCTGGAGATGTCCAGGAGGCCAGCGATTAGCGGGGGACAGGGATCAGAGGGGCAGCGATGGGGGGCGTTGCTGTGCTGGCCAATGATCGAGCTGGCCAGCGACTGGGAGACCGGCAGTGAGGGGCTACTGTGCATGTGCCAATCTCCCCTACGACAGATTGGCGCACCCTCAATGGTACACTCAGTGCAACGCTGCCGGCCTCTCCAGTGGGAATAGGCCCCGCCCCCTGATTTTCAGCATCCAATAGTTTTGGTTTGTATTTTGAATCCCCCCTTTTGTTACGATCCCAGTTATCAGTGGGATTTTGCCAGAATTGCACACTTGCTGGTTCCGTAGATGCCTTTCCTCACCTGATCAAATAGCTCTCCGGGCAATTTCAGACTTGATGGCAAAGATCTCCCAGCCAGCTGGAGGGGCGGGGAGAAGACTGGGATTCTGAGATCGAGGCACCCTTTCTAAAGGGTGCCCTGATCTCAAACTTAAATGATAGGACCCCCCCCAACCCCCCGCACTGAGAATGGGCCGCCTGGGTGAACAAGGGGAAAACCTCTCATCCCCACACACACACAGGGAAAACTCCCCCCCCCACCCTACATCACCTACAAATTGCGTTGACCCAACTCTCCCCATTCCAGCTCCCCATTCCATGCACCCCCCCCCCACTGTCACTGCCCCCCCTCCTCACTGGCATCTCTCGTCCTCCCCATCACTGCCTCAGTCCCTGCCCTTCACAGTCTCCGACCCCCACCCCAATGCATGCACTACCCACCGTCCCGCTCCCCCACACACCCCCAACAATCATCGGGGGGGGGGGGGCATCCAATATAAGGGGAAGCCCTTCCAATGCAGCTCCTCAGCAGGCCTGCCCCTGGTGGTGCCAACCTGACGTTGTTCGAAATTAAACTGAAACCCCCGTACATCCAAACACCTTCGTTTAGCATGAATCTAACCAAAGTTTCAAACCTTGCTTTCATAAACACTAAATTAAACTCACTCAAATCTATACCTTGTTTATAATATCCAGGAATGCAAACAGATTACTTAAAATTATCTTTGTTTCCCAATGGCCACCTCCCTGTGATTACTCTGTAGATTAGAGTACATAGGGAGGAAGGTATCGCCATAATCACAGGTGACTTTAATCTACATGTACTTTGGGTGAGCCAGATTGGCAAAGGTTACCTGGAAAATTGGTTGCAGTATCACTCTCAGCACTAACCAATGAGCAGGTTATTCTAGACCTTGTAATCTGCAATGAGACAGGATTATGAATAACGGAGACTCTGGTTGACAGCAATCATAATGTGGTAGAATTTCACATTCTTTGATTTGATTTATTATTGTCACATGTATTAACATACAGTGAAAAGTTTTGTTTCTTGCACACCATACAGACAAGGCATACCGTTCATAGAGAAGGAAAGGAGAAAGTGCAGAATGTACAGTCATAGCTAGGGTGTAGAGAAAGATCAATTTAGTGCGAGGTGGGTCCATTCAAAAGTCTGATGGCAGCAGGGAAGAAGCTGTTCTTGAGTCGGTTGGTGCGTGACCTCAGACCTTTGTATCTTTTTCCCGACGGAAGAAGGTGGAAGAGAGAATGTCCGGGGTGCGTGGGGTCCTTGATTATGCTGGCTGTATTTCCGAGACATTGGGAAGTGTAGACAGAGTCAGTGGATGGGAGGCTGGTTTGCGTGATGGATTGGGCTACATTCACAACCTTTTGTAGTTTCATGTGGTCTTGGGCAGAGCAGGAGCCCATACCAAGCTGTGATACAACCAGAAAGAATGCTTTCTATTGTGCATCTGTAAAAGGTGGTGAGAGTCGTAGCGGACATGCCAAATTTCCTTCGTCTTCTGAGAAAGTAGAGGCGTTGGTGGGCTTTCTTAACTATAGTGTCGGCCCGGGGGGACCAGGACTGGTTGTTGGTGATCTGGACACCTAAAAACATGAAACTCTCGACCATTTCTACTTCACTCCCATTGATTCAGTTCGAAGATAAGAAGTGTGGGTCTAAGGCTAGTGTTTTAAACTGAAATCAAAGCAATTATAAGCGTGTAAAGGCAGAGCTAGCGAAGTGAGTTAGGAAACTAGGTAAAAAGGTATGACAGGAGTGACGCTGTGACAGACTTTTAAAGAGATATTTAATAAATAAAGATTTATCCCAGTGGGACACTAAAATCGGCCCCGCAGGTGGAGGAGGTGGATAAGAAGGCGTATGGTGTGCTGGCCTTTATCAATCGAGGGATTGAGTTTAGGAGTCCGGGGATAATGATGCCGCTATATAAGACCCTCGTCAGACCCCACTTGGAGTACTGTGCTCAGTTCTGGTCGCCTCACTATAGGAAGGATGTGGAAAAGATTGAAAGGGTGCAGAGGAGATTTACAAGGATGTTGCCTGGATTGAGTGGCATGCCTTATGAGGATAGGCTGAGGGAGCTCGGTCTTTTCTCCTTGGAGAGACGAAGGATGAGAGGAGACCTAATAGAGGTGTGTAAGATGTTGAGAGGCATAGATCGGGTGGACTCTCAGAGGCTTTTTCCCAGGGTGGAAATGTCTGCTACGAGAGGACACAGGTTTAAGGTGCTAGGGGGTAGGTACACGGGAGATGTTAGGGGTAAGTTTTTCACACAGAGGGTGGTGGGCGAGTGGAATCGGCTGCCGTCAGTGGTGGTGGAGGCGAACTCAATAGGGTCTTTTAAGAGACTCTTGGATGAGTACATGAAGCTTAATAGGATGGAGGGTTATAGATAGGTCTAGAAGATAGGGATGTGTTCGGCACAACTTGTGGGCCGAAGGGCCTGTTTGTGCTGTAGTTCTTCTATGTTTCTATGTTAGAAAGCCAATTTGAGAGGGATGCATCATCCGTGGATAAATAAGGAAGTTAAGGTTAGTATCACATTGACAAATACACTGAACAAATTCATGAAGATTAGTGGTACCAGCAGATTGGGCAGGTATTAAGAACTAGTAAAGAATGACTAAGGCCAAAACTTCCAGGGGTCAGGCAAAGACAACGTGGTTTTGTGAAAGGGAAAATATTTTTTTATACTAATTTTTTTGGAGTTTTTTTGAGGAAGTCACGAGCAATGTGGAAAATGGTGAACCTACAATGTGATCTATTGGATTTTCAAAAGACCATTGATAAGTTGCCAAAAGTTATTGCATAAAGTAAGAGCTCGTGAGGGTAACATATTGGCCTGGATAAAGGACTGGTAAACTGGCAGGAAGCACAGAATAGGGATAAGAGTGAAAGGTCTCCTTTCAAGATGGAGTCATAGGCCGGTATTCTCCCGTCCCGCCTGCCACGGGAATTGTAGTGGGTAGGGTGAGGGTCCATTGACCTCGGACGGGGTTCTTCGGTTTTGAGGCGAGCGTGGCCGGAGAATCCCGCCCATGATGTTTCACTGCAGGCAAGATTCAAATGACCCACGAGGGAGCTTTTATCAAACAAGGCTTATTTAAGAATACAGTTAACATGTATAGTAAGAAAATCAGCAATAACTTTTATCAATGACAAACAAAAACAAAACCACCACAATAATATATATTCCTTAACAAAGATAAAGTTAAAGTTTATTTATTAGTCACAAGTAAGGCTTAAATTAACACTTCAATGAAGCTACTGTGTGATATCTAAAACGTTCCAATAAAACCAATCCCATAAACAAAAACCCTTTCCACAGGTTTAACACAGCAAAGGCTCACGTGATACTGGAACTGAGTCCTTTGGATGCAGTTCTCCTGATTCACTCAGAACAGTTTGAAGTCAGAACAGCTTCCCAGAACATGATGGAAAGACTCAGGTCAAGCCACCAGCAGCAGATTTCCTACTCCAGGAAAGCTATCAGCAAGCCAGAGAGAGAGAGAGAGACACTTCTTTCCAACTTGATGTCCCATCTGAAACTAAAACCTGCAGCTCAGAACTGAAATTGAATGAGCTCCTGTAAACATTCCTCCTCCTGGAAATTAATTCCCAAATTAAAAATACACAACCCCCATTTAAGCCTCTTAAGGAGCAATAAAAGGGCTCCTCATAGACAACCCGGCAACAATGACATTTGCGAAGGCTGTGAGCTGCAGAGAGCATGATATAAAAAATATTCTCTTAAAGGTACACTAACATCACAAATGTTCCAACCAAACAAACCTTCTTATAAACCTACCCCTGCCACGGGTTTAACACAAAAAACAAGGATGCTCGCAGGATGCTGTTGAATTCTGCAGCTTTCTTGACACACAAACAGACAAGAATCATGTAATTATTACAGTGCAAAAGGAGGCCATTTGGCCCATCGTGTCTGCACCAACCACAATTTCATCCAGGCCCTATCCTCGTAACCCCATGCATTTACCCTAGCTAGTCCACCTGACACTAAGGGGCAATTTAGTAATAGTCAATCCACCTAACCCACACATCTTTGGACTGTGGGAGGAAACCGAAGCACCCGGCGGAAACCCACACAGACATGAGGAGAATGTGCAAACTCCGCACAGACAGTGACCCAAAGCCATGAATCGAACCCGGCTCTCTGGCGCTGTGAGGCAGCAGTGCTAACCACTGTGCCACCGTGCCGCCCAAAGTGGATATTGGGCTTCCTTTGAGCCGGAAGCTTGAAGTCAGAACAGCTTCCCAAAACACATGGGAGAGAGAGTGACGGAACACTGCATCCAGCCTGAGAGTGACTGAACACTGCACCCAGCCTGAGAGTGACTGAACACTGCATCCAGCCTGAGAGTGGCTGAACACTGCATCCAGCCTGAGAGTGACTGAACACTGCATCCAGCCTGAGAGTGACTGAACACTGCATCCAGCCTGAGAGTGACTGAACACTGCATCCAGCCTGAGAGTGACACAACACTGCATCCAGCCTGAGAGTGACACAACATTGCATCCAGCCTGAGAGTGACACAACACTGCATCCAGCCTGAGAGTGACTGAACACTGGATCCAGCCTGAGAGTGGCTGAACACTGCATCCAGCCTGAGAGTGACTGAACACTGCATCCAGCCTGAGAGTGACACAACACTGCATCCAGCCTGAGAGTGACACAACACTGCATCCAGCCTGAGAGTGACACAACACTGCATCCAGCCTGAGAGTGGCTGAACACTGCCCCCAGCCTGAGAGTGGCTGAACACTGCATCCAGCCTGAGAGTGACTGAACACTGCCCCCTGCCTGAGAGTGACAGAACACTGCATCCAGCCCGAGAGTGACTGAACACTGCATCCAGCCTGAGTGACTGAACACTGCATCCAGCCTGAGAGTGACTGAACACTGCATCCAGCCCGAGAGTGACTGAACACTGCATCCAGCCCGAGAGTAACTGAACACTGCATCCAGCCCGAGAGTGACTGAACACTGCATCCAGCCCGAGAGTGACTGAACACTGCATCCAGCCCGAGAGTGACTGAACACTGCCCCAGCCTGAGAGTGACTGAACACTGCCCCCAGCCCGAGAGTGACTGAACACTGCCCCCAGCCCGAGAGTGACTGAACACTGCATCCAGCCCGAGAGTGACTGAACACTGCATCCAGCCTGAGAGTGAGTGAACACTGCATCCAGCCCGAGAGTGACTGAACACTGCATCCAGCCTGAAATAAGACACCTTTTCTAACTAACACAGCAGCCTGCAGCCCAAACTGAAAGTGAAGCTTAAAAAACGGTCCAAAGGCACCTAACCTATCCATCATTCTCTCTCCAACAATTCAGGGCCATAAAAATCCTGGACACTGCATTAGGCCCAGAGTAAAAATAACCATTTAGGCGGCAATAAAAGAATGATAAAAGCAGGCAGCCGGTGCCACAATGAAAAAAAAAGGGCAGAACTTGCTCACAAACTGCAGAGAACATAATTAAAAACACATCTCTTAAAGGCGCAGTAGCGTCACACAGAACACGTTAGAAAAATGCAAGTGGGTTAAAGCATCAACGGAAGCTGCAGTTTACACATCAAGACACACAATTCTATACAAATGGGAGTGGTGA